>NC_060148.1:49079185-49394185 GCF_021461385.2 Schistocerca piceifrons
CATTTTCAGTTCCATTTATATGAATCATGTGCTATATGCACAAGTCCTTTGCAGTTCATTAACATCTCCTTAAAATACATTTCTTGATATAGTAAGTACATAAATATAGAAATATTTACAATTAATCATTACATGAGATAGTTACATTGTTGTCATATAGTACATATACAGAATTAAATGATGAATATAGTAAATTTTTAAGTTACATTTAATATCATTGTGCTGACATTGAATTACATTACATTCAGATTGAAGTATACATTTTATTTGTTAGCTCATTCTTTTTTCTTTCATTCCTTCTTTTTCTCCGTTACACTTGCAACATTTGAAAATATTTTGGCAACTCGCTAGAATATTCAATTTAAAATTCATCTTGCCTCCTGGAATAAAATTTACACATATTTCAAGCTTCAAGACAGCCCTCTGTAGGAGGGTAGCTTCATGGGATGGTTGCTAACTACTTCATAAATACTAGTAAAGTCATCTCCTACAGTGGACTACACAAAATAAAATATGATAGATAAAATACATGTTAACTTAATATAATGTAAAAGTTCCTATACCTAATACCGTTTCTAAGTGTGGTATCCCCACTATTACTGTTTCTAAGAGAGGTACCCGTCTATTACCGTTTCTAAGAGCAGTGCCCCTCTAAATATGTTAGGATCCTACAAGTATGTACATCAGTATGGTAAGTGTATATATATAATGTCAAATATTTCATCATCATGTATAAATTTTTCTAAGGGAGGGATGAGAGTATGAGCCACAACAGAGGACTGATGTTTTGTGTACTCCTTTCTATTTAATGGTGCATTAGTTCAGTACAGTAGATGAGCTTTAATTATGTCATTAGATGACTGCTAAATATGTTCTCTTAAATAATTCTTCCAATCTGAAGTGTCAAGCCTACATAACTCCAAAAATTTCATTACAAGTTCCCATTAGTTTAGTGTTAAAGTGTTATAGATTTAAATCTTCTGGTATATTTCCAACAGTGGCTGCTGTAAATAATTCTTTCCACATAAATCTATACTTTCACCTGTAGTTATAAGAATATAGAAGACATCACATATGTTATTATCTCAGGCATACCAATCTTTCAATAAATAATATTCTTTCCACTACTTTCATTCTGTATTCCATGAGTACATGTGATATAGCGTTCAAATCTAGTTTCTCTCCTCTCAACATATTCTCAATTACTCATCCATTATTCATTCTTCACGAAATAACATACTTATTCCTCAGCATGTTTATATATATATATATATATATATATATATATATATATATATATATATATATATATATATATCTAAAAAGAAAGATGATGAGACTTACCAAACAAAAGCGCTGGCAGGTCGATAGACACACAAACAAACACAAACATACACACAAAATTCTAGCTTTCACAACAAACAGTTGCTTCGTCAGGAAAGAGGGAAGGAGAGGGAAAGATGAAAGGAAGTGGGTTTTAAGGGAGAGGGTAAGGGGTCATTCCAATCCCGGGAGCGGAAAGACTTACCTTAGGGGGAAAAAAGGACGGGTATACACTCACACAAACACATATCCATCCGCATATACACAGACACAAGCAGACATTTGTAAAGGCAAAGAGTTTGGGCAGAGATGTCAGTCAAGGCGGAAGTACAGAGGCAAGAGTGATATTGAAAGACAGGTGAGGTATGAGCGGCGGCAAATAGAAATTAGCGGAGATTGAGGCCTGGCGGATAGCGAGAAGAGAGGATATGCTGTAGGGCAAGTTCCCACCTCCGGAGTTCTGACAGGTTGGTGTTAGTGGGAAGTATCCAGATAACCCGGACGGTATAACACTCTGCCAAGATGTGCTAGCCGTGCACCAAGGCATGTTTAGCCACAGGGTGATCCTCATTACCATCAAACACTGTCTACCTGTGTCCATTCATGCGAATGGACAGTTTGTTGCTGGTCATTCCCACATAGAAGGCTTCACAGTGTAGGCAGATCAGTTGGTAAATCACATGGGTACTTTCACACGTGGCTCTGCCTTTGATCGTGTACACCTTCCGGGTTACAGGACTGGAGTAGGTGGTGGTGGGAGGGTACATGGGACAGGTTTTAGACCGGGGGCAGTTACAAGGGTAGGGAAGGTGGTTTGGGGATTTCATAGGGATGAACTAAGAGGTTACGAAGGTTAGGTGGACGGCGGAAAGACACTCTAGGTGGAGTGGGGAGGATTTCATGAAGGATGGATCTCATTTTAGGGCAGGATTTGAGGAAGTCGTATCCCTGCTGGAGAGCCACATTCAGAATCTGATCCAGTCCCGGAAAGTATCCTGTCACAAGTGGGGCACTTTTGGGGTTCTTCTGTGGAAGGTTCCGGGTTTGAGGAGATGAGGAAGTGGCTCTGGTTATTTGCTTCTGTACCAGGTCGGGAGTGTAGTTACGGGATGCGAAAGCTGTTTTCAGGTTGTTGGTGTAATGGTTCAAGGATTCTGGACTGGAGCAGATTCGTTTGCCACGAAGACCTAGGCTGTAGGGAAGGGACCGTTTGATGTGGAATGGGTGGCAGCTGTCATAATGGAGGTACTGTTGCTTGTTGGTGGGTTTGATGTGGACGGGCGTGTGAAGCTGGCCATTGGACAGGTGGAGGTCAACGTCAAGGAAAGTGGCATGGGATTTAGAGTAGGACCAGGTGAATCTGATGGAACCAAAGGAGTTGAGGTTGGAGAGGAAATTCTGGAGTTCTTCTTCACTGTGAGTCCAGATCATGAAAATGTCATCAATAAATCTGTACCAAACTTTGGGTTGGCAGGCCTGGGTAACCAAGAAGGCTTCCTCTAAGCGACCCATGAATAGGTTGGCGTACGAGGGGGCCATCCTGGTACCCATGGCTGTTCCCTTTAATTGTTGGTATGTCTGGCCTTCAAAAGTGAAGAAGTTGTGGGTCAGGATGAAGCTTGCTAAGGTAGTGAGGAAAGAGGTTTTAGGTAGGGTGGCAGGTGATCGGCATGAAAGGAAGTGCTCCATTGCAGCGAGGCCCTGGACATGCGGAATATTTGTGTATAAGGAAGTGGCATCAATGGTTACAAGGATGGTTTCCGGGGGTAACAGACTGGGTAGGTATTCCAGGCGTTCAAGAAAGTGGTTGGTGTCTTTGATGAAGGATGGGAGACTGCATGTGATGGGTTGAAGGTGTTGATCTACGTAGGCAGAGATGCGTTCTGTGGGGGCTTGGTAACCAGCTACAATGGGACGGCCGGGATGATTGGGTTTGTGAATTTTAGTAAGAAGGTAGAAGGTAGGGGTGCGGGGTGTTGGTGGGGTCAGGAGCTTGATGGAGTCAGGTGAAAGGTTTTGTAGGGGGCCTAAGGTTCTGAGGATTCCTTGAAGCTCCGCCTGGACATCAGGAATAAGATTACCTTGGCAAACTTTGTAAGTAGTGTTGTCTGAAAGCTGACGCAGTCCCTCAGCCACATACTCCCGACGATCAAGTACCACAGTCGTGGAACCCTTGTCAGCCGGAAGAATGACGATGGATTGGTCAGCCTTCAGATCACGGATAGCCTGGGCTTCAGCAGTGGTGATGTTGGGAGTAGGATTAAGGTTTTTTAAGAAGGATTGAGAGGCAAGGCTGGAAGTCAGAAATTCCTGGAAGGTTTGGAGAGGGTGATTTTGAGGAAGAGGAGGTGGGTCCCACTGTGACGGAGGACGGAACTTACTATCTATCCGAACGCCTAGGAATTTGAACTGTTCCGTCTCGCTTATAATATGCCCAGTCTGTCTGATCAAAATATCGGTTCTTGTTGAATTGTGAGTTAGAAACTGTAAAAACTGAGTCTTACTGTGATTTAGCATCAAATTATTTTCCACAAGCCACGAACTTATTTCATGAACTACATTATTTGTTACTGTTTCAATATTACACACAAGATCCTTCACTATCAAGCTGGTGTCATCAGCAAACAGAAATATTTTTGAATCACCTGTAATACTAGAAGGCATATCATTTATATAAATAAGAAACAGCAGCGGCCCCAGCACCGACCCTTGGGGAACGCCCCACTTCACAGTGCCCCATTGGGACTGAACATCACTACCACTCTCAATATTGCGGAGAATTACCCTCTGCTTTCTGTTCTTAAAGTAAGAGGCGAACCAATTGTAAGCTGCTCCCCTTACTACGTAATGGTCCAACTTCTGCAGTAATATTTTGTGGTCAACACAGTCAAAAGCCTTCGTTAAATCAAAGAAAACACCTAGCGTTTGCAACCTTTTATTTAATCCATCAAAAACCTCACAGAGAAAAGAGAATACAGCATTTTCAGTTGTTAAACCATTTCTAAAACCAAACTGAACATTTGACAGCAAATTATGTGAATTTAAATTCTCCAGTAACCTTGTATATACAACCTTCTCGATAACTTTAGCAAACACCGATGGCATAGAAATAGGTCTAAAATTGTCAACATTATCAATGTCTCCCTTTTTATAAAGTGGCTTCAATACAGAGTACTTTAATCGGTCAGGAAACCGACCACTCCTAAAGGAAAAGTTACAGATATGGCTAAGTACTGGGCTAACATACATGGAACAATATTTCAGTATTCTGCTAGATACCCCGTCATATCCATGAGAGTTCTTGGTCTTTAGTGATTTAATTATTAACTCAATCTCCCTCTTGTCAGTATCATGGAGGAGCATTTCAGGTAACAGTCTCGGAACACTTTTTTCTAGGAGCGCTATATGATTCCCTGTTGGGACTAGGTTTCTATTTAGTTCACCTGCTATATTCAGAAAGTGATTATTAAATACTGTACATATACGCGACTTATCAGTAACACGGACATTCCCACTACGCACTGATTCTACATCCTCGACCTGTCTCTGCAGACCAGCAACTTCCTTTACGACTGACCATATGGTTTTAATTTTATCCTGAGACTTAGCTATTCTATCTGCATACCACATACTTTTTGCCTTCCTAATAACATTTTTAAGCATCTTACAATACTGTTTGTAATGGGCTGCTGCATTTAGATTTTGACTGTTTCTAACGTTTTGATATAATTGCCATTTTGTTCTACAAGATATTCTTATCCCTCTAGTCAGCCACCCAGGCTGCCTGTTTGTGCTAGTACCCTGTTTTAAACGTTGTAACTGAAAGCAACTTTCAAAGAGCATGAGGAAAGTCTTGAGAAAAGCATTATATTTATACTCTACTGTATCGGCGCTATAAACATCTTGCCACTCTTGTTCCTTTATAAGGTTTACAAAGGTCTCTACAGCAACCGGATCAGCTTTCCTGAACAGCTGATGACTATATTTAACACGTGTTGCAGCATAAAAATCTTTTAAAGTTAAAATTTGCGCATCATGATCTGAAAGGCCATTCACCTTTTGCTAACAGAATGCCCTTCTAGTAATGAGGAATGAACAAAAAAAAATGTTGTCTGTGGTTGTTCTACTGTTCCCTTGCACTCTCGTTGGAAAGAATACGGTTTGCATAAGATTATATGAATTAAAGATGTCTACCAGCATCCTCTTCCTTGCACAATCACTTATACAATTAATATTGAAGTCACCACATATAACTAACTTTTTGTATTTCCTATAAAGTGAACCAAGAACCTCCTGTAGCTTTAGCAAAAAATGCTGTGAAATCGGAGTCTGGGGATCTATAAATAACAACAGTTACAAGTTTAGCTCCGTTAAATTTAACCACACATGCACAACATTCAAACACCTTTTCAGTGCAGTACTTTGAAACATCAATTGACTCAAATGCGATGCCGTTTTTCACATACATGGCTCCTCCCCCACACCGCAAAGAGCTCCTCAAAAAGCAACCAGCCAACCTGTATCCTGGTAAAGGAAGCCTCTGAATTATCTCCTTATTTAAGAAGTGTTCAGATATACCAATAATTTCAGAGTCAACATCTGTAAGCAGTTCACTAACTTTATCTCTAATACCTTGTATATTTTGATGAAATATACTAATTCCCTCATTACTCGGATACCTAAGCTTTGTCAAAAGTGATTCCCTTGTTAGACAGACTTCCCTTAAGCAGTCTAAAAAAGGTGCAGCTCTAACACCCACTACTGCAGGAATTTTCCCATGAGTGATCCCACCACCCCCACCTATGCTGTCACCTATAAGCTTTGCCAACCTCCCCTTCCCATACCTGTTGAGGTGCAGGCCGTGCCTAGTGAAACCCGTCCTGCTGATAGACTCCACCGACACCACTGAAATGTGACCCATGCTTTCTGTCATCAGCGCACCCCCAAGTCTCATGTTATTACGCCTGACGGCTGTATTAAGATAAGGCCGATCGTGACGCTGAAACAGTTCCACGAAATGCACATTCGTGTTGCCAGTCTGAGTGGCTATCTTTTCCAGGTCACCATCTATGTCATACTCCCTATCCCTATCAATACTATTACCAGCCCCACCCACAATCACTACCTGATCCTCTTTAGTAAAATCCCTACATAACCCCCCTATGTTAACAGTCACCTGAGCCAACCCTGCATTAGGCTTCACAATGCTGGTGACCTGGTACTCACCCCCCAGCACTTCCTGCAACTGCTGGCCTACACCTCTGCCATGAGAACTACCTAACAGCAGAACCTTCTTCTTCCTCTTCGACTTTGGAACTGTTCTAGGCACAGTAACTACTGAGGTCTGCTGCATGCTTCCTACATCTACAGCTACTAGAGATTCCTCTCCACTAGACTCTGACAGTTGGTCATATCTATTGTAAACACCAATAGTAAAACTATCTGAAAATCTTCTTCTCCTAGCAGATCTCTTGCCAACAGCCAGCTCCCATTCCCCAAACCCCTTCTCCCTCCTCATCCTATCTAGCTGCTCCTGTGCATTTTTCAACTGCGCCTGAAGGGCACAGATCTTACGCTCCTGTTCCTCTATCAATTTACTCTTACTACATAACCTGCAGTTCCAGGAGAGAATCTCGCCAGAATGCCCACTGGCTTCCCCACTGCATTCCCTCCAGTGAAAATAATTCGAACAAGTCTCACACCGCAATCCACTACTTACGAACCTATGGCAAAGCCCACACTTCTCACTCATGGTAAAATTTTACTTTTTCTAAGTTCCGCTACTACAATAAGAAGATGCTAAAAACCTGACTACAATAATCACAAACTTACTCTACAAGGGAAGTAACTACTATTATTAACAGTATTAATAAACAACAAATGTGAATATAACAAAAGACTAATACAGAAAGAGAATCAAACGTCTAATGACACAGTAACAAAGCTGTAAACAGTTCCCAAAAGGTTCTTCTGAACTCTGCCCATTTCCAAATATTATTTCTTTTGAGTAAAGATAGAAGATGTGGACTGTTAAGAAGGTGGTAGGGTACAAATTTCCTAAAGAATGAAGATAGACCAAGAAAGGCTTTTGAGTTGTTTACGATTCTGTGGGGATGGAAAATTCTTTATTGCATCAATTTTTCTTGAGTCTGGATAAATGCCTTCAGTTGATATGATGTGACCAAGGAATTTGATTTCTCTCCTCCCTAATTTCGTCTTTGATATATTGATAGTGACAACTGCGTCAGAAAATTTAGTCAGAAGTTGCTTCAAAAGATTAACATGTTCTTCCCAAGTAGTGGTGGCAATGACAATGTCGTCAACATAAACTGTGATTTGCGATAACAATTGTGGTCCAAGAACAGCATCTAAGGCTTCAATAAATACTCCAGCACTCACTCGTAGACCAAAGGGTAGAAAACAAAATTGATAACTACGTCCCTCACATAGAAATGCAGTGTATTTACGACTGTTTTTATGGAGGTTCACCTGCCAAAACGATGAGCGGAGGTCGATATTGGTTAAATACTGTACATTATGAAATTTTAAAAGTTGTTCTTCCAAATTTGTCGGTTGTGTGTTGATTGGGATTATAACTTTGTTAATGAACCATGGACCTTGCCGTTGGTGGGGAGGCTTGCGTGCCTCAGCGATACAGATAGCCGTACCGTAGGTGCAACCACAACGGAGGGGTATCTGTTGAGAGGCCAGACAAACGTGTGGTTCCTGAAGAGGGGCAGCAGCCTTTTCAGTAGTTGCAAGGGCAACAGTCTGGATGATTGACTGATCTGGCCTTGTAACAATAACCAAAACGGCCTTGCTGTGCTGGTACTGCGAACGGCTGAAAGCAAGGGGAAACTACAGCCGTAATTTTTCCCGAGGGCATGCAGCTTTACTGTATGATTACATGATGATGGCGTCCTCTTGGGTAAAATATTCCGGAGGTAAAATAGTCCCCCATTCGGATCTCTGGGCGGGGACTACTCAAGAGGATGTCGTTATCAGGAGAAAGAAAACTGGCGTTCTACGGATCGGAGCGTGGAATGTCAGATCCCTTAATCGGGCAGGTAGGTTAGAAAATTTAAAAAGGGAAATGGATAGGTTGAAGTTAGATATAGTGGGAATTAGTGAAGTTCGGTGGCAGGAGGAACAAGACTTCTGGTCAGGTGACTACAGGGCTATAAACACAAAATCAAATAGGGGTAATGCAGGAGTAGGTTTAATAATGAATCGGAAAATAGGAATGCGGGTAAGCTACTACAAACAGCATAGTGAACGCATTATTGTGGCCAAGATAGATACGAAGCCCACGCCTACTACAGTAGTACAAGTTTATATGCCAACTAGCTCTGCAGATGACGAAGAAATTGAATAAATGTATGATGAAATAAAAGAAATTATTAAGATTGTGAAGGGAGACGAAAATTTAATAGTCATGGGTGACTGGAATTCGAGTGTATGAAAAGGGAGAGAAGGAAACATAGTAGGTGAATATGGATTGGGGGACAGAAATGAAAGAGGAAGCCGCCTGGTCAAATTTTGCATAGAGCACAACATAATCATAACTAACACTTGGTTTAAGAATCATGAAAGAAGGTTGTATACATGGAAGAACCCTGGAGATACTAAAAGGTTTCAGATAGATTATATAATGGTAAGACAGAGATTTAGGAACCAGGTTTTAAATTGTAAGACATTTCCAGGGGCAGATGTGGACTCTGACCACAATCTATTGGTTATGACCTGTAGATTAAAACTGAAGAAACTGCAAAAAGGTGGGAATTTAAGGAGATGGGACCTGGATAAACTAAAAGAACCAGAGGTTGTACAGAGATTCAGGGAGAGCATAAGGGAGCAATTGACAGGAATGGGGGAAATAAATACAGTAGAAGAAGAATGGGTAGCTCTGAGGGATGAAGTAGTGAAGGCAGCAGAGGATCAAGTAGGTAAAAAGACGAGGGCTAGTAGAAATCCTTGGGTAACAGAAGAAATATTGAATTTAATTGATGAAAGGAGAAAATATAAAAATGCAGTAAGTGAAACAGGCAAAAAGGAATACAAACGTCTCAAAAATGAGATCGACAGGAAGTGCAAAATGGCTAAGCAGGGATGGCTAGAGGACAAATGTAAGGATGCAGAGGCCTATCTCACTAGGGGTAAGATAGATACCGCCTACAGGAAAATTAAAGAGACCTTTGGAGATAAGAGAACGACTTGTATGAATATCAAGAGCTCAGATGGAAACCCAGTTCTAAGCAAAGAAGGGAAAGCAGAAAGGTGGAAGGAGTATATAGAGGGTCTATACAAGGGCGATGTACTTGAGGACAATATTATGGAAATGGAAGAGGATGTAGATGAAGATGAAATGGGAGATACGATACTGCGTGAAGAGTTTGACAGAGCACTGAAAGACCTGAGTCGAAACAAGGCCCCGGGAGTAGACAACATTCCATTGGAACTACTGACGGCCGTGCGAGAGCCAGTCCTGACAAAACTTTACCATCTGGTGAGCAAGATGTATGAAACAGGCGAAATACCCTCAGACTTCAAGAAGAATATAATAATTCCAATCCCAAAGAAAACAGGTGTTGACAGATGTGAAAATTACCGAACTATCAGCTTAATAAGTCACAGCTGCAAAATACTAACACGAATTCTTTACAGACGAATGGAAAACCTAGTAGAAGCGAACCTCGGGGAAGATCAGTTTGGATTCCGTAGAAACACTGGAACACGTGAGGCAATACTGACCTTACGACTTATCTTAGAAGAAAGATTAAGGAAAGGCAAACCTACGTTTCTAGCATTTGTAGACTTAGAGAAAGCTTTTGACAATGTTGACTGGAATACTCTCTTTCAAATTCTAAAGGTGGCAGGGGTAAAATACAGGGAGCGAAAGGCTATTTACAATTTGTACAGAAACCAGATGGCAGTTATAAGAGTCGAGGGACATGAAAGGGAAGCAGTGGTTGGGAAGGGAGTAAGACAGGGTTGTAGCCTCTCCCCGATGTTGTTCAATCTGTATATTGAGCAAGCAGTAAAGGAAACAAAAGAAAAATTCGGAGTAGGTATTAAAATTCATGGAGAAGAAATAAAAACTTTGAGTTTCGCCGATGACATTGTAATTCTGTCAGAGACAGCAAAGGACTTGGAAGAGCAGTTGAATGGAATGGACAGTGTCTTGAAAGGAGGATATAAGATGAACATCAACAAAAGCAAAACAAGGATAATGGAATGTAGTCTAATTAAGTCGGGTGATGCGGAGGGAATTAGATTAGGAAATGAGGCACTTAAAGTAGTAAAGGAGTTTTGCTATTTGGGGAGCAAAATAACTGATGATGGTCGAAGTAGAGAGGATAAAAAAAGTAGGCTGGCAATGGCAAGGAAAGCGTTTCTGAAGAAGAGAAATTTGTTAACATCCAGTATTGATTTAAGTGTCAGGAAGTCATTTCTGAAAGTATTCGTATGGAGTGTAGCCATGTATGGAAGTGAAACATGGACGATAAATAGTTTGGACAAGAAGAGAATAGAAGCTTTCGAAATGTGGTGCTACAGAAGAATGCTGAAGATTAGATGGGTAGATCACATAACTAATGAGGAAGTATTGAATAGGATTGGGGAGAAGAGAAGTTTGTGGCACAACTTGACCAGAAGAAGGGATCGGTTGGTAGGACATGTTCTGAGGCATCAAGGGATCACCAATTTAGTATTGGAGGGCAGCGTGGAGGGTAAAAATCGTAGAGGGAGACCAAGAGACGAATACACTAAGCAGATTCAGAAGGATGTAGGTTGCAGTAGGTACTGGGAGATGAAAAAGCTTGCACAGGATAGAGTAGCATGGAGAGCTGCATCAAACCAGTCTCAGGACTGAAGACCACAACAACAACAACATAATTTCTCGTGCATCCAGCACTAACCTTACACTACCATCCTCTTTATTAACTGCGAGGATCGGACTGCAATATGGTGAATGTGACCTTTCAATGATACCCCAAGCTTGCATTTTTTCAATCTCTTTCAAAACTGTGGGTTTCTTTGACCAAGGAATATTACAATATGTTCTACAGTATGTTTTGTGTGGTTTAACATCCATCTCATAAGTATAGCCTCTAATAATTCCAGGTTTCTCCACAAATACCTCAGCAAATTGCTGCAAAACTTCTAGTAATTCAAGTTGTTGTTCCTTTGTCAGATATTCAGATTCTGTGCATTTTTCATATAAATCATTAGGTATAATTCCTGAGCTACAGCTTCATTAAAAGTTCAATCACATATGTTTGTTGCTGGTGGATTCACAAAATGTAACTGTTCAAACTTCCCTTGTTTACTTTTTAAGTTTGTACCCTGTGTTAACTCTATTGTCAGTTGTTGTTGGTTTACGGTTAAATGACATTTCCCTTTTCCTAAATCTATGATTGCTTGATATTCATTCAAAAAGTCAATTCCTAATATGCAATGCATAACTAATTTGTCTACTACCAGAAAATTGTAATTGAGTGGTATATTTGAAAATGTGAAGTTAATTAGCGCTTGAAATTTCACATTCTTCGATTTGTTACCGGTGGCACTTATGATGTGTCAATTCTGTACTGGCAATGTTTGTATGTTCATTATTTGTTTTAGTTCATTACATAAGGACATTGAAATGACACTTGCTGCTGCTCCTGTATCTAACATTACTTCCACTTCATAACTACCAATCGTAACTCGTGTTATAGCCTGTATAATCTTCTTTGCTTTACTGGTACTATTAAAATCTACATCCTGATATAATTCTTTTTCTATTTTCTTACTGTCATCATATCGGAGAAAACAAATCGTCGGTTCCGTTGCACTCTGCTCCCTATCAACCGTAACTCGAGCGCTTAGCTCGGTCGTCGTTCGTTTTCTGGTAAATTCGGTTGTTGCTGCGGGTTGGGTTCATTGCCCAACTCAATAATATTTACATTTCTGTCGCGCGTCACCCAAGTATCAGCTGTTTGGTTGTTGACATTAACTCGCGTCGCATTGGGAGTTCCGTTAGGTAGGAATTGAGGGTTGCATGTGTCGTGGCGGTGGTCCATTGTGATTTCCCCATACATTATTTCGTCCATGACTGTAACTGGTATTGTCATTACTGTTATTCCTGCAATACATGTTTGGATGTTGTTGTACGTTGTTTCTCTGAAAATATCCTGGATGGTACCTGTTATCCTCTCTTCTTTGATCTCTATGATTTCGGTTCCTTCTTCTGTTGTTGTTATTTTGAATGTAACTGTTATTGTTCTGATTGTAATTACTGTTAGGATAACCATTATAGTAATAATTACTGTTTCCTTGCCAATGCTGCGAGTTGTTTCTCCTAATATTGAATGGATTTGCCCCAGTGTAGTGTGAATTGTTTCTTTGAGTGTTTTGTTGTGGTGTCGGAGGCGGATTCCAATAGCCTCTGTCATTTCTGTTGTGCGTACGCGAATTGCTTGGATGGATCGGATACAATTGATTGAAATTCCTGATCTCATCTCTGTAAACAACATCTATC
The DNA here is from genome assembly GCF_021461385.2 of Schistocerca piceifrons. Taxonomy (NCBI): domain Eukaryota; kingdom Metazoa; phylum Arthropoda; class Insecta; order Orthoptera; family Acrididae; genus Schistocerca; species Schistocerca piceifrons. The sequence goes on from NC_060148.1 coordinate 49,092,030, forward strand.
TCATCAACATAACTGAAAAAATTCTTTATGTTGTCCTCGGACACTCCTATTAATTTATCACGATAAGGAAATGGTAAGTGCCTTTTAAGTGTTCTAATTACGTCTGGTAAATCTGCTGGTTTTGTCCAATATAATGTTTTGTTTAGGTAGCGTTCAGAGTATTGACGTAAAGTCTCTTCCTTCGGGTTGTAAATTTCTGGATTGTACACTTCTCGTTTTAAACTTTGCTGTTCTGTGATCGACCAGAATTCCTCAAGAAATGCTTGTTCAAACTGTTCAAATGTTGAACATCGTCTTTTCATTGCTGCTCCCCACTTAGCTGCTCTTCCACATAACAAATTTGTAACATATCGAATTTTATCGGCTTCTAACCAATGTCTCGGGAAAATACCATCAAAAGAGTGGATGAAAACAATCGGATGCACTTTGTCTTTCTCATCACATGAAAATGTCTGAAAGTATCCATGTCGTACTAATGTTTCATCAGCTACTCCCGATGGTATTATGGGTCCTGCATTTTGTGTCAAACTGTGCATAGTATGTGGTGATGTCTGATAGCAATTTTGATCTTGTGGTAGCATTGAAAATGGTTCATTGGGATTTGTATCACTCATTGGTAATTCTATTTTTGGCTGTGTGCTGGGTCTAGCATTATTCGGATTCTCATTTGTGTTTTGGTTGCCTGTTATGGGTTTTGGTATCACTGACAAACTTGGTATTACATTTTCTTTAAGTTTACGTACCTCTTTCTGAATATTATCTGTTTCTCCCTTTACTTGTTCCTTTGCCTTATCTAAAATGATGTGTGTCATTGTCTCAAACTTCTCATCTAAATAATCATCACATACTTTGCATTCATGTACAAGTTTCTCTGCTAGAGTTCTGTCATTCTTCAGAGATGCTACATCTGCTCTGTCTTCAAGTTTTTCTAACTTTTCCTGTAAGGATTTCTGCTCTAATGTTACATCATTTAATCTGTCTGAAAGGTCTGTAATCGTCAGGTCTAAGTGTTCTTGGTTTGTTTTTACGGAATTGTGTGACTGTCGTAATTCGTCAACTTGGGTACTGGTTTTCTGTTGTTCAAAAACTACTGTTAACAATTTCTCATTACATCGCTGTAAGTCAGTTTTTGTCTCGTCACTGAATTCCACAAATACCTTTTCTTGTCTGATAAGTCAGTAAATCTCCTTTTAAGACTACTGGTAGTTTCTGTCAAGTCGGCAAATTGTCTCGATTGTTTTTCAAAATTTTGTTTTATGTCCCGTGTCAGTTCATCGAATTTAGTGTCAAATTTCCCAATGTCACGTTTTAAATTGTCATTTTTCTCGTCTAAAGTGTCAAATTTTTGGCAAATTTTCTGTTTTGGTCACCAAGTAACTTCAGAATCTGGTTGAGCATGTCAGAGTCCTGTGTCTTAGTTTCGTCATTTTTTCGTGTCTGATTGATGTCTGGTTCTGAAGTTGATGTTGTCAGTGTCACGTTTTGTCGCGTAGTACTCACTCTCCATTCGCCTGTATATCTGTTTAAATATAGGGGTTGTTGTCTTAATCGATCCGGTAAAATTATGTCTTGAACATCCTCAATTAAGTTCAATATTCATTTGACTGTCGGACATGTTTTGCAATGTGTCACTTTCACTAAGCTTGTCTGCGGAAACAATTTCTATGCGTCTAGCGTCCATCTTGCGGTTTTCGTAATTAATTGCAAATAAAATTTTCCAATGGCAAAAAAAAAAAAAAAATTTAAAATATGATATGTTGAAATCTGAAATTTCTCTTATGGAAATGGATATTTCGATATGATTTTTAATTAGAAATTGAATTATTAAACTGGTACTGAAATTTCCCTCTCACAAATAAATGACTGTGAATATGCTCTTTACTTATCATTTGCAATAATAGTAAATCAATTTTAACTACAATTTGAAAAAATAATTGCGAAATAAATGGATCGGAATAAAGGAAGTAGTCAAATATACAGTTTTCAAACCAAAATTTCTCTTTCGCGTCCGTGCAAATTATTTTATGGATCATTATCCTTTTTCCTTTTTTTTATTTTTTTATTTTTTTTTTTACCAAATTAATTTCCTCAGCATGAAAATGAAAATTAACACGAATTAATAACAGGGAAAACAATATTGTTGTAAATTTCATGCACGTAACATTACAATTGAAATGAATGAGACTTAGTCCAAATTCATTTTCTGATGCTATAAAGTGGCTAAAATGAGATCAAATGTCCAAAATCTATAATAATTGCACCTGTATCAAATCCGGAGATTGTAAGTCCTGTCACCAGGACGCCAATGGTAGTGTTTCCTTTTTCTCAGGGTTCTGCCGTGAAAAATATAAAATAGAAAATCTGATTGGGTTTTGAATTTTGGTGGTTCAGTTACGGATAAGGCGGACTTCGTATTATTGATTGAGATCGTGCTGTAATTTGACCGTGCATGGCAGATCTGGTCGGCAACACTACAAATAGCGACTGTACGGAAATAGCATCAGAAACTAATTGAAATTTACCTTATAATCTTGTTAGATACGCAGTATTAATTACAATATAGTCTTCATGGCTGTCCTCCTAATTTCTCTTGTAGGACGACCCGTCTTTCACTTTTCTCCGTCTGTTGAAAACTTCAAGTTGTCACTGTTGTGATCAATTTACAAATTTGGCGATAACCACCTCGAATCACTATTGAAACAACCTCGCTTTGTAATATAATTTTAATTTCCACCCAAAAGCACATTCAACACATCGCCGAAAAATACATGTGTTTCGTATGAAGACAAGAGAGAGTGTCATCAATTAGTTGTTAAAAACAAAAACCTACGCAAAAAGTAAAAAGACGAACAAAATTATTTATAAAAATCGGTCGCTGGCGCAGCGCTCTTCTGCGTGCGCGATCGTAAATTATATCTTTGTATTGGCGGAGGCGCGGTAGTCAAAGTACCATTACAAGTACTAGAAGTGGCTAGAACTCAAGTAGACAGAGAAAGTTATGTTGAAGAAAGAAACAAAGCCAAACAGATAATTGCAGCATCCAAGAAGAAATCTTGGGAAGACTTTGAAAACAGGTTGGAGACTATGGGTCAAGCTGCTGGAAAACCATTCTGGAATGTAATTAGCAGTCTTCGAAAGGGAAGTAAGAAGGAAATGACAAGTATTTTGGACAGGTCAGGACAACTGCTGGTGAATCCTGTGGATACCTTGGGCAGATGGAGGGAATATTTTGAAGAGTTGCTCAATGTAGGTGAAAATGCGATCAGTAATGTTTCAGATTTCGTGGTAGAATGGGATAGGAATGATGATGGAAATAGGATCACATTTGAGGAAGTGGAAAAAATAGTCAATAGATTGCAGTGCAATAAAGTGGGTGGGGTGGATGAAATTAAGTCGGAACTCATCAAATACAGTGGAATGTCAGGTCTTAAATGGCTACACAGGATAACTGAAATGGCCTGGGAGTCGGGACAGGTTCCATCAGACTGGACAAAAGCGGTAATCACACCAATCTTTAAACATAGAAACAGAAAAGATTGTAACAACTATAGAGGTATCTCTTTAATCAGCGTTGTGGGTAAAATCTTCTCAGGTATTGTTGAAAGGAAAGTGCGAGTATTAGTTGAGGACCAATTGGATGAAAATCAGTGTGGGTTTAGGCCTCTTAGAGGTTGTCAGGACCAGATCTTTAGCTTACGGCAAATAATGGAGAAGTGTTATGAGTGGAACAGGGAATTGTATCTGTGCTTTATCGATCTAGAAAAGGCATATGACCGGGTTCCTAGGAGGAAGTTATTGTCTGTTCTACAAGATTATGGAATAGGAGGCAAACTTTTGCAAGCAATTAAAGGTCTTTACATGGATAATCAGGCAGCAGTTAGAGTTGACGGTAAATTGAGTTCATGGTTCAGAGTAGTTTCAGGGGTAAGACAAGGCTGCAACCTGTCTCCACTGTTGTTCATATTATTTATGGATCATATGTTGAAAACAATAGACTGGCTGGGTGAGATTAAGATATGTGAACACAAAATAAGCAGTCTCGCATATGCGGATGACTTAGTTGTGATAGCAGATTAGATTGAAAGTTTGCAAAGTAATATTTCAGAGCTAGATCAGAAATGTAAGGACTATGGTATGAAGATTAGCATCTCCAAAACAAAAGTAATGGCAGTGGGAAAGAAATATAAATGGATTGAGTGCCAAATAGGAGGAATAGAGTTAGAACAGGTGGACGGTTTCAAGTACTTAGGATGCATATTCTCACAGGATGGCAACATAGTGAAAGAACTGGAAGCGAGGTGTAGCAAAGCTAATGCAGTGAGCCCTCAGCTACGATCTACACTCTTCTGCAAGAAGGAAGTCAGTACCAAGAGTAAGTTATCTGTGCACCGTTCAATCTTCCGACCAACTTTGTTGTATGGAAGCGAAAGCTCGGTGGGTTCAGATTACCTTATCAACAAGGTTGAGGTTACGGATAGGAAAGTAGCTAGGATGATTGCAGGTACTAGTAGATGGGAACAATGGCAGGAGGGTGTCCACAATGAGGAAATCAAAGAAAAACTGGGAATGAACTCTATAGATGTAGCAGTCAGGGCGAACAGGCTTAGATGGTCGGGTCATGTTACACGCATGGGAGAAGCAAGGTTACCCAAGAGACTCGTGGATTCAGCAGTAGAGGGTAGGAGGAGTCGGGGCAGACCAAGGAGAAGGTACCTGGATTCGGTTAAGAATGATTTTGAAGTAATAGGTTTAACATCAGAAGTGGCACCAATGTTAGCACTGAATAGGGGCTCATGGAGGAGTTTTATAAGGGGGGCTATGCTCCAGACTGAATGCTGAAAGGTATAATCAGTCTTAAATGATGATGATGATTAATTAATCCAATGTATTTTCTGTTCCATGTACTATGTATTAAGAGTATGATTGCAAGAGTTGAAGAAGATTAAGCAGTTCACTCATGATGTCATAGTCATGAACGCTTGATACACTGATGTGATCTATTCGGCCTGTTGTAGGGGCCCAACTGTACCACACTGCACGGTGTCGTGGTTGCACAGCTGGATCTTGCCACGGACGTTGGGAGGGAAGTTACAGACCGTGCAGCCTATTGGGCACAGTTTGAGTTGAGTCATGACATCCTGTGGTTGCACAAAAAGCATTATTCAACATCGTGGCATTGCTGACAGAGTTCCTCTGAGCCATAGTCGATAGGTAGCAGTCATCCACTGCAGCAGTATTACGGCCTGATTGAGGCATGTCATCAACAGTTTCTGTCTCTCTGTATCTTCTCCCTGTCCGAACAACATCGCTTTGGTTCACACTGAGACGCCTGGACACTTCCTTTGTTGAGAGCGTTCTTGGCACAAAGTTACAATGCAGACATGATCAAACTGCAGTATTAACTGTCTAGGCATGGTTGAACTATAGACAACATGAGCCGTGTACCTCCTTCGTGGTGGAATCACTGGAACTGATTGGTTGTCAGTCCCGTCCATCTAATAGGTGTATAATAAATTCTCACTACTTTGTAAATGATGAAAGTCTATGTGAATGCAGCTTGCCGCTAACTTGGTGTAATGTTTTGTCTGTACAGAAGTGTATCTGTCGCCTTTATCGCTCTTTCACTCTCACACATAAATCGGTACAATAAAGTCAGGGCTTCGTGTTTTCTAATTAGGCTGATCTGTGAAAAGACAGACAAACAATTATACTAATGGAGGATTCTGAGTAAATTCTCGAATTCCATTCGCTCTCTCTCTCTCTCTCTCTCTCTGTCCTTTATCTGTGTACAGTTTAAATATATTAATTACGTGAAATCAGCCTAGTAGAATCTCTGGTGGAGCCCTTCGTCTTAATATTCAGCGGCTGGCTTGCTAGAAAAGATCTTTGCATTTGTTATTATTATTAAGCGCTGCATTCAGTTGGGAAAAATCGATCGTTTGAACAATTCGTTCAGTTTACGACAGATCTAAAATTTCAGATGTGGACGAAGCCTTTTTGGACGATTTATAAAAACTCAGAGATTGCAGGCTCTCTTCGTCACAGCTGAAACTTCCCAATTAATTACAGGGCCCAGACAATCTTCAATGATTCAGACAGGGAACTCATTCGTCATTCACTCTCGAATAAAATGGTCACAAACCTTATTTCTGAGGCAAATGTATATTGAATCCATTTCCGTACATGTTCCGTTTTCTGTTGGTTCCAAGTCTCATGTAATTTGCTTTTACAGGTTTTTCTTTCTCTTTACCTATCACGCTAGCGGCACAAACTTTCCTAACTCGCTTTAGAGCGAAGAAGAGTAAAAAAAAAAATCTCTTTTAGCAATCCGACAATCTTCCAACCGATACTTCCGAAGCTCTTCCCTTCTCTCTCTATAATAACCATGGAGCATACATTTCTGTACCTCTGTTGTTCCAAAGAATAAACGTACTAGAAAAATACCTTGGCGTCGACGAGCTGTCGGCGCATATATTACTAGAAAATCTGATCAGATACTTTTCAAACGTAAATACATGTGGATGATTTGGTTGACCATTATTAATTATTGCGTGGTAGAGGGTAATTTTCCGTGGGGAGATTACAGGTGCTGCTCATGCATGGTTGTTTACATCTTTAGGCACTTTTAGTGGAGCTCTGAACAGTCAAAGGGACTGTGTCTGTGATACAATATTACAATATCCACAGACAATATCTGTCTTCAGGAGTTCTGGGAACCGGGGTGATGCAAAGCTTTTTTTGATGTGTGTATATGATTTAATATACAGTTTGGAAGTTAGGAGATGAGGTACTGGCAGAAATAAAGCTTTGAGGACGGGGCGTGAGTCGTGCTTGGGTAGCCCAGGTGGTAGAGCTTGGTAGAGCACTTGCCCACGAAAGGCAAAGATCCTGAGTTCGAGTCTCAGTCCGGCATACAGTTTTGCTCTGCCAGGAAGTTTCATATCAGCGCACACTCCGCTGCAGAGTGAAAATCTCATTCTGGAAACATATATTACTTGCCATATCATCCTATTAGAAATATCTTTAAAAACAGTAGTTTTGAGTGCATTTTTGAATGGATATTTTAAATATGTATTTTTATAATGTATTTTGAAAGATATTTTGATTTTTACAGATTTACTTGTATGTTCCTCTCGTGCTGTCATATCTATGTCATTGTTTACTGCTGTACTTTAAACACACTTTAAACACAAGTTTAAGTACTATAGTAGAGCCACATTAATCTTTAGGCCTGTCAGCCAACTTTAAATGTAAATCACCATACTGGAAGGAGAATATGTACTTCATGTGATGTCAGTGTAAGTTTCCTGTATTGCCTCAATTTTTATCTTTTACAGTGTATATTCTGATGATGCTCTTGTTAATCTGAAGAGTGAAACCAGTCAATACAACAAAAAAAGTGTGACTTGTAGCTGTTTTCAAAAATTTAATTTGGATATTGCATAATTAGAAAATCTGCCCAAATGGAAACTCAATATGAGGCCTCTGCAGGTGCTGATAACGCTTCTCACATGATTATGCAGCTTCTCTGTCTCCTTCACAGTGACCACTTAATGTCCTAATCTGTTCATGCCTTTTTTATGTTGTACCAGACCTGGTAACAACACAAAACATAAAAAACAGTAATGCACTCTTATGGCCATTCTACCTGTTGCAGGTGTGTGTGTGTGTGTGTGTGTGTGTGTGTGTGTGTGTGTGTGTGTGTGTTGTTTGTTTGTTTGTTTGTTTTTAAATGCATTAACTGGATGGGCCTACTTTCTTATTTGTTTTGAATTGTAGATCATTTTTGTTGTCTGGAGCCTGGTTTGCACAGGAGAAGATACAGGAGAATGAGCATCTGCCAAGAAATGTTCTGTCTTTTGTAAATGGTACGTAAGTGAACAGCCTTTGATTACATTTGGTTCACAGTTACTTACACTCACACTTGTTCCACTGGTTGAATTGGAGTGAGTGATGGAGTGGTCTGGAAAAAAAAACCAAGTAATGTTGGTGATACAGCACTATATGTATCATATATGCTTCTGGAAGCCAAGTGATCCACACAACAAATGCGAAACAAAAAGAAATATGATAAGTAGATAGTTGCCAAAGCTCTTACAGGTCCAGCTGGGGATGTGAGAATGATGATAAATCCATTACATGCTTCTATCAGGTGAGAACGGAGCCAATAAGTACAAGCTTTCTTGTTTCTTCTTGTTAAAAAGGAAAAGCATAACATAATTCTGCAAAAGTAAACAAGTATGAATGTGTGTCTATTGTGCTGACTAAACTAAAAATGTACAAAATACTTTATCATTCTCTCTACTTAAGAGCATGGTAGCTGTAATTAAATTGATGATGCCTGTCATTTTAGAGGTTTTTAATGTTAGACCTGAATAAATAAAAATCTTTTTCATTGATTATGCAATCTCTCTTCTAACTCATTTGACGTGTTTACATGCATTTGATGCTTCATTAATCATACTTTCACATTATAATCATTATAAGTAGTAGCGCGCATGATAATGGGATGTTCGTGCTAGAACACTTGTCTCATTAAATTTAATTTCATGATTCCCATCTCGAAAAACATGCTCAGCTACGGCCGATTTTTTGATGTGTCCTAAGCAACAGTTTCTTTTATGTTCAGCTAAGCGTGTATTTACACTTCTTTTCGTTGTTCCAATATATACTTGTCCGCAACTGCATGGAATTTTGTATACCCCAGGTGTTGCTAGGGGATGTCGGGCGTCTTTTGCAGTTCTTAAATATTCCTTAATCTTCTTGGTGGGTCTGAAGATTGTTTCGATCCCATACTTGGCCAGAACTTTCCCGACACGGTCCGTAACCTTATTAATAAATGGTAGGAAAACTTTTCCAGTAGGTGACCATTGTTGCTCTGGACATAGCTGATTTTGTTGGCTCTGGCCACCAAGGTTTTAATGACACCTCTTTTTTGCCTAGGATGATGGTTAGATTCCTTGTGAAGGTATCAATCCGTGTGAGTGTTCTTTCTATATACCTTGTGGCCCAGCGTCCCATCCACCCGTTTAATTACCGACGCATCCATGAAATTGAGTTGACCATTGCTCTTTTTCTCCATCGTAAACTGTATCTTCGGATTAATGCTGTTCAGGTGCACCAAGAAGACATCCAACTCTTCTTCACCATGAGTCCACACTACAAATGTGTCAACATAGCGGTACCATTTAGCGCGCTTTTTACTGGCAGTCTGCAGCGTTGGCTGTTCGAAGATCTCCATAAATAAATTGGCAACAGCTGGGCTGGGAGGGCTTCCCACAGCCACCCTGTCGATCTGTTCGTAAAACTAGTTATACTGGAAATAAGTTGTCGTCAGGCAGTGTTTAAATAAAGCCACTATGTCAGTCATAAAAATATCTGCTATATATGAAATAGCTTCGTTTACAGGCACAATGGTAAACACTACATCGAAGCTCACAAGAATATCACTTGGGCTGATGTTAATCTCCCTCAGTTTTTCAATAAAATGCGCCGAGTTGTTAATGTAACTGTCCGTTCTGCCGATGTGTGGTTGCAGCAAGCAGGTGAGATATCTGGCCACCTCTTGTGTCGGAGATCCTATGGCACTCACAATTGGTCTCAACGGGACCTGTGGTTTATGCACCTTTGGGAGTCCAAAAAGTCTTTATGGATAAGCTTCGTTTTGCAGAGTTGTTTTTTATCATCCAAAGAAAGAGAAGATTGTTTCACCAGTTGATTGGTATTTCTCAATATTTTGGTTGTAGGATCCTTCTGAAGCTTTTTGTACATAGTGGGATCCAAAAGGTCACTAATCTTCTTGTGATAATCTTCGGTGTTCAGCAAAACAGTAGCATTTCCTTTATCAGCTGCAAGTACAATAATGCTCTTACGCGCATTGATCTCCCTCAGTGCCCTCCTTTCCGATTGAGACAAATTGCTGGTAGATGGTTTCGCTTGGCGTAATATTCTGGCTGTTTCAGTCCCGATTTCATCCGCGGAGTGCGATGGTAACAAACGGATCCCTGCCTCCACATTCGCTATAATGTCCTCCGTAGGAACCTTTAGTGACGTGACTGGAAAGTTGCCTCCTTTCGACAGAACTGAATGTTCCTCTTTTGTTAATTCTCTCCCAGACGTGTTAATCACAGTTCGAGAGTTGCCAGCGACTGATGTTTCACCTCTGCCTTTCTGTAGGCCATCGAATTTCCTCTTTTGCCTATTAGTTGCCATTTCTGCACTGAGGTCCATGGTCCTGAACCATAGACAGTCCACCTTCCGGTCATAACACTGCATTATGTTACTGATGTATAAATGGAGATGTAAGAGCTTACTGCTAGTTTCCGCTAGTTCTCGCCGCTTATGGTGAATTCGTTCAGATATCGCTGAGACTGCCATCCGTGCTTCTTCACAGAGTAGGCAAGCCACCGACCTCCACACTCTGTTAACTGGCACAGACATTAAACACCTTGTCACTGACTTTAGATTCCACCACCCTTCGACCACTGTCCGTAGATGCTAATGACGGTAGTACGGCAAAATCCAATGAGCTGTGCAGTTTCCACAGTGCTCGTAGCGACTTGTTCTCACATCAGATACCTACAGTGCACCAGGCTGCACTGAATCTGGCAATAGGCAGCGGCCTCACAATTTTGGCCTATCGGTGTAAATACGGATTACTGTCACGATACCGTGAGCAGACTGCCGAGAGACCACCGCCGGAACATTGCGGAGACAGGTATCGGTTCCCGTGTTAGTGCAGGGGCTCTGCGTACGTGGTCGCTAGCCAGCTGTGCGATTGCCGTTCGTGACGAAACGGTGACGCAGTTTTGCGGTGTTCGGCAGCCACTGTACGTGCGGTACCGGGGCCACCCGCTGGGGGAGTCGCGGTCGCCGCTTGTGGGGAAGCTGCTGGCACTGGTGTTCGGACTGCTGTTTCTGGGACTGGCTTTCATGGCGCAGTTCCTCGGTGGCGTGCTGCAGGCCAGCCTCACGATATTCGGCGCCGTCGGCGGACCCGTGCTCGGCTTCTTCTCGCTCGGCATGTTCCTGCCCCACGCCAACGAGCCGGTACGTACTCCTCGTCCTGCTGCCTCGCCAGAGACTCGGCTAGAGAGGTCTGGTGTGTAGAACTGGGATGCCGAGGTATACCGGTAGTGAACTCACTTATCTATTGTTATTGGCACTGTGATGAAATAACTGAAGTAAAGCAGATGAGACATAGCAAGCCTGACAAACTCCTACAGTGATCTGTTTGTACCATTACCCCTCAGTGTTCTCAGAAGTACATACAAGAGACGACATGAGACCTGTTTTTCTGTCAGTGTTGAAATAAATGATTTTGTTTCATCTGCCATTCAGTGTTAATTCATTATCAGGGTTTGTTGTGGCTTGCACAAGGCATCTACAGATGCGGAAGAGATTTTAGGGTTCAAATTTCGTTGTGTGTACTATATTAAAGGATCTGTAACAGGCAGGTTACTTCTTTTCTCCACATTTCATTCAATCTTTACTGATAATTTACATCTATATTTCTACCATACACATCACTCTGAAGTGCGTAACAGATGGTATGTCCCACTGTACCAGTTATTAGGATTTCTTCCCATTGCATTCACGTACGGACTGCAAGAAGAATGATTTTTAAATGCCTCTGTTCATGCAGTAATTATTCTAATCTTACCCTCACAATCCCTATCTGAATTGTCGCATCCTGTACAACACAATGCACCTTGCCTTTATGCTACACGGAAACTTACTTCCAAAACATGTCAGACTGTAACTGGTGCTGCTCGCCAAGGGTCAGTGGGTCCAAAACATCCAAAGATATTGCTTGCTGTAAGTATCAATCACATCGTAAATATAAGCAACTTCTTGCATATTTCATTTATAATTAATTTTTAATTTTTGTAGTTCAGTATCAGCCCGCATCTCGTGGTCGTGCGGTAGCGTTCTCGCTTCCCACACCCGGGTTCCCGGGTTCGATTCCCGGTGGGGTCAGGGATTTTCTCTGCCTCGTGGTGGCTGGGTGTTGTGTGCTGTCCTTAGGTTAGTTAGGTTTAAGTAGTTGTAAGTTCTAGGGGACTGATGACCATAGATGTTAAGTCCCATAGTGCTCAGAGCCAGTTCAGTATCCAATATTAATGCCAACAGTAGTAGTAATTGTGGTGATGGTGAGGAGGAGGGGGAGAATGTTTCTAGTTACATGAATGCACAAAATATGCATGACAGTTTTAAAATTACATTATTTGTGTGAAAATATTTTTCCTTATATAAATTTTTGTTAGTTTGTGTGTGAATGTTACACTAATTTTTTAATGTTGTAATCCAAAAAAATTGTGGAAGATATCTTGTTGTACCATAAAGGAAATTAGGAGTCTATCACATACTTCACTGATACTATTGAGCTGTTCCATTACATACTGAACATCACCAACAAACTGGTTACATACAGCTCTCCCCAAACACGTCATGTCTAAGCTGCTTAATGACTGCAACCTTCATCACTTGAACCTGCTTGCTGTGTTTGAGCCTCGGTCTCCCTCTGCAATTTCTGTCCCCCATACTTACCGTCCGTTACCAAACTGATGATTCTTTGATGCCTCCAGATGTGTACCACTCATCTGATCTTTTTTCAGGTGTGCCACAATTATTTTCTCTCCATTTTGATTTGGTACCTCTTCCGTAATTATCCAAACAACCCACATGTCTCTTAGCATTCTTCTGTAGCACCCATTTTGAAAACGTTCTATTTTCTTTTTGTCTGTAGTGTTTATTGTTTTTGTCTAACTTCCATATAATGACACATTCCAAACAAATTCTTCCAGAAAAAACTTACTTAAATATGTGTTAGAAATTAAGGTATTTCTCTTTTTCAGAAAAGTTTCCCTTTCCCTCCTTCATCCTCTCTGCCCTCATTGTCACAATCAGTGGCTCCTTTTCATTCTGGTGTCCAGGTGAGCTACCCCTCCTTCTAACATTCCCCAATCTATCCATCTCTGTTCCCTGAGAAAGGAACTAATAGTGCCATAGTGCCAACTGCAATGATTAGCCCTTTTGCTTTAGATCGGTCTATAAAATAATTGTCAATTAGGATGAGCAGTACTCTGATAGATCCTTAAGTGTGAATAAATGAAAGATAAAAGGTATTATAAAAGGAGGGAACCTGATAGCACTCAGTTAAAAAATGGATGATAGCTTGTGTAGGCTTTCATATCACCTGTCCGAACATAATACTAAGAATGATTATAAAATGAAATCTCGAAACCAGTTGTAGCAAAAGTTCTGAAAAACCAGGACTTGGGAGGATACTGAGAATATGCAATACATGTGTGAAGGGAAGGAAGGAAGAAAGAAAGAAAGGAAGGAAACATTAGTATTTAATCCAGTCTACATTGAGATCAGTAGACGGAGCAGAAGCTCAGGATGTTCAAGGATGTGGAAAAAAATTTGCTATGCCCTTCCAAAGGCATCATCCTGGAGTTTGGCTGGATTCATTTTGAGAAATCATGGAAAACCTAAATGTGGATGACGAGACACAGATTTGAACTGTGGCCCTCCCAGGTAGGAGTCCAGCGTGCTAACCAATGCACCAGCTCGCTTTGTATCTGTAAAGGAATTGACGCATGAGACACCAGTTTTAGCCATGCAAGACTGCTATTCCAGTGTTAAGGTCAACTTACTGACCTGACGGCAGCCATCCGTGAAACTGAGACAGACATTGCGAGAATTGTAACAGCTCAGTATATGTCATATAACAGTTTTAGCTTACCGAACTTGCACATAAACATCTGCACCTTCTGCTGCTTGATAGTTGAATGTGGTGCACTGTTATTAAATGATATCCCAACACTGTGGAACAATGTGTTCGTTTCTCTTCACATTTATTAACACACAGCTCAGTTGATGGTCAGCTTTGTGAACTATAGAATGTCCGTATCTTTGCCGACATCATTAAGCGGCAGCAATCAGTAAAAAGTCCGCCAACACAAATGACACTGTTTTGCACTATTCCATTGTTGTTTCACAGTTGTGGGGCTATACCAATTCCTTCGTTTTTGCATCAGCTAGGTTGGTGATTGACATATGTCCAAGTGATTAGCAGTAACATAAAATAAACAGCGTGTTAGGAAACAAAAAAAATTCATGGGTCACGCACGAAAGTGACACAGATGGTGAGCTAGCAGCAAAACCCCCTAATGAAGCTGTTCTCTACGAGTTAATTAGTAATCAAATAATTGGTTGGTTGGGGTCTGATGCAGCAGTATACTATGGGTCATTACCGAGAAGTAACACCTATCCTTGGCAACAGAGCGACGTAATGAAAGTTTATTTCATTATAGTTTAGTTAAGCAATGCTTTAGCAAGGGTATGTAAGTTTGTTATACGGTTGTGTAATCAAACTAAGATTAAACAATGATTTTGCTCACACATCTTAATCTCGGTATCATAAAGACCACTACTCTTTACAAGTGTACAAAGTATACCGTATGCCGGCTTGTGTTATGAAAAATGGTGAACCCACTGGATGGTTAAGTTCGTTTCCCGTTGCTTCACTTTTAAGGGTAGTAATCAGTGACATTTTTCCTCGTTACTTTTCTTAACAATCGACACAAATTTCCCAAATATTTTGGTATCAGAAATGGCAGTATTAGTCTTGCCCAGATTGCATAAATATCTACAGATGCCCACGAGGCTTTCTCATCCTTCAGTTCTTTCTGCTCACCGTCAACTGAAAGAGCGACGTGAACTTTTCTCAGATGCCTGCAGACTCTTTTGACTACTTTTCATCACCTCTTCCCACTGAGGCCTACTGCTACGTGACGGTGTTGCAGGGAGCCATAACGGGCCTTGCCACGGGGCTCGCCTTCTCCATGTGGGTCGGCTTCGGCGTCCCCCGGCCGGACACAGTAAGGCTGCCCACGAGGACGGATGGTTGCGATTTCAACATTACGGCCACACCGCCGCCGCCCACCCAGGACCCAAGGTCGGCCGCAGCATCTCCTCAAACATTTCCGCAGCGTCATAAATTAACACTGTACTTTTGGGTGCTCAGCAGAGTTGTCAGTTCCATTATTCCACACGATACTTCAACGACTGACGCAGTCATCTTCCTCAGTTGACGTGAGATGTATTGTTAAGTGTACCTGCTACCTGGACTCTCACAAAATTCAATTTTTTTCCCTTTTTTCACACATTATATCACCTTTGCTATCACCTGCATGACATTAAAATATTTAGTTTATAACCTTGAAGGCACACATTCTTTTGATCCCCTTGGGGGAAGGTTTGGGTCATAAGTTGTTAGTTCCACACCTCACGGGTTCCATGCTACAGAGGAAAAACTTTGCTTATTGATATGTAATTTTTAATAGCACATAGAACCTGTTTTGGGTCTAGATTCTTCTTCATAAATCTCATTTCTTAGCAACAGTAGTATGAAAAGGATAGTTGCTACTCACCATATAGCAGATATACTGAGTTGCAGACACACACCAGAAAATGAGTGTTTGGCCAAGACCTCATTGGGCGCGCTTCCCCCCCCCCCCCCTTCCCACACACACACACACACACACACACACACACACACACACACACACACACACACACAGACATGCAAATGGGGCTCACTCATAGATGACAGCAGTCTCTGTCTGATGAGGCCACAAACCAAGTCAGGTCTCAGTAGCCAGAGACTGCAATTATCTTTCTCATAATGTTATTACATTCCACACTGGATTTACCTTTTTTTTTAAAGAAAGTCATACGAGGGCTGTTCAGAAAGTAAGGTCCAATCAGTTGCAAAAAAGGAAACCACAGTGGAAGCCTGATGAAGTTTTGCACAGATCTGTAGGACAGTGTCTGTAATACACCTGTCGATTGCGCGTCACGTCGCTCCTCACAGTTCTGAGTGCACAGTGAGAATGTAAAGATGCCCCAATTTGGAAGGGAAGGGGGGGGGGGGGTGCACAGTGATTCCCAAGGATTCCACCTAATGACTTATTTTGTACTAATTGGTCTATTTTGTTGAGTAATGGAGGGAAGTTCCCAGATTATAGTTCCTTACATGGGTGCTGAAAGACATGTTCCCATGTTCTCATAGAATATGACTTTGTTTTTGACTTGGAGATATCTTTTTGTAAAGAATGATGTTAAAATTTGTATTACACTACTATTTATAGCTGAGTTTGACTCCTAGCTCCTGCTGCACTGCTTCATATGTTTGTTTTACTGAGATGACACGATTTTGCCTGAAATACACATTCTCTTGGTGTTCCAGATATTTTTCTAGCTGGTATGTAGTGGGTCTTCTAAAGCCACCGTGTCCTGCTGTATGATTAAAATATGTTTGAATAACTGTTGCAATAAAAAGTCACACGTCTGTCTGTGGACACGATATGTAGAGTTGACTAAAAGAAATTGCAGGGCTCAGGTGCTAGAAATATTTCATTAACATAGTGAACAATAAATAGTTAAGAATAACACTCATCTTAAGTACATTGTTGTACTTGTTGTTCTTGCTTGCTGTCTGGAAAAAAAATGGGGTATGATTTTACCAAAAGGGTGTTTGGATCTTGAAAACGTTTCAGAACAATATATCCTTCTCCTTCTTGGTCTCAGTATACTAGCACAATTCATTCATGCAATAAAATAGTCAAAAATGCATTTCTGTCATGTTCTCAGAATTATCTAATCAGGTATAAAATAAAATTCTTAAAAAAAAAATAAAGAAATAAATAAAATAATAAATTTCAGTTTTTCAGATTTGTTCACACACAAACAATGTGTTTCACATGGGTGCAATGGAGAGAAGTTGCAGTTTTGCCTCCACATGTCTGATCATCAACACAGTTACAAAACGGGTTCCTTTCTCCACAGCTCACTGCCAACTACCTCCAGTTAGAGAAACATAAACCAAAGATATAAGATGGATTGTACAGTATCACTCATATCGGTATTTGTTCACAAATGGAATGTGTATAATACTTTAATCAAATAGTAATTTAAGTTTTGTTAAGCTTGAATAATCAATTAGTGTTAGATGCAATAAATTTAAAATGGAGTTTTAACAGTTTTGAATATTGATAAGACCAAAATTCTCTGCTGATAATTGATAAATGGGAACATAATTTTTCACATATGGTTATCAGTATTTCATCCTGGAAACTCAAAATACAAAGGCATAGGCTTTCAGAAATAAAGGAATATAGTTAAATGTGACATAAGAAACATGGGTCCCCAAACATCAAAATAAATCAATAAGTTAAAACTAAGGAAATACACTTTGCAATGGTTACAAAATATTATAATAACAAAAGATATATTACTTTATACATTAGTTCCCACTGAATCACTGTCCAATGTACTCCAGAACTACACAGGTGTAGGCTCATTGTACTGTGCCATTATTACGAACTATGGGCATTGCAGCAAAGCCTTCCTCGTGTAGTGTCATATCATGAGAGCACTGCTGCAGAATTATATCATCTACAAGAAGTGTATTGAAATAGAGGTCAGTTGGATTGGTACACTGAGTGGGCTTTGTAATCAGCTCCTGAGATACGGGGGGGGGGGGGGGGGGGGGGAGGTTACATACAAATAATTACTCAATATCTACTGAAATTAGTACGCCTGTATGGAAAATGGCATCCACAGTCTTTCACTCACGTCAACAAAGATAAGCAATGTGGCTTGCAATATTAGAGATGATGTGCTTCTCAGAAAGTCAAGTGTATGTAGCATATCTTACATCGGGCAGACTAGTAGAACAATTGAGAACAGGTTCACTGGCACACCCAACTAAAACAGCTTGGCAAATCAGTTGATGCTGAGCACTGCCTCTGATATAATCTCAAGATGAAATGCTGTAAGGCCAGTGTCCTCGTGTAAACACAAAGTTTCTGGGACGCTGTAATTAAGGATTCTAGCAATACAAAGAAGTCCAAAAAGTTTAGTAAACTGGGATGGAGATAGCAGTTTAAATAAGGCTGGGCACCTTGCCCACCAGGGGTGGTAAACACTGAAGGCATTTGCATTTCACGGAATATCAGTGCGGTCTCTGAAAAACAAAAGAGGATCACAGTGTGTAACTGGCACTAGGAATCAGTCTCAGCTACGAATAACTGTGCGACGTAGACAGTGTTTCGGTCCAGTTGTAGGCCAGGCAGCAAGTATGCATAGTGACCCAGCTAGCAGCTCCCAAAGGTGACGACTGTGTCTGTTGTTGAAATATCATACAGGAACGTGCATTTCACAACTCAGCTGATCACCTGGAAGCACAGTGTCAAGAGCTTCACTGTCCACGGTGGTGTCGGCCTGCAGTAGTAGTGGGGCAGTGAGGAGGTTGTGGACAGTGGGTGCCAAAAGTCACCAGAGCAGGCATGGAGCAGCTACTGCCACATCTCGTACACTTTCTACCTTCCATAGCATATAGGACTTATATTCATAAATCTTTTTAATAAAATATCAAGTAACAATTCAGCAATAACTTCAGCCTGGGATAATGTTAGCCACAGATAATGCAGTGTCAACACCACAACCTGCCTTCCTATGTTCTCACCTGGAACTAAAAGAGAAAATTAGTGAAGATCAGCTTTGCACTACCTGTCTTAGTTAAGGCTGTAGATCACGAGTGTGTAAAAAGAGCACCGATGCTATTACACTGAACGATATAAGGATTGGTTCCAGTGTTTATCACCACATGTTCCCATTGCACACCTGGACATGCACAAAATGTGAACATATATTTTGTTATTTATTATTATTATTATTATTATTTGTTATTGCTGTTGTTGTGGCCTTCAGTCCAGAGACTGGTTTGATGCAGCTCTCCATGCTACTCTAGCCTGTGCAAGACTTTCCATCTCTGAGTAACTACTGCAACGTACATCCTACTGAATCTGCTTACTCTGTTCATGTCTTGGTCTCCCTCTATGATTTTTAAGCCCCCTTCCCTCCCACCCCCACTTCCCTCCAGTACAGAATTGATCACCTGGTATCTCAGAATGTCTCCTATCAACCGATTCCTTCCTCTAGTGTGGTTGTGCCCCCCAACTGTATTTAGTACCTCCTCATTAGTTACACAATCTAGGCATTAAATTTACAACACTCTTCTATAGCACCCCATTTCAGAGGCTTCTAGTCTCTTCATGTGTGAACTCTATCTTCCGAACATGGCTACATACACTGATAAAAATAGCTTCAGAAGTGACTTCCTAAAGCTTAAATTGATACTCAATTTTAACATAATTTCTCTTCTTCAGAAACGCCTTACTTGCCATTGCCAGTCTAAATTTTATGTCCTCTCTACTTCAGTCATCCTAAGTTATTTTGATGCCCAAATAACAAAACTCGTCTACTGTTTCAAGTGTGTCATTTCCTAATTAGTCCCCATAGCATAACTTGGTTTAATTAAACTATATCCAATTATACTTGTTTTGCTTTAGTTGATGTTTATCTTATATCCTCCTCTCAAGACACTGTCCATAATTTTCAACTGCACTTCCAAGGCCTTTGCTGCCTCTGAGGGAATTACACTGTCATTGACAGACCTCAGAAGTTTTATTTCTTCTCCTTGAACTTTAATGCCTACTCCAAATATTTCTTAGGTTTCCTTTTCTTCTTGCTCAATGTACAGGTTGAATAACATTAGTGATAGGCCTACAATCCTGCCTTACTCACTCAATGACTGCTTTCCTCTCTTCCCTCAACTGTTATAACTTCCACATGGTGTAAATAGCCTCTTGCTCCCTGTATTTTACCCCTACTACCTTCAGGATTTAAAAGAGAGCATTCCAGTCAAGGCTCTCAAAAGCTTTCTTAAGTCTACAAATACTGTAAATGTAGGGTTGCCTTTCCTTAATGTATCTTCTAAGATAAGTTGTAGGATCACTATTGCCTCATATTTTGCTGCATTTCTCCAGAATCTATACAAACTTTCTACCAGGTCAGCTTCTACCAGTTCTTCCATTCTTCTGTAAAGAATTTGTTTTAGTATTTTACAACCATGACTTACTAAACTGATAGTCTGGTAATATTCACAGACGTCAGCAACTGCTTTCATTCTAATCAATACTAACTTCTTGATTATTCTTAACATTTCTGCGTATATGAGTACTTCAATACATTTATACTGTTCCTAATAATTTATTGAAAAGCTATTGAAACACTGTGTACCTTCCACCTACAAGCAACTATTAATGAAATACAATGTCTCATAAAACGAGATTAACATAAAATCAGTAAAGAATATGCAGAAAACGGTCAAATGTGGCTCATAATAGTGGAATGAAGCATCACCTGAGAATAAAAGGATGGAAGTATGAAAAAATGCGCAGTGTATGGGGTAGTTTAGTAAACGGAAAGAGTAGCGTTCAATTAAAATTCCGTATTGGCAGTAGAAATGTTGGAACACGTGAGGCTATACTGACCCTATGACTTATCTTAGAGAATAGATTAAGGAAAGGCAAGCCTGTGTTTGACAAAGTTGATTGGAATACTCTCTTTCAAATTCTGAAGGTGGCAGGAGTAAAATACAGGGAGAGAAAGGCTATTTACAATTTGTACAGAAACCAGATTGCAGTTATAAGACTTAAGGGGCATGAAAGGGAAGCAGTGGTTGGGAAGGGACTGTGACAGGGTTGTAGCCTATCCCCAATGTTATTCAATCTGTATATTGAGCAAGCAGTAAAGGAAGCAAAAGAAAAATTTGGAGTAGGAATTAAAATCCATGGAGGAGAAATAAGAATTTTGTGGTTTGCCGATGACATTGTAATTCTGTCAGAGACAGCTAAGGACCTGGAAGAGCAGCTGAACGGAATGGACAGTGTCTTAAAAGGATGATATAAGATGAACATTAACAAAAGCAAAACGAGAATAATGGAATGTACTCGAATTAAATTGGGTGATGCTGAGGGAATTATATTAAGAAATGAGATGCTTAAAGTAGTAAATGAGTTTTGCTATTTGGGGCGCAAAATAACTCACAATGGTCAAAGTAGAGAGGATATAAAATGTAGACTGGCAATGGCAAGAAAAGCATTTTTGAAGAAGAGAAATTTGTTAACATTGAGTATAGATTTAAGTGTCAGGAAGTCGTTTCTGAAAGTATTTGTATGGAGTGTAGAAATGTATGGAAGTGAAATGTGGATGATAAGTAGTTTAAACAAGAAGAGAATAGAAGTCTTCAAAATGTGGTGCTACAGAAGAATGCTCAAGATTAAATGGGTAGATCACATAACTAATGAGGAGCTATTGAACAGAATTGGGGAGAAGAGGAGTTTGTGGCACAACTTGACTAGAAGAAGGGATCGGTTGGTAGGACATGTTCTGAGGCATCAAGGGATCACCAATTTAGTATTGGAGGGCAGCGTGGAGGGTAAAAATCGTAGAGGGAGACCAAGAGATGAATACACTAAACAGATTCAGAAGGATGTAGGTTGCAGTAGGTACTGGGAGATGAAGAAGCTTGCACAGGTTAGAGTAGCACAGAGAGCTGCATCAAACCAGTCTCTGGACTGAAGACCACAACAAGAACATCGGCAGTTATATCGTGATGTCACACGCACCCCACTCCTGGGATCCACATGTTACACGTATGTACAATACGTATTATCACCCACATTGCAGCGAGTACTTCTACCTGTACCGCGTGTCGTAGCTGTGGGTCGTCGTGCTGGGAGTCCTGCTGACACTCATCGTGGGCGCCGTCGCATCGTGTGTGGCGGGCGTCACCTGCGAGGGGGACCGCAGCGTGCCGCCGCCAAACCCCGACCTCTTCGTGCCGCCAGTCCGGAGGGCACTGCTCGCGAGGAGAGGGCGCAGGGTGAGTGGCAGTGGTAACAGTGGCAGCACTGTCTCCAGCTGAGCGATGCCCTGACAAGTGATTAGGCAGTCAATTTCAGATATAATCTGTTTGGAGACACATTTACTGTTGAATTAAAAGCTGTTTTTGTGGTGGAGTTAATTATGAAGTGTTTCTGAAATAAACCTCTTTCACTTGTATATGAACTATTATGGGAACACAAAAACTTTCGTGATTTAAAATCACATCTTCAGGTGTACAAGATAGGAAATGTACAATGAACATTATGATAAACAGATAGCTATCCTAATAACCTATGCTGATGACAACCAATATGAAATACACATCAGTGAAATGTTTAACCCCTGATACAAAAAGGAGTGGGGGACGACATCTCAAAGTAAAGTACTGTTACCCACAACAAGCGGGATGTCGTAATTCAAATTGACAGGTTGAAAACTGAAATATTAAATGTGCACCTACCTACAGTGAAAAGAGCAAAATAACAAAACAAGAAAAGTAAAAGCCCCAGCTAGATACATTGAACGCCCCTGGTTATGAATCCTCACTTCATACTGGGAAGCTGCAGACAGCAATGCTTCAGCCTGCTCCGTGTGCCAGTGTGTTCATGTGTATCATGGAGGGCACTAGCATCACCATGCACATAGCAGGGAAAGCTACAAACATTTTTATTCAATCAAAATATCTTGGAAATGTTTGAGGCCTCTGTTACACAGCATAATCATATAAATTATAAAATATGTCGGCAAAAAAATTGTAAAACCAAATAGACCAGATGTAAGAACATGTAACAACAAGCCCAGGATCAGTAACCAAGCAAATATGACACTACATCTTTGAAAGGTAATCAAAGTTAGACAGTATATTGTAACGTCTTAACTCCAGCTGATTGTTAAGGATGTGTTTGGGGTATAGCTTTAGACTCCACATAATTTCAATCTCTTCCTTTAAAGATCTAGTCCTTCACTTCTCTGTGTAAGACCTTTAAATTATTGACTACACCTGTTATGGAGTGGCCAGAATCACATAAGTGGCTACTTAAAGTAGACCTCAAATTTCTCAGACTGTCGTGTTCTCGAAACGTAATAGCAGACCCTCTGCCAGTCTGCCACACATACCTGGCAGGACAATTGTCACAACTGATGCGATATATACCAGCAGTTTCGTACTTTTCACAGGCCACATACTATTTATTTACATGTGTTTGACCAAGATTCTGTGGTATAAATAACACTAGCTTTATCTCTTTTGTCCTTAACTTTATTATTAAACTTAATTTATTTAGTTTTATTATTAAATTATAAAGTGTCTTTCTCGACTGCAGAATCTATTTAGTCTAGTGGCCTAAATGGCTCTCAAGAGACTAATCTTGGCACTTAGTTTTAAAAAAAGTCACATGAGCCATTCTGCTGTGACCCCATTGGGGCCGATGTGACAACTCAGCTTCTATGACGTAGCTACACAACATGCTCTGTGACTAAATGGATGCTGAGAGTCAGACGAATGGCTCCACTATATATGCCGACCATTTGTCAATGGTCGTCTCGCTCACCAGAGAGATTGAGCTTACCGGAAATGCCGTGTGTCATGTTGGATCGCATATAGCGGTGTCGGGGTGACCAAAAAGCTCGATATTCCTGCAAACAAGGCAACTAAAGGTAAAAGGAGAACTACCAAGAAACTGATAATAAAATGGGAAGAAAGTACAAGCCTGACATATTATATTTAGACATGGCAGAATGTAGTGAGGTACAGTTCCTCCACTTACTGTGATGTCACCCATTACATATACAGGGTATTATAGAAAATTGTTACATATACCTATAGGAGCTAATATTGGTCAAAAATGGAATAAAAGATGTGTCCGGAAACCAGTATCTGTTGAGATATGGCTCAATGTGTCCTCTCATTCCCATCTGTGTGTTACATAGAAGTATATGCTACAGGCATGCGCTTACCATGCATTCTGATGCATCCTTCAGTGCTACTTCACAGTGAATCGGCATTCTTTCAGATATACGGAGCACCATTTGGATTGTGTTTTGTGCATTGGTCACGTGCTACTGCAACATCTGGACATTGTTGATGGGTCGGGCATACATCAGTGTTGTTAAATATCCCCAGAGCCAGAAATCCAATGGATTCAGATTTGGTCAATGAGGGGACCATGGTACTGGACCTCCCCAGTCGATCCATTACCCATGAACATTGCAGTGAGATACTGTTACACAATCTGTAGAAAATTTGGTGGTGACCTGTCATGCATAAAACAGTCATCATTCTGTAATGGTAATGTTCCCCATTAGCGCTAATAATTTATTGTACAGAAAACTCAGATATGTGGCACCTGTTTAACTGTTTGGTAAAGTCTATGGCCCTAAGAGCCTTTCACTGACAATTCCCACCCGTACATTCATTCTGAAGTGATCCTGATGCCTTATCACTGTGATTGCTCAAGTATTGCATTGGTCCATACATGCATAGTGTAATAATTTACTATGGCATCTCTTGTGAATTCTGCCTCATCTGTAAATAAAATACAGTCTGTGAACTGTGGATTTTCAACAGCTCATATTATAACAGGTATTGATTTCTGGACATATCAAAATAAGTACTTTCCTTCTATTATTCACCAATACTAACTTGTGTAGGAATATATGGCACTACGTTTAAACACCCTGTATATAATGGGTAGGGTGTTTGTTTTGGCATAGAACAACTAAATAGCTCCAAAAAATGTGAATTGTATGAAAAAAATGTTCCAGATAAAAAGTTAATGTTTTCAAAGGGGACATATATATGTGCTACCCACTAACTTCCATTCCCACAATGCAGTGGTCAATTTTTTATTTTCAAATGGAAATCTTGATTTCATCGCAGATTTGGAGTCTATGCCAAAAAATACCTAGGGTTTACCTGAAACTTTCTTTTCATTTGTGGTAGGTGGGGCAGTATTGAACAGATTTCAGATTCTCTGGCTTTTGCAATTAAGAACTGACTCATTTCATTCTACATTGCATTTGTGATAAAAGTGTAAACTTTCCTCTTCTGAACAGTTGTGCTTGTGTTCAAAACTTGATTGCACAGTAAAATTTTTTCGTTTAGACCTTTGAAAATGTGGAAAAGAAGCTACTTTTACTATAACATGGTGTTCTGTTCCCTACAGCACCAGGATGATGGATTTTAGTGAGACCCCTCAAATCTCAATGTTTTCTTCCACACAATCCTAGTACACGCTTAAAATTTTGCTCATAAAACTAGAACCAGCTACATGTGCTGTTTTTTGTGCATCCAGCTAGTTGTTAATCAAAATAACTTAATTGCTTAATGTATATATGTTTTCTCTACTTTTCTGTCTTTTATGTTACTGTTGAAATTCAACAACTGCATAGTTTATTAAAATTAAAATTTAAAAGAGTCTTGATTTTAACTACTTTTAAGATCACTGACTATGTTTTCAAAAATCTTATACATAATTTATTGTTCTGTAAAGACAGATTTATATGCATCTGTAAATAGCTGCTGCTACAGAGCAGAGGGCAGTTCGTGCACAACCATGTACAGTCACTGGGTTTGTCAGCCAGTATAAAGTCACTTCTGCAAATTCCCAGTTGCACAATTACTTGAATTAGACAAAATATTATTGCTACTTATTAATTTTTTTAAACTCCTTCTGAAAAGCCATTGGCACTGAAATGTGAATTTGTCTCCATTATCCTTTTCTCTCTTTTTTTTATAAAGTGGTTTCACTGTTGAGTTCTTTAATCATTCAGGAAACTAAACGTTCCTAAAAGAAGAATTACAAATTTGGCCATGTACTGGACCAACATAGGCAGCACATTGCTTTAGTATTCCGCTAGATAATCCATCATGTACCTGAGAGTTCTTAGTCTTCACTTATTTACTCAGCGATTGAATCTCCGCCTTTCCAGTATCATAGAGGTGTATTTCAGATAGCAGTCTTTGAAAGCCATTTCCTAAGAGAATTAGATAATTCCCTGGAGAAACTAAGTTTTTATTTAACTTACCCACTATATTCAGAAAGTTACTGTTAACTACTCTACATTGTACTTATTGTTGAAAGTTACTTAAAGTTCACTTATAACTTCCAGCATCTGACTTACGTAGTAGTAGTAGTAGTAGTAGTAGAAGAAGAAGAAGAAGAAGAAGAAGAAGAAGAAGAAGAAGAAGATTTCAGAGTAACCAAACTAACAGGACTGTAAACTTAAAGAAAGGCAAAACTACGCTGTACACAAACAGGCTTCAGTGATAGGCCTGGGTGTAGCTTTTCTGGCCTGCTGTGAAGGTATTGTGATGTGGTTGTGCTGCAAATGTCTGCATATCATAGACATTTGCAACCCAACATTTATTTTATGCACTGTGTGTCTTGTTTGGAAACAAATTTGTTCAATTTGCTCACAATTCTTGCTGCCAACGTCAATAATGTCCATTTTAGTCCTTGCCCTCAAGCTGGATTTTCAAACAGCTCAGTACTTTCTCAGGTTGCTTTTCTGGCAGTGTTAGCTGTATGTTAACAGTGGTGCAGAGTAGTATGGATCGAGTTGGCCAATACATCTAGTGTGAAGGTTCACTGAATGCAGTGGAAGGAACAATACAGTGATGCTATAATGAAATATTCTCACATGGATGGCAAACCATATCATAATATCTTCATACCAGATCAGAAAAGCTACAACCAGTGGACAGTGTAGTTCTGTGTCTCTGTAAGTTCAATGTCCTGTTTATTAAATTGCTTTGAAATCATTATATTCTCGTAAAGTCAGTTGCAGGGTGTTATAAGTGACGTCCAAATAGCTTACCATGACAGTACAATATACAATATTTAACAATTAGGTCCCGAATATAGCAGCTGAATCAAATAAAAGCTTAGTGCACAGCCCAATCCAGATATGAAAAAAATTTGTGTAAAGTGTCAAACTAGATGCAGTTATTCTGTAACAAGCCACTGGATAGCATGGATTTCTCATACCAAAACGCTCAGAAATATTGCTCAACAACCTCTATATCACATTTTATTTAGGTCAAAACAGTAGTGGGCCAAATACTGAACCTTGTGGATCTCCATACTTAGTGTTTTTCTCACTGTGAATTTGGTTTTATTCCTGTATTACAATTTGTTAATGTGGTCTGTTTTCTGTCCTTGAGACAAGACTCTATTCACAATGCAACATTTTATAGTTTCTCTTGTAGAATTAAATGATCTGTGCATCTGAAGGCCTTGGAAAAGTTCCATAAAATATTGACAGTTTAAAGTTTTTCATATTTGGCTCTAGTACAGTCAGTGGGTACAGCCAGTATATATCTGTGTGCAGTGCTCCAACTCGCTGCAGCTGACACGTGTGGCCGGTGACCTGTCCAATGGTGTGGGACCAGCTGCAGACACCAAGACCCAAGAGGAGCTGCTCAATGGCATAGATGGCCACCACGTCGCCCCAGTGTGATGTCGACAGAGTACAGTGGGGACTGCTGTGAGCTGAAAGGTGAATCCACATGGCATGTGACCATGAATTTTTGTTCCCTGTACTTGAGGGATCATCATAATTTGACCTAAGATAAACAACAGACCTGGTACTGTCACTTATGGGACCCACATTTGATGTTGTACAATTGTCAAGTTTGTTTCGTTCTTGTGTCTAAGTGCACCAGTGTGACCCTCTACTTTCTATTCTGAAGGTTAGATGCCATTTGTAGAAGGCATGATGTCACAGACTGTAGCAAGGTCACAGAGTATACTGACTGGATAATTTTTCTTGTTTACCTGTGTCAGAACTTAATTTGTGAGGTCGTGCTCAGCTATATGTGCATTAGTCCTTTCATCACCACCACCTGGTGCCATATTATATAAATATTTTTGTGGATTTGTGGATGTCAGAGCAACATATTTTCTAAAGCAAGCAGCAGATTTCCAACTTTAATAGACAGTTATTCAGTGAAGAATCACAATACTACAAGCATGTAAAAGTCCATGAAAGCAAAATATCAGAGCTATAGGATCTCATGGAAGACCTCATGGAAGAATTACAAAATGTGTGAAAAGAAATATATATATATAAATGGTATGCAAATAAATGAATACTTGCTTTCCAAATGGTAATGAATCACACCACTTAATACCTCAATATAATGAACATTTGTTGCCTGCTTTCATAGAAGGAGTAATAACTCCATACACCAAAATTCCAGAGTTTATTTCTTGAGTCATTACTCTTTCCATTCACTGCAGTATTTTCAAAAATGGCAGTCCTGTGATGCAACTTCCTTGGGGGTGACAATCTCCCATCCCCTTGCATCAGTAATTACATAATGATATCATGCATTGGACAAACCAATAATACCACTTTTTATCCACTGAAATAACGCCTTTCCAGCATTTCCATAGGTTTGATATAATCACGCTGTAGGAATGTCATTTTTAAAATGGATTATTTCTCTGTGTGTAACAATCTCCCTTTCCTCACAAATAAGACTTTGTATTTCAGACATAACACAGACAGAATTGTATGAGGTAATGGAGCAGGATGAAATGTAAATATGTGGTACAGTGGGCTGTGTCTTCTGCTGTGCACTTCATAATGAACTTCAGAATTAACTGAAATGTGTAATAAGTGTAATCAGTAGAGATGAAATCAGTGGAGGTAGGAGGGAGGTCTCGAAAGTTCTCTGCCTCATACTGAAAAACGTGCATTTATGTTTACAGAATGTTTTTCAACATAATCTTCTTTAACATTAACATATTTCATCCAGTGAAATTTCATCTTTGTAGTGTACCATTGGAAGGGTTCTCTTCCACAGCTGGAGTTGTTTCTGTGTTAGGTGAAAAATGCTGATGAACAAGAGCAACTTTGAATTTTAAGAAGAAATGCTAGTCTGAGTGAAACATGCCAGGGGAATAGGCTGAACTTTCATCCAACACTTCACAGTGCATATCTAAAAGTAAATTATGTCATGGTTGTCTATTTACTGCCATTAGGGAAACTCTATGATATACAGTCACCGCAAAGAAACTTCTAAACAAACAAAGATTACTGCATAATAGGTGCAAAACAAATAGTAGGGCTATAGATAGATACTGAATGAAATGCATTTGGCTGTCAAGATATCAACTAGTGATGCCTTCAGTGACTACCATAGCAGAATATTGTGAAAATGACATTTCACAAAAACCAAAGAGATTCTGTTCCTGTGTAAAGGCTGTTAATGCACAGAGTTAGCGTCCAGCCCTAGTGAATGAGACAGGAACTGAAATTGAGGGTAGCAGAGCAAAAGCTGAAATGCTTAACTACATTTCCAAATTTCCTTTGCAAAGTAAAACCCAGGAGAATTGCTCCAATTCAGTCCTTGTACCACTGAAAAGATGAATGAAAGAAGTATTGGTGCCAGTGGTGTTAAGAAATGGCTGAGATTGTTAAAGCTGATCAAAGCTCCAGGCCCGATATTATCCCTGTCGGATTCTATACTGAATTTGGCTGAGTCAGCCCATCTTCTAAGTATAATCTATTGTAGATCCCTCAAACAAAAAACTGTATCCAGTTCATGGAAAAAGGTATAGGTCACACCTATCTACAAGAAAGGTAGTAGAAGTGATCCACAAAAATGTCATCTAATATCCTTCACATCAATTTGTTGTAGAATCTTAGAACATATTCTGAGCTCAAACAAAATGATGTACATTGAATAGAATGACCTCCTCAATGCCAGACAGCATGGTTTTCAAACCAAACTTTCACTTTTCTCACATGACATATTGAAAGCTTTGGATCAAGGAAACCAGGTGGAAGTGATATTTCTTGATTTTTGAAAAGCATTTGACTTAGTACTGCAGCTTTGCTTATTGTCAAAAGTATGATCATATGAGGTATCAAGTGAAATTTGTGACTGGATTGAGAACTTTTTGGTAAGAAGGACACAGCATGCTATCTCGGATGGGGAGTTGTTGTCAGATGCAGAAGTAATTTTGGCTGTGCCCCAAGGAAGTGTGTTGGACCCTCGCTGTTCTTGTTGTATGTTAATGACCTTGCAGACAATATTAATAGTAAAATCAGGATTTTTGCAGATGATGCAGTTATCTATAATGAAGTACTATCTGAAACAAAGTGGGATAAATATTCAGTTAGATCTTAATAAGATTTCAGTGTGATGCCGAGATTGGCAATTTTCTCTACATGTTCAAAAATGTAAAATTTTGCACTCGACAAAATGAAAAAACTCATTATCCTATTACTATAATATCAATGAGCCACAGTTCAGATTGGCCAGCTCATACAAATACCTGGTTGTAACGATTTTTTAGGGATATGTAATGGAATGTTCATACAGGCTCATTTGTGGGTAAAACAGCTGTTAGACTTTGATTCATTGGTAAAATACTGTTGAAATGCATTCAGTCTACACAGGAGATAGCTTACAAATCACTTGTGTGGCTGGTTCAAGAATATTGCTCATGTGCGGGACCCATACCAGACAGGACTAACAGGAGATATTGAACATACATTCTGACAGCTATTGAACTATATGAAATAAAATCATTGGAACTTCTGAATGGCTTGCATTAGGATGTTCAAATTACATGGTTGGCTGCAGGGCATGATGGGAATTAGTATGTGGATACACACAGGTCTTTCACCATTTGCACATGAAAATGTCACAGTACAGCATGCCTGAGTGTATAGCACTTGTAAAGGCCTACCATACGAGCAATAACACCCCAGCTGTGGTCCGAAGGAAATTTGCAACCGAGTTCAAGCTGAAGACAACTAGTCCAAGTGTGCTAACAATCAAGGATTTGATTCGCAAATTTGAGAGAATGGGTAGTGTCGTGAAGACAGTGCTGGCAATATCGGTCATCGAAAAAGGCTGAAAACATCGAGGATACGTGTGTTGTGTTTCAAACCGGCCACAGGAAATTGATCAGATGAGCTGCACAACAGGTGGGAACCAACCGGAGAGAATTGTTGTTGAAACATGCGTCTCTTCCCATACAAAATTCAAACCCATCAGCCATTAAGCCCCAAGGGTATGGAACAGTGGTTGTGTTTCACCAGCACTATTATCCACAGAACTGACAAACAGGACTTCAATCTGAATATTGTTCGGTTTAACGGAAAAGCGCATTTTCATTTAGATGAGTCCGTCAATAAGCAAAATTGGTGCATTTGGGAGGTCTGAGAATCAGAGTGTTTGATGCCCTGGAGGAGCACTTTGGGGACACCATTCTGGCTCTGGAGTACCCATAGGCCACTGGCATGGGCCTCATTCCTCTCATTCAGGTTCTCTGGACCTGAAAGCATGTGACTGCTTTTTGTGGGGCTATATTAAAGACAAGGTGTACACAATAACCCCAAAACCATTGCCGAGCTGGAAAATGCCATTTCGGAGGTCATCAACAGCATCAAAGTTCAGACAATTCAGCAAATCATGTACAATTTTGCTATTTATCTGCGTCACATCATCGCCAATGTTGGCAGACATATCAAACGTGTCATAACCTAAACCCAAATATCTGTAGTGACATTTACATGTTGAGTAAAGTGTATGCATGCCATAATTTGTAATTAATTTAACTTTTTTTCATATAGTTCAATAGTTGTCACCTTGTATACAGAGCAGGGCAGCTTGAATAATCACAAGTTTGTTTAATCCGTGGAAGATTGTCAGAGAGATACTGAAGGACCTGAACTGGAAGACTCTCAAAGATCTGTGTAAAGTATCCCCAGAATGTCTACTGACCGAGTTTCGAGAACCAGCTTTAAATGATTACTCTAGGGATATATTACAATCCCAAATGTATAACTCACATAGGGACTGTGAGGATAAGATTAGAATAATTACTGCGTGCACAGAGGCATTCAATCAATCTTCCTGGACTCCATACATCAATGGAACAGGAAGAAAGTTTAATAACTGGTACAATGTTATGTATCCTCTGCCGTGCACCTCACAGTGGATTGAAGAATATGGATGTAGATGTAGATATGAATTTCAGTTATACATGACTGAACATAATGAAAATAGTATAAAATATGCAACATGCTTTCTCATGGTAAAAGAGATTGAGATTAGGTTTGTATCAGCCTTATTTCTGCAGCAAAGCTCTACCATTTCTCCCTCCCTCCCCTGCAGATTCTCCCCTCCAACAATTCATTGCTGCCTCAGGATTAAGCCCTCGCAATCAAACTGCTCTTTCTGTCACGTTGTGCCATAAATTTCCTTTTTTTCTATAATTTGGTTTTTCCATAATTTGGTTTTTCCATAATTTGGTTTTCCAGTCTATCCATCTAATCTTCAGAATTCTCCTATAGCACCATGTCTCTTCCCAGAAGTCGATATCATTGACATTAAACTTCTATACAGGGTGGAACTTAAGGGAGATACTTTCAGAACAGACTGACGTAACACTTAAATTTGTATTTGATGTTAATAAATTTCTATTTTTCGGGAAAACTTATCATCCTATTTACATTTGACATCGTGTCTGCTTTGGTTATTTTGCTGCCCAAATAGCAAAACTCATCTGTAGCTTTCAGTGTCTCATTTCCTAATAAAATATTCCTGACCCCCTCCTTTTTTAATTAGGCTACATTGCACTAGCCTTGCTTTACTTTTGTTGGTGTTCACCTTGTAACCTCTTCTGAAGGCATTATCCACTCCATTCGTCTGATTCTCCTAGTCCTTTGCTGTCTCTGAGACAATTATGATGTTATCAATAAACTTAAATTTTTTGTCTGCTCCCTAAATTTTAATTCCCTGTCCAAAATTGTCTGGTTTCCTTTTCTGTTGCTCAATGTACAAACTGAGTGACTTGGGAGATAGGCTACAACCTGGTCTCATTCCTTTTGTGTCCTTCAGTTCTTGTAACTGCAGTCTGGTTTGCTGCAACCCTGACTCATTCCTCTCACACCTTTTAATTCCTATAACTATACTCTGGTTTCTTTGCTGACTGTAAGCTTTTGCATCCTGAATTTTATTCCTGCTGTCTTAGCAACTTCAAAGAGAATATTCTCCTCCAATTTGGCTTGTATGATTCTTTCCATTCTTCTATAAATAATTTGCCAGTAGTTTGCAGTCATGAATTATTAAACTTATGGTTCAGTATTATCACACCTGTCATTTGCCTTCAAACCTGTCACTTGCCTTTTTTGAAATAGCAGTTATAAAATTTTTCTTTATGTTTGTGGGTATTTCACCTGTATCATATGTCTTGAACACCAGGCAGCATAGTTTTGTCATGGCTGACTCTATCAAGGAGCTCAGTATTTCTGGGGGAATTTCATCTATTTCCAAGTACCTTGTTTTCACTTACATCTTCCAATGCTCTGTCAGACTCTTCTCACAATGTCATATCTCCCATATCATGTTCATCTACTGCCTCTGTATATTTCTTCCACATTTCAGCCTTCCTTTCTTTGCTAAGTATGAGTTTGCCCTCTGAGCTTTTCCAAAGGTTTCTTTAATTTCCCTTTACACAGCATGTATGTTTCCCACAACCACGTAAACTGAATGTTTGGAATCGAGTATGTGTGACTGTTTGTTTTCCCTGTTACTGTGTTGCAGGTGCTGATCTGTGGGTTCCCAGCCTGAGACATTCCAGCCTTCTCTACAGAGGCTGCAACAACTTGGTCCATTTATTTTCTAGTTTTGTAAAAAAGGAAAAAATTATAAACACTCAGTATTCCTCAGTTTGTAATAGCTGTGCTTTTTATTCTCAGTTCTCTTCTGTTCAGCTGAATTGCTGCAAATAATGAAGCACTGCAAAATCAGTTTTATAGGTGCATGAAGCTTCGACAGAAGCAGCCAAAGAGAGTGGGAGAGATTATATGAGGCAGAAAAATGTTGCTAAAGTTAACTGGTGATGCAATACTGTGCAGTGTAGAAACTTTCACAAATGTAACATTTCAGTGGACTAATTAAATATGGGCAATTGCTTACCTGGTAAACTGTGAGCAAAAGTATGACAATAATTATTACAATATTGGAAAAAGTTCTGACCAGGAAATCAATAATCGTGTGATGAAGAACAATACTACAGAAGGGAGGAGGCATTGGATGGTGTAAAGATGGCTGAATAATATTGTTGAATGGCATAGAAAAGATGCCTCCAAAATAAAACTAGTTGCCTATAAAAGGTCACAGATACAAACCAATCAAAAAATTTGCACATGTACGTTTTCCATCATATTTGCTGCACTGTAATTATTTTTCTAGAGCACGTTGCACTTTAGAAGAATCTGTCTTGTCTTGTGTGTATGGGTTCCTTGCCAAAGTAAATTTTTTTAAGGTTAAAACCATTTTGCCATTTCAGCTTTAAAATTTTTTTAAATATAAATGTTTCTTTATTTCATCATTCAGTCACCCACTGTCAGCTGATTTTTGGCACCTGTATTAAATTGAGTAATTCGAAATCAAGCTGCATCTGTACTTCACTCTTTTGAATAATGCATCAGTTTAAATAGAACTCAATACAACACACTGCATTGCTATCTGCACCACTTCCGTCACGGCTGAACTTATACAAACACATATTGCATAAATGGCAAAGAAATCAACAAATATGGTATTTCTAATGGGGGTTCAACTTGTACAGTGTAAAAAGAATTTAGTGGTAACATGTTTTTCATCCATTCATTCACCCATTTTGTTCTGGCTCCACATTAGGGGTATGGAGTGAGTTAAAGTATTCATTAAAAGGTGTGCGTAGAGACATGAAATTTGTCGAACATTGGCTGTTGTGTTATCCCTGCTTTTTTCAAGTCATCTTTACTGTCATGACAAGTTCCATTGTCTGTATTCTAGCTTTACTGCTGGTTTTGTAGAGCTCCACAACTTACCTGGTTAATCTGGTTGACTCTATTCTTTTAATATCCCATAGAAGTTTAGTGCATATTTTTACATGTGAAGAAATATTGATCTAATTTAGAATCTCCTTGTTTGCTCCTTCATCCATCCTTTTATTAACAAAATAATTTGTGATTACTTTCTTCTCTTCTATATTTCCTCAGCGCCTCTTTGCCCATTTTAAATACTTTGTCAGTGGGCTACATCCATACTGTTTTCAAAACTAGTTCCTAGAACAATTTATCCAAATATTTGACTCGAGAAACACTTTAATTGTTTTGTATTTAGTTTCTAGAATTTTGTTTGGCAGAATGTAGTTGGACATTAGCAACATTATTATTTTTTAAAGGAAATTACTGATCTTCTTATCATACTACTAGCTGCTGTTTTTATCTAATAGTTTTGAGTAAATTTCCACAGAACAGTGTCAGCTGTCTACAGAACATTAAAGTTAAAGCACAGTTTAACATATACGGTCATGATATTCATTGCTGTGGGAACTGTTACTGTCTGCAAGCTGGAACAACACTAGTGCACATTGCAGCGAGAAATCCTGCAGGATTATTGCTTTTGGCATTTTATTGTAATGTCTGTGTGGTTTCACCTTCAGCTGCATCTGTGGAGGCATATGTAGTACATTAAATAATGCAGGTATTGCGTTCCAAATAGCTTTCCTACATTACATATTCTCTGATTTGATTGGAACTGTAATGAAAAGAGTTAACATAATTGAGTAGATACTCAACATGGGTGTCTTTCTGCAAAAAGTCAGTTCTTCTGCTGTTTACTAGTACTTTTTGTTCTTAAGACCTTAACCCAAAACATCTCTCAAGTATGTAACAAGAAACATGTCTCCTAAAGCTTGTAATATTGTTATCACATATCCCCACATTAGCTGACAAAAATTAAGTGAATAGTCAACTGTTTCATATTACGAGTAGATGCAATACTATTGAGAACTTACAGTATTCAAAATGAATACAAAACATATGTGCAGTCATTTAGTAAGAATCTTGAAATGATTTAATATTGTGACATCAATCACGATGTACATGAGTATAAATGAAAGATTGCAGAAAATGCAAACAAAAGCAATTCAGAGAACTTTTTCACACTCGATGCACATCTTCCTATTGCATTCCATGAATGTTGGCTGAGCACGATTGATGCACTTATGAGACCACCAGTTCCTTTTTTTATGCTGGGTACTTTATACACATCTTCTTCTTTTCCATTCTATCATTTGGTATGCCTCTAAGGTGTCATCAAATAAATTCTCCTGTGTTTGAGATTTAATAGGCATTTGCACCAAAATTCGATTTTTGCTTTTAGTAGAACCATTCCTCTTTCCAAAATATTATGCTGAGCTGTTTTTCTTGCTGTAACAGACTGAATGTTTCTACTTGAAATTATCTTTGCCATAAAATTACTGTGTTTGCTGTGAGTAATTAGCTGTGGTACAATTCAAACAGGCTCTGCTTCCAGTAAAGCAATATCTTTATTATACCACTCCTGTTTTGTGGTGACCATCAGCTACTACAAAGTCAGAATCGATACTAGAATCATCAAAAATGTTATCTTTTTCCCATTTTCTGCTTCCTCTTCTTTGGTTCAACTGCAGACCCCTTTGTCTTCTTATAAAGCTGCTGCATGCTGAAGCTAAAAATAGCATAAATTCACACATACAATAAAATGCTATAAAGTAAGAATATCCAAAATATCAACTGAAAGCAAAATATGTACTGACTAGAAACATGCAGTGTGTTGGACCTACCTAATTATTATACATAATGTGAAACGTGGTCACAAAGGCACTCAATTTTGCACTAACTTCGAAATGATATGTCTTATTGCTAGGCTGACAAAGTCAAGCTCATTGTTGAATGTTGCCACATGTTTTAGAATGAATGTTTAAAATGAATGATGGGTCTGAGAGACCATTGGTTTGGGTTAAGGGTTAAAAAAAACATGCTTCAGCAAATATCTGTAGGCTATAAGGGAAACATAAACAAACAAACTATTCTGTAACGGACTGTTTTATACCTCCCAAGGCCCTTAGGAAACTAAAGAAAGACAAATGTGGTCTCGCCCACCCTTCCTTTTTCTTTCTTAGTTAGTGCTTATTTTTACGGCAGTACATGAAGTTCCCTATTGTAAAAGCTGTTAGAAATCAACATAAATGGTACTGTTTGCACTAGTCTGATACCATATTTGTAAACGTAGCTTTCTGTTGGCTTGGAACACTGCTGTTGCAATATATAACAAAAATGAGTCGGAATGTCACGACTGTATGTGTTAGACCGTAGTTAAACCCGACTAATTATCAGTGTTAGGGCATTTAAAACTCCATTGTTCTGATAACCTGTAAGTGTGATGGTACCACTGCACCTTAGTTTTGAATATTTGGAGATTTCCAGTTCTCTACCTGATGTCTGTTGGCAACCTTCCAAAAACATTTTCACCAGAACAAAAAACTCAGTCCCAAACCCCAGTCAGGATTCATAGTCTACATGAAAAGCATTTTTACTTCTAGTATTTTGGCAGTTTGCCCTAAATTCATTATTATTTACTGCAGATAAGACAAAAGAGTGAACATATGTTTATCTGTTGATGTTGGTTTTTCCACTTTACTCAATATTCTCACTATAGACTAAGTACTTTTTTGACCTCTGCTTCTCTGCGATAGAGCCTCAATTGGTAGTGAGTGTGCTTTGTGGATGTTTCCTAGACTGGCTGCTTCTGCCTGGCGATCCATGACTCATATCAGCCCGCATTGCTGCAGGCTCTGCACTATGATGGGATTTACCATACACAGTATGTGAATTAATGAATGAGTGAAGATTATGCCACAGGCCAACACTGAGTGAAAATGTGCGAGGCACACTGTTACCAAGCACTCAAATTCCACAGACTGTGTTCATTTTCTACTGGAAAACACAGTAAGTTTTGGACGCAAATTGCGTTCAGAGAATTCTGGCTGTGATGAAAAACAGTGACAACATTGCATTGCAGACTGAAGTACAGAGCTGCAAAAATTAGCCACATGTTTACTACTTTACCTGTATGTGCATCCACTGCCTAGAACCTCTTCTGAATCCTATATGGTTTTCTTTTTGTATTCCACTAGTTATATAATTCATCCAAAACTGTCATCACTTCATATTTTGGAAAATGTGGCAAAGGGACCAACAGCATCCAAATAAATGTCAGGCCGATTTATTTTTTAATGTTAAGTATTACATCATCCTCCACAATTTGGCACCATCGACATCACATTCCGCATGTCGTCATCCCTTGGCCGAACATCTTTCAATATATAGCCCCTCTGTCTTTCATTAAAGTTGCATCCTGTCTCTGGTAATCTGTCTACTAGTTAACACTGTCTTCAGTTCCCACTGAGTGGCTATAGGATTTGCAGGGGGTACACTGATTGCACCACCAGTGAAATAGGTGTGGGTTACAAAATTATCCCCAGTCAAAAATAAACTTTTTCAAGACAGTGGTAAAACCTGCTCAGCACACAGTTAATGCTTTCATGGGCAGTTGTCATAGTTGCTAACGAATCTTCCAGCTTGTGTGGTTAACATTTTAGGTCTCGCATTTTGTCCAGAGCTGTGTTTTGACATCTTCAGAGATGCTCCTGGTGCCACTTTGTTTTGCCGAATGAAGAGTTAGGACTTGGAAAGAGATATAAATACAAATATTTCATATACAGTGATGAAATGTTGTCCACAGCTATATAGAGAAGCCATCAAAGTACATAAATACGTGGATGATTTTAACAGAAAAGAAG
Source organism: Schistocerca piceifrons (assembly GCF_021461385.2). Classification (NCBI taxonomy): domain Eukaryota; kingdom Metazoa; phylum Arthropoda; class Insecta; order Orthoptera; family Acrididae; genus Schistocerca; species Schistocerca piceifrons. Next base: position 49,130,477 of record NC_060148.1, read on the forward strand.
CCACGAGACTTAGTGGTATGTGGATTGATAAAAATATTTAATAATGAACATACAGCACTGGAATTGTTACAGATCATAGCCCTCTAGACAACACAACTATTCAACAAAGTTGCCATGCATTTATATACATTTGCACCATCACTGAACCCAGGCATCAAAACCAATTTGGGGGAAAAAAAGTCACACTTTTGCTTCTTAACCTATTTTTGTCACCATGTCTGTCACTGTGAATCACTTCAACAACACATCCTCAATTGACATCTGTGCCATATGTTGGCACAGCAGTATCTGTTTCTCTGTAACCCAACTCTTTCACGCAGTACCACACACAGCTAGTGTTGACTGCAGCATCACCGCACGCTTGGTTCATGGATGACATAAAATCAGCTTTAAAACGGTGGGTCAAGAAGCAAAATACTGAATTATTCCAAACTGGCTTTGATGAATGTTTTAAACAATGGCATAGATGCACTGTCACAATTTTAAATACCAGTGTTATGCAGGGACACTTTGGTCAATGATCTGTACTAATTCTGCTGTTCTTTGTCCACTATTAATTTCTTGATGAATCAAGAATCAATAGTTAAGTTTCATCTTTGATGGTGATTATGTCTGTCAATCACATTAAAACACGTACCATGCCCCCTTTTCACAATATTCGTGTCACATGCCTGACCTGAGTCTCAGCAAGACATGGCAGAATCAGAAGCAGCTGTGGAGATATCTGACTCTGCTCTATATGACATGTCAGGGCCAAAAACATTTGTGGACCATGAAAGTACAACCCCAAAAAATTTGCCAGCAACTAAAATCTTCTCAATCTTACCGTCTGCTGTCTCGTCTCATTATATTTTGTATGTTACTTCCTAATCCTACTAGCATGTGCCTTTGGCATCTCAAGTAATGTAATTTGTTCCTAACAAATATAAATATTCTAATAAAATACAGTCCTCAGTGATGAGTGTCTCTTATCAGAAAATAACGCTTGGAACATATCAAGTTCCTAGAAAAACAAAAATTACATTAGAAATGCAGAAAACTCTGCCATTTATGTCGCCTCACAACTAGTGTTGTCAGACTCACTCACTACCAACTTTGGTCAATTTTCTACTTGTCCCAGAGCTTAAAAATGAACATAAACAGTCTCGACTGCAAAAAACTTTATTTTTGTAGTTACTGGTTTCTGTCAGTTACTGACCACCTTCAGACCACATATAATGCTGACAGGTGTTGGCAGAGAACAGAGCAGGCATTACAAAATGCATTAATGTCAACTGCGGAGTTTTGTGGAGTCCATACCACCTACCATCAGATAGTAACAGAAGGAAACTAGCAACCACAAAAATAACGGTTCTTGTGGTCGAGACTGTTTATGTACATTTTAAAGTATTAAGGAAAACTACTGTTCAAGAAAATTGTTCTCAAAAATTACTGTCCCAAAGCTATCACTGTGTTGAAGTTTTGGGTTGAGAAAGGAGAGATGAATTTGAGGTGGGCTTCTGACTTAATAATTTCGATCTCCTTCTGGTAAACAGTTGAAAAGACTTAATTTTGTTCCAGAGTGCAATAGATCTTGAAGATATGCATAGCAGTTCTGGCACATACTGTAGCTGCATACATTCTCAATATTTTGTGATTGTCATGTTTTTTCACTGGACATATGAAAGGCTGAGCAACAGCTTCTTCCCACATGGAGGACTACTCTATAGTACAGATACTGAAGGGTACCGGATATTGTATAGAGGAAGTAATGACTGTATCCTAGTCATTTGGTACTATGACAATTAGATTCTTCACAGAGGAAATTAATGAGAAATCCTGATTTGGGGGGAAAATGGCCTCTGTTGGGTTGAAGGTAAGCTATGATGGTCAGGTAGTGAAACAATGAGTGACTTTGAGCTCATGCTAGCTTTCTCACAAAAATAACCTGTGTCAGATGACAGAAACTCTTTCTGCCATAAACTTTTTGCAGACAGGATTTTTTTAACTATTTAACTGTGGATTAGAGATGTAACTGGGCGATGAAAATTTTGCGTTTCAGCTGTGGCTACTGTCATACATGTTTTCTCAGATGTACTTAAGGTGGGTCATCTTCAAGGATCTTAGGGACACATTTAAACATGAAAACCCTTCTTTTAATGGCAGAAAATGAGATGAGTCCCTACTTGAGTGTACTGTGCATGAGTCTGTTTTGAATTAATTAATTCTCGAGGAAAAAATTAAAAAATGGAATATTAAGTTTCATAAATACTGCCACAAATACTGGCAGTTTACCCGCTTTTAGCAGTTATTTAAGACTGTCATTACTCTCCGCTATTGCCCCTGACCATCAGTCCTCACTTTCATTCTTCATCACCATCCATTTGACACCCACTACTAAATAAAAGCTGCCTCTTCACTTTGCCACACCTTACAAATTTTCACCCACATCCATTCCTACTGCTGCTGCTTGTCATTTTCTAATGTCATCTACTTATTTGTGTAGCTATTGGCTTCCATGTGTCTCCCACTAATTTCCAGTTTGCTTGCTGAGGATCCTCCCAACATTTGAACAGAATTCTCTTTAAAACTGCAGGTTTCACTCCAACTCCATCTACCAACCTATTATACTACACTCAGTCTAAAACAGAGCATTGGCTCAACAGAAATGCAGTTACCTCAGCTGGATCTTTGCCTGGAACTGTTAGCTGTTATGTAGTGCTGTTACCAAACCGGGCGGTCTTGTGTTGCCATACTTGTGTTTATGTGAGTTCCATTGAAATGTGAGGACACAAGTGGCTACAACTCACGAGAAAGATCCACTATTTTGTACTTGAAGTCCTAATTATTACTGTAGGCAAATTTGTTGGAAGCTCACTGATTACGCTTATGTGGCCAGGAGTTGGGAGGTATTGTGTAATGCTGAACTCTTTGTTGAAAATGTTTGTTGCAATAGTAAAACAATCACAAGCATATCATTTCATAAAGAGGACTTGTGCAGATTAAGTGAAGTTGTGTGAGGCCAAGAACTTGCCAATACAAGTGGAATGTTTTGGATAAGTGTTAAAATAAGAAAATAAATATTGGGTAACGTAAATTGTGGGGAATTGATATACGAAAGCTGTACTTTGCTCCATTGGCATATTTGTGGAAAATTTTCTATTGTATCCAATTAATCTTCTCGTATTCCTCTGACGCTGGGTGATCCACGTCATAAGAACTGAGGGCAGCCTTCTTCTGTAACCTTTGAACCAAATGTTGGTTCTCTTGGATTATCTCATGTCCTGTGCCATATGTTTCATTTCTGTATTGGGTTGATGGTGTAGACGTTCCTTGATCAGTGTACAACATTCTTGGTACTGATCTTACATCCTAACAGGCTTCAGGACATTCTAATATGGTTCATAACATACCTCCATCAATTATAGGACCAATGCAGGAGTAGTGGCATGTCGTAATGGTATTTGAAGGATGTATCCTGTTGGTGGAATACCCTGGCTGCTCTTGACAGGCAGTGGTACCTCTGCCATCTAAAGACGGCTCCATATATCTAACATGTCTGTCCTTTGCTCTCCTACTTCTCCACTAGCTGTTCATCTTTCATATCTGTAAAAAGACACATCACACTCAAAACTCGTAGTAAATCATTCCCAAAGGTAAATACTTGTGGTGAACCCCTTCTTTTTTTAAAGCTTTCCTTTATCAGATTATTCCACATGGTATTTCTTGCAGGCTGCTATTTATTGTGATAGCATGGCAACCAAAATGTACAGATAAATAAATAAAAAATGAAAAATAAATAATAAAAAAACTCTCATCAACTATTACATTGAGGTTTTTGAATATCCATTGGTTGGGGAAAGAACACTGATGAGCTCTAAAGGGATGTATCAAACAGAAAGGAGTAAGAGCCACTTTAGGAAAAACTTGATTTAAATCATTCCTAATGTAGTTTGGTGATTATTGGCTATGTCTTGTTGTTAAGTTATCCGCACATAAAAATGTAATGTGATAGTGTATGACTGTCTTATTGTAGTGGCACATGGCAACTGGTAATGGAAAATACTTTGACATGCTGGTGCATCCTTAGGTTCCTATTACCCTGTGTGTGTGTGTGTGTGTGTGTGTTGTGGATCTGCAGGAGTGGATGTGCAGTGTTTGTTGTACTTATGATTAAAAGAAATGTGCTAGCAATTTGTTGTTTTTAGAAGATAAATGTGTTTCCACTTCCGAAATAACATGCTGGTGCATCCTTAGGTTCCTATTACCCTGTGTGTGTGTGTGTGTGTGTGTGTGTGTGTGTGTGTGTGTGTGTGTGTGTGTTGTGGATCTGCAGGAGTGGATGTGCAGTGTTTGTTGTACTTATGATTAAAAGAAATGTGCTAGCAATTTGTTGTTTTTAGAAGATAAATGTGTTTCCACTTCCGAAATAACTGAGAAGCTGTTTCCTGGTCAGAACTTTGTAACCAGTTTGTATTGGTGCGTGTGTGTGTGTGTGTGTGTGTGTGTGTGTGTGTGTGGATGAATTCTTCTGCACATGGGTTTCCATTATTGTTATTGCAATGCGTGTTTGGCAATTGCCAACACACACACACACACACACACACACAGACACAGACAGACAATACCATATGTAGAAAATGCACTTCTCCATTGAGCTGTTGGTAATTGCCTTTTGTCTGTCATTGATAATTTTGCAGTTCATTGCAGTAGATTACTTGTTAAATGTCTAATTTGCACAAAAAGCTTGTACTCTTTCCAAATGTCTTCCAGCAACAAGAAGTGATGAAGAGAATGTGTGTTCAGTGAAAAAAATTTATATTAGTGTATAAGTGAGAGCATTTAGCAGTATTATAGTGACAACTGTGGTATACAGAATATGTTAGTGATGTGGGAAAAGAATAATAAACTTTTTGAGATAATAACTTATAACCTGTGCTGTAAATCTGCAGACCACTTCAACAATAGACTCCTACTCCATTCTTCCTTCCTCATGTTTTTATTATTGTTATTGGTTAATATAACTTAATTTGTTACACAAAAGGTGTCCACTAAACTGCATTTAATGGTCATCACACGGGCTGTATCTTCACATCGTTGAAATGTGCAAAGAAGATGTAAGCAGCAGTTGCAATCTGAAAACAGTGAAAAGATGGCAGGAAGTAGTCTCCATCTACTGAAGGTTCAATATGGTGCATCAGGACCAAAGCTTCCTAGAGCTACTATTCAATGCTGAATACAGTGCTTAATAAGGAACAAGGAAATTATAGGAAAATAATACATTGGGATGAACTGTTACTAAACCTTTTAATATGCTCTGTGATTATGCCCGCTAAATGAAATATAGTGAATCAGCAGGAATGCTGCCATTTTTAACAGTGCTACTACTGACTCAGTTGTACCAGATATTCACTGTTTATCTTGTATTGGTAGCTTAATGTTTACTTGAGTGGATTTCCGTGTTTTGCAGAAAATGTTTCCCTACACCTGTAACAAAGTTGTTGTTATGTTATATCACCACTTGTGCATCCTTATAGCCAATACTGTTACTTGTCAGTAGCTGACAGTAACGTTTAAACCTTGAATGTAGGTAGTCAGGTCAGTTGTGGAGGAAGTGCATTCATTTAATTTTTTGTTTAACTGGTGGCAATTTGCAGTGTCATGTTTTGTGTTAGGTGGAAGCTAATCCACCGACATAAATACAGGAGGTACATAAAGTCCGGGAACACTTTCAATTATTTATTGCACAAAAACCAAACACTGTTAGATATCATACATATGTCATTTTGAAGAGAAACCCTGAAAGTTTTTTTTTTTTTTTTTTTTTTTTTTTTTTTTTTTTTTTTTTTTTTTTTTTTCACTTATACCGCCACAGTGTAGTTTGGTAATTTGCCGATAGTCAGCGCCAGTCGCAGACATGGCGAGTTCAGGTGCGGAGCAAGCTTTCTGTGTGTTGGAGTTCGAAATGGCCTCCCAGATCCCCAGATGTCACTCGGTGTGATTTCTTTCTGTGGGACATTAAAGATCTGGTACATGTACCGCCTCTACCACGTGATGTAGGAGATCTCCGGGAGAGAATACTGGAAGTGACTGCCACAGTCGACAATGCAATGCTCAGACGGGTATGGCAGGAATTTGATTACCATATTGACATCTGCCAGCTCGCTCATGGTTCACACATCGAATGTTTGGGGGGGGGGGGAACACTTTCAGATTTCCTCTTCAAAATGCCATATGTATGACATCTCTACAATATTTAGTTCTTGTGCAATAAATAATTCAACGTGTTCCCAAACTTTATGTACATCCTGTCTTTTATTCCTTTAAAGAATTTTCCCAGTCAACATACTATTAGTCTGTAGAAATGTCATTGCTCAAACAGCATAATTTCTCTGGATGTAACATACCCCTTTACTTTACTATAAATACTTTGCATTTTAAACACAGTACAAACAGATTTATACAAGCTAATGGAATTGGAAGACTTAGCAATACCTATTGCAACAGGAAGTACTTTGTGCCATGCACTTCACACTGACTGCAGAATACGATGTAGCTGTGAAAGTATCACGTTTTTTCCCATAATCAGTAGCTTTTACATATATACATTATTTTAAAACACTCCTTCTGTCAAAAAAGTTTCAGGGCGGTTTTTTCTTTCTTTGTTTGTAAAAATGAAAAATGTTATTTTTACGTTATGTGGTATGTGTATGTCCTTCAAATAAACTTGGACAGGTTGCCATACAAAATCACTAAGTGAAAGGACTGAGCTTAGGAATACACTGTTTGGGTTTTAGTTATGGTCACACAATGAATGCTGATTGTGAGCAATGAGTTAACATTATGTTCTGCTTTATGCTCTGGAAAACCACTTGTGAAAATTGGACAATCCCTCATTTCTGTAAAAGGTTATTACTGAAGAAGAAAGTTGGTGCTACCAGTATAGCCCTCACACCAAGTGTCAAAGTGCTGAATGGCGGAGACCTGGATTACCAGCCTATAAAAAACAAGTCAAATGACAACCTTTGAGAATATAGGAAATGTTGACCACATCCTTTGATAGGGATTATTCGCCATGAGTATGCTCCTACAGTTCAAACAGTGAACCAAACTCTTTACACTGAAGTCTCGAAACATTTACAACAAGTCATTTGATATCACCGCCCTGATTTGTGACATTCTCAGTACTGGTTTTCACTGCATGACAATGCAATACCCCAAAGCTGGGCAGACATTCTGTTATTGCCATCCCACATCAACCGTATTCACCTGACCTTTCACCTCACAGTTTTTTGCTTTTTCCTTGTTTGAGTGAAAGGGTGAGTGAAAGGAAAGCTCCATCAGGATATTGCAGGCATCCAATGGGCTGTGAGAAATGACCTTACAGCAATTGCAGTTGAAAATTTTCCTGCTTGCTTCCAAGACCTCCAGAAACATTGGCCACTGTGTATAGAGAGCCAAGGGGACTAATTTCGATAGGAGCTAGGATAATTACTCAATAAGTGTAATTTTCTATTTTTTTTAAATACCTGTCCTGGAACTTTTCTGACAAAGGCAGTAAATTCACACCAGAAACCAATGGACTCTGAAGCATCATACTGAACAGATTTGCAAATTATGTGGCAACAAATTCAAACTATGGCAGTTTGTTTCAAAAATACTTTTATAAGCTCACCAGACCCAGAACAACGTGACGTGATAAATCTCAAATTGTTGAACCACTCTTTGTATGGTAAACTTCATTATTGCAGGCAGAATAACGTTTACTGGATGCTGCATTACACTTCCAAGTGACACAGATATGTGGCACTATTTTTTTCAGCACAGTCGCAAAGTGTCTAAACAATGGTCAGAACATTGAACAGTCGTTCAGTTCCTCAACAATAGAAATCTGCTCCTAGGCCATGGAACCATGCTGTATGAATGTTGACATTATTGGAAAAGCTCTCCCCCCCCCCCCCCCCCAGTAGTGTTTTCCATTGCAGATTTAGTCAGAGCCACCGTTAGACTCTGGACTTCAACTACTTTCTCACCTTAAATTTTCTATACCATCAGATGTACACCATTGGTGAATCAAGATACTGATTATTTCAAGTAATCCATTTCAATTTGCACTTTTTCTCATTCATATAGATGACAAGGCTCACAATGCAGAAGAAAAATAATGTTCATTATTGTAAATTTTTAGCCAGCAAAGTTGTATGTAATTCAGAATTCTGTTGATTCTTTAGGCCATGAAAATCTAAATTCCAATCAAGCCATATTTCATTGCATTATGTTCTTTTCTAAATAATAATTCATTCTTACCTACATCTATAAGTAGTTAGACATCACCCAGAAAAGCCAGTCCACAGTTGAATGGACTGGCAAGTGAATGGGCAACTACTATGTTGGAGGTGCCAGCATTTCAAGTTACTGTCAACAGGTTCGTTTCATTTCTCTAGACAGCAAATAATGTCTTGTTTTTCCTCACTGTCTTTGTGGGTGTTCTACCTTGTATACTGAATAATATAAATAGTAATCCATAAATATCACAGACTTATTTTGTAACGATTTTAAGTACAGTATCCTAAAACCATTTTACAAAAGTCCTGTGCCTCACCTCTTCTTCGGAGGTCTTCTGCGAACTTAATAACAGCAGACAACTAGGAATGAAACTTTCTGAGGTTCCAGTGTGCTCTACAATTATTTTACTTCTCTGTGTCAGTTTGAGCTGCCACACTACTGCTGATGGTATCATATTTACAACCTTTTCCAAAGCTGTGTCCCGCTTTTACCCAGGTTTCATCAAGCCAAATGATTTTGTAAAAATTCGTCCCTACTGATTCACTCAGAAAACGGCAGTGCCAGGCTGTAGTATCTTGGTGCTGCATTAATAACATCCAGCCACAAACAGGCATGTAATGGAATCCTAACTTTCTTACAAATTGAGGCAATAACGATTAACTACCCTGAAACAGGTCTGCTGCGACAAGAGATGCAGATAGTTTTATATGCATTGGCTGTTCCTTTCTTGAATAATACACAAACTGTATATTTTATGATGAGAAAGAATACAATTTGCGACTGTCCTCTTGAGGGGCTTCTGCTTCCCAAGCATCACCAATTTAGATGATGGCTAATCTTCTTTTGCTAATGTCTCACTGTCAATTCTTATTATTTGTCATTCACTAATTTTTAGAGCATCAGTAGTTGCTTATCATTTTGTCCAAAGACACGAGAGATGCACATGTGTGCAGCATATTGATGCATTTGAGCTTTGGTGCTGACAGATTACTGTACATAAAATGGATGGAAAGAAGAACAGATGTTTGTTGTTGAGCAACTGAATATCTCCAGACGCCTTTCTTCTTGTATCTATCAAAAAATTCTCCACCCTTTGGCCATACTGTGAGAAGATGTGGAGAAAATAATCTCGGAAGGGAACATCGAGGGCAAGAGACCGAGGAGAAGATAATCTCTGGTCTACTTCTTCAGCAGGGCCTAACAGGATGGAGACACTCCGTTTGTGGAGTCATAATGCTCCATGATGAGCATGAAAACTTGTGATGATGAAATAACAAAATAGCACCAGTTGTTATTTCCCGTGATCTATCTAAGACATCTGAGTGTGTAAATCACAACATTCTTGTAGATGATCTGAGGTTTTATGGAATTGATGGCACAGCCAACCAACAGATAATATCATACATAACCAATGGAATGTGAAAAGTTATGCATAGTAAACCAACCAATGCAATCAGGGTAGATTCTTCTAATGAGAGAAATCATAATAGGGTTCCCCAAGGTCCCATCATAGATCTGCCATCATGTAAATTGCCACTCGTCTAACACACAACAAACAGAGTTAGTTCCTTTTGTAGATGACACTAGTTTTGCAATCAATCCAAGCATCTATACAGCAGGGGAAGAAATGAGAAACAATCTTCTTTAATGTATCATTGACTGTTTTCTTCACATGGTCTCGCTCTCAATTTCAAAAGGCACAAATTATGCAGTTCTGCCCTCTTAGGGGTACTAAACCCATGATAACTGTAACAAATTGGGGGGGGGGGGGGGGGTGATACATAGGGTGGAACATCAAAATTTTCTTAATGTCTATATTGATAAGACTTACAAGGTAAAAAAAAAGGTTTTCGTAAGCCCTAAAACAAGTTAGTTCGCCCACGTAGATATTGGGGAGAGGCAACATATTTTCCATACTTGCATTCAATAATGTCACGTGGAATAAAGTTCTGGTGTAACTTATCCTTGTTTGAGGTTGCCTTTTGCACAAAAAGTGAAGCACAATATTACTATCAAAATTTTCATCAGAGACATGTGACACACGGCAAAGTTAAATTTGAAAACCAACTGAAAAGATTCTCCTCGATAACAACTGTTCTGTATTTCTGTTTGTGTACCAATAATGTGTAAAATGTGATTGGTAGTAATTAGTAATTAACTTCTTTATACTTAAAAAATAATAAAAACACCCAGTAAATAGTCTGGATGTAGCAGCATATTGTAAATTTGTTACTTGAGCGTAAAATGATTCTTTCCACATCATTACAACTTGTTGTGCAAATGATCCAGGGAATACGAAACTACCGTACTGATTCCAAGTTTTTTTCTTTTTCATAGTAGTGCAAAAAGTAATAGTAAATGTAGAAGTCCTATAACACTGTACTGTATATATGTGTTATTAAAACTGTCTAAATAACGAACTGCAGAAGGACTGGAATTGGTAAACAGAATAAACCAATTAGGTCAATTGGGGTTACTGATTCCAATATTTGTTACTTTCCCATAGTAGTTCAGAGAGTAATCATTAATGGTGAAACCCTATTACCCAGTGCCCAAACCTGCTGGATAAACTATATAAATAATGAACCATGAAATGGCTGGAATCGGTAAATAGAACTGACCTACATCGTTTAATGCTACTTACTGATGCCAACATTTGTTACTTTATGTGACTGTTCATTACCTGTATACCGACAGCTCTTTCAGGATTTGTGTGTCAGTTTCTTCACATTTCTTGCTACTGTTTTTTTAATGTTTCATATATGTTACGATTTATTTCATTTTCTGTTATTGTGTTACATTTTAGTTTCTCCATGCACAAAAACTCCCACTTTCCCCCAGTAGAATTTTTAGATTCAATAATTATTACATATTAACACTATTTTATAATATAATGACTTCACCACATGCTATACTGTAATAGATTTAAAGGTTATCTGCCTTTTTCTTACTCACATAAATTACGATATTAATTTATTCCAGACATGGATATTACTCTTTTTCTGTTATTTATTTTCGTTACCTTCAGTTCTTTCCAATATAAATCTTGGCTAAGTAATTAATCACCTGTGACTGTACATAATTTTATAGTATGCTACATTCTTTTTTTTTTTTATCAGTTACTTTTTTGAACAGTTACTTTCAAAGATTACCTCAATGTAGCGTCTTTGCCTTAGATATGACATCACTGTTCAAAGCCGACGGTTGGAATCAGACACTACAATTGACCCTTCAACTGGATGTCGTAACTTATGTGAACTACGTCCCTTACTCTGTCAGTGTAGTCTTGTCTCTCCTGTTGCCGTCTGCTGTGTAGTGACTGTGCACCGCAGCAAACACAACCGAACAAGCAATCCAGACAACAGTTCACTACAATTCGCTTGTACTTACGAACAAGTGTTTACACTAGACAAGCGAAAGAAAGCACTGCCAAACGAGTATTGAGAGAGCGAACAAAAGCGAAGTCTGCGATTTTGTTTCTTTGGTACTAAACTTACATACACAGATACCCGATAGAACCACACCGCAGTGAAATAGTTGCCATGAAAACAGTGATATCTAGACAGGATTGTCGTGTATGTCAACTGCGCTGTTGCTGATGCAGGAAACAAAGCAGCGAAGGAAGAGAAAAATTTCGGTCTGAATTTTTGTGGAAGCGTCAGATATTTGGTGGCAGTTCACTAGTCACTAACTTCATAAGGCCTGCTTCGATATGTATGTTGGTGGATGATTTTCACTGGTTGGTAACACGTATTGAAAGGAAAACTAAAATCAAGACTGTGGCTATAGACTAGAGACCTCGGCTGAAGAGAGAATCGCACTTACGCTCCATGCCAACTGGAAACATTTACACAAGTCTAAAACATTTTATTTCGAATTTCAACAACAGCTGCATCACACAGAGTTCCTGAAATCTGCAGTGGCACATATGCGAAGCACTCGAGGATTATATCAAAGTCGGGAAAATAATTTCAGTAAATATGAACAATGTAAATTTAAAATATAGAAATGACCTGCTATAGTCGATAAAGTATATGTTACTGCTTGCCTGTGGTGGCAACCATTATAAGGTCATTGTCCCTACCCCTGAGTGTGTAAGGTATCAGCTAATTCCCCCTCCCTCCTATATCTCAAACATTATTGCCAAACTTAATTTTAGAAAAAATTTTGATTAGTTTTATTTATAAAATGATTAAAGATAAATAATATTTGGTTCTTGATTCTATTATACTGAACCATGAACTAGTGAGTCTGTGAGATATGGGTGCTGCTTATTTTTATTCATTTTTTTTTTTTACATCTGGTTTCTTCTCAGGCACTACACATTGTAAGTCATGTACAAAGTCTATTCAGGTTCTTTTTGTTTCATTGATATCATAATCAAAAATCTACTTTCAAATGAGTATATCTTGAATGCAGTGTTTCTCAAAAATGTTCAATTGTGTGTGAAATCTTATGAGACTTAACTGCTAAGGTCATCAGTCCCTAAGCTTACACACTACTTAACCTAAATTATCCTAAGGACAAACGCACACACCCATGCCCAAGGGAGGACTCTAATCTTCGCCGGCACCAGCCGCACAGTCCATGACTGCAGTGCAGTGTTTCTTTCAGTGTGTGTGTGTGTGTGTTGCAGCAGTCTGTGAGATAAAATGAACGGTAAAGTAATTCCCAGTGCATCACAAGTGCCATCAACAACTCCACCTCAGAAAAGAAATGTGCACTGTCCTACCTACTGGTATTTACTTCTTCCACACACTTTGCCCTCAGATAAAATCAACACAGTTAAAATGTGGTTCTTCCTGTTTGGAAATTATTTGATTGCTGGACAACCTTCCATACTAGCAGAAATTAGAAGGCTTCAGCATGCCAATGCTTCGTGTCTGAGCACTCCCACTAAATAATAATAATAATAATAATAATAAGATTAAGCGTGGAATATACCAAGGAGACTCATTAAGTACTTTGTGGTTCTGCCTTGCTCTGAACCCACTATCCAACAATCTAAATAATACAAATTATGGATACAATATTACTGGAACATACCAACACAAAATAACACATGTGCTATACATGGATGATCTAAAACTAATGGCAGCAACAACTCAAACAATTACAGAAGTATTCAGCAGTGATATAAATATGGCTTTTGGAATAGACAAATGTATGAAAAATAGTATAGTCAAGGGAAAACACACTAAACAATTAGATTACATATTGGATAACCACAGCGACTGCATAGAAGCGATGGAAAAAACAGATGCCTATAAATATCTAGGATACAGACAAAAAATAGGAATAGATAATACAAATATCAAAGAAGAACTAAAAGAAAAATATAGACAAAGACTAACAAAAATACTGAAAACAGAATTGACAGCAAGAAACAAGACAAAAGCTATAAATACTTATGCTATACCAATATTGAGCTACTCATTTGGAGTAGTGAAATGGAGTAACACAGACCTAGAAGCACTCAATACACTTACACGATCACAATAGCAAAAATATAGAATACATCACATACATTCAGCAACAGAAAGATTCACATTAAGCAGAAAGGAAGGAGGAAGGGGATTTATCGACATAAAAAAACTACATTACGGACAGGTAGACAATTTAAGAAAATTCTGTATAGAATGAGCAGAAACTAGCAAAATACACAAAGCAATCACTCATATAAATACATCGGCTACACCATTGCAATTTCATAACCACTTCTACAACCCTTAAGATCACATAACATCAACAGATACGAAGAAAGTAAATTGGAAACAGACAACACTACATGGCAAGCACCCGTATCATCTAACACAGCCACACATCGATCAAGACGCATCCGACACGTGGCTAAGAAAAGGCAACACATACAGTGAGACAGAAGGATTCGTGATTGCAATACAGGATCAAACAATAAACACCAGATATTACAGCAAGCATATTATTAAAAATCCCAATACCACAACAGATAAATGCAGACTTTGCAAACAACAAATAGAAACAGTAGATCACACCACAAGTGGATGTACAATACTAGCAAATACAGAATACCCCAGAAGACATGACAATGTAGCAAAAATAATACATCAACAACTTGCCATACAACATAAACTAATAAAACAACGCGTTCCCACATACAAGTATGCACCACAAAATGTACTGGAGAATGATGAATACAAATTATTCTGGAACAGAATCATTATAACAGATAAAACACCACCACATAACAAACCTGACATCATACTCACCAATAAAAAGAAGAAATTAACACAACTAATTGAAATATCCATACCCAATACAAAAAATATACAAAAGAAAACAGGAGAAAAAATTGAAAAATACATCCAACTGGCTGAGGAAGTCAAGGACATGTGGCATCAGGATAAAGTTGACATTATACCAATTATACTATCAACTACAGGAGTCATACCACACAATATCCACCAGTACATCAATGCAATACAGCTACATCAAAACTTATATATACAACTACAGAAATCCGTAATTATTGATACATGTTCAATTACCCGAAAGTTCCTAAATGCAATATAACATATACCATACAGTTAAAAGGAAGTCACGCTTCATCAAGGTTAGCGTCACTTGCCTTCTTTGACCAGATGTGGCGTCTGAGAGGGGAGAGAAATAATAATAACTTGTAGATCACTGCAGTAGCCATTACAATGTTACCAGTGGAAGCTGCTGTGTCAGAGCACAAGAGACCGTGAGCACCCTAACTTTTGACACCTTCTGGATTTATTGTTTTCTTTTATTTCTGAATGCTGTTAAAATGTAATGTATAATCTGAAATACACGGCACTAAGTCTACCGTGCTGTGCTGCATTACTCCTCTAGATTTGGTGGAACTTGCATCAGGATCGTGAGCTTACCTTCACTTGTGCAATTTTAAGGAGCTTCTGCACATGCACAACTGGCGTGATGTAATTGCCTTACGGGCACAGCTATACTCCATACGGCGAGAGAAGAGCTCCGACAGTTGACACGGCCTCGGCGCACTTGCTTCGCGCATCCGCGACGGCCGATCGGATCATGAGCTTTTGTTTACGTTACCGTGGCAACGGCCGAGTGTTGCCGTAGTACTCGCTGGACCACTGCTTTCAGTCAGTTATGCCTCGTGCTACGTTCAGGTTTGTGTGTACACGTGTGCATGCTGCTACATCTGTGAGTCTTGCCGTATAAGTGCAAAAGTGTGTATAAGGGGAAAATGGCTTTTGGGAAAGAAGCTATGCTGAAATCCCAAGCACACTAATTTATATACAGATTGCGTGTTTACTTTGAAAGGGAAAGGGTCATTGGTGGGCCTTTTGTTATCAGTGAGAAAATTGGTTGACTGAAAGGCAGAAGCATTGCACATCTCTGCAGCAACAGTGAAGAGAGTTACAAATGATGAAGAAGCTGCCAATTCAGCTGCGAGCCCTGTTATTGGGACGCCTGGAAACTCCAGGAAGAGATCGTGTTGTGTGACTGAAACAGACAACTTTGTCGAAAGTGCTATCAGGCAACACATATACGCGTACTACAGCAGGAAGGAGAATTCGAAACTTAAAAAGTTGATGGCATCACTGTCTTACTGTGGTTTGTTCGCAGGCAGAACAACAAGTCTCTCCATTGTTCTGAAAAAAAAAAAAAAAAAAAAATGGCTTTCATTGGAAAAGGTTCCAGTACGAAAGGTATTAACGGAATGCGGAGACACTGTAGCACGGAGATGTCGATTCCTGCACGAGATGCTAGCAGTCAATCTGGAAAATGCAATATGGATGGACGAAACGTGGGTCAATGTGTGTCACGCACGTTCTGTCTCATGGACAGACGACGCGCCACGGAACTATGTGTGTACCAACTGGTAAGGGAGGGCAACTAATTGTATGCCATGCTGGCTCTATGAACGGTTTTGTGCCCAGTGCTATGATGATGTTTCAGGCAATAAAATCTCTCAGCTACCATGAGGAGATGAATTCAGATACATTCAAAGACTGGTTTGTTACTCGTTTGCTACCAAACGTCAGTTCTGGTAGTGTTTTTGTAATGGACAACGCACGATACCATTTGTACAATTAGATAAGGCACCAACAGCTGTTGCAAGGAGAGGCGGAGTAGTCAGCTGGTTGAAAGATAATAAAACAGGCTTCGAACTAAATATGTGGAAAGCGGAACTTCTGGAAGTAGTCAAATGATACAAGCCACAGAAGACGCATTATGTGATTGATACGTTAGCAGATAACCACGGCTACAAAGTTATTTGTCTTCCACCGTACCACTGCCATTACAACACAACTGAACTCATCTCTGCTCAAATAAAAATAGATGTTGCGGAGCGAAAAAAAACCTTTACACTGCGTGACACAAAGAGGCTGGTAAACGAGGCTGTCATATGAATAACACCAAAAAACTGGAAGAATGTCATGAACCAGGTTTAGGAGATGGGTAGGGTTTGGGAAAGCCACCCAGAACACTGGGGCTGGGGAGACTTACCAGATGGATGAGAAGTTCAATCTACGTTATACTGGGAAGAGAGGGCTGTGTATGTGTAAGGAGATCTTGGCTGCATCACATTTTAACAACCACCTTACAATTTTTTGACCTCTGATATCTTTTTCTACATCTGGGCAATTTGGGGGGACTGATTTGTTAGGTTTGGAGGCAGTGGCTACATCTTCTTGTAGAAAGACTGAAAGGGAAAGAAGAGGGGTGAAGGAAAAGGACTGGTTAGGTTTAGGAGACGGGTAGGTTTTGCGAAAGGCACCCAAAAACTGTGTCTGGGGAGACCTACCACATGGATGAGAAGAAAGAAGTCTTTCCTTCATCTGGTTCAATGTATGTTGTACTGGGAAGAGAGAGCTGTGTTTAATGCAGAGAACTAGTCGTAATCAAGACTTTAAAATTGCCCATGGACAATATTGTAAATAACTTGACCCAGTTATCAAAAGATAACAACTTTTAATAATGGATTAAAGCACTTGATCCTTCAATTACCAAATGTGGAGCACTGTTACCCACGAAACAAATGACATGTAAAACAAATGACGATCAACTCCCTAATGGCAATAGCTGAAGGATACCACTTTTCTTGTTGTTCATCTTATACACTCTTTTAGAGACTCTATTCCTTCCATTCAACTTACCCTCCAAGTCCTTTGCCAACAGTGACAGAACTACACTGTCATTGGCAACCCTTAAAGCTGTATTTTCTTATTCATGAACTGTAAAATCATGTCGAAACTTTTCTTGGTGTCCTTGACGGATTGCTCAGTGCACAGATTGAATGACACGGTGAATAGGCTACAACCCTGTCTCAGTCCCTTCTCAGCCACTGTTCTACTTTCGTGCCCTTTGCCTCTTACACTTGCAATTGTAGGTTATGATCCATCTGTCCATTTTATGTCTAACAACATACGAAATCCAGAGTATTTATGGCTGAAAAATACTATCAGGAATTGTATACAGAAGTAGTGAATAGATAGTAAAACATGACCTCAAGAAAGATCATATAAGATTTAGGAGTAAGGTAAGAACACAAGAAGCAATACTGAATTGTTTTGTAAATGAATGGGAATATTAAAAAAATACACACATCCATTTTTTGACAACATTGAGTTAGGTATGGTTTTGTGTTTTAAGGATGTAGCCTGTAAAGATGTATAAAAATCCCATATGTTCTGATACTTTTTGTATTGTTATGCAGTCATTGTTATCACTTTCACTGAAGAGAATGCCCACAGGTACAAAAGATTGGGGTTCACACAAAATTTAATATTGTCAGCATAATTTTAAGAAGGACAAATAATCATTATTGCCTCATTCTCATTGATTAATCTCTATTGTCATTGGTGATAAAATGTCAGACAGTCATAATGTTAGTGACAAATGTCAGGGTGTGATGAAGAAAGAAAGAATGTAGTGGAGCTCCCAAAACATGTAGCCATAAAGCGAGCAGAGTGAAAAATGAAGCTTGTATAAAATGGACAGGAAACAGAGTTCAACCAAAACGTCATGGTTCTAACAGCATGTGAGTTCTAACCTGAAATGTAGTATTATTTCAGAATTAAAGTTTGACTACCACAGTGAACATTATAATGTAGAACATGAAGTTCAGCTGGATATGTCATTCTGTTTCCACATGTCAGATGAAAGGCATGACAAGATAACAGAGGGGAGCACAATAGAACAAAAAATTAACAGGATGGAATCATTCAAAGCCTCATAGAAGTAAAACAAGTGGCAAGGAAGAAGCCTAGAAGTGATAAGGAATTTAGGCGGAAGAAACCAAAATTGCAGTCATGCAGCCGTTCACGTTGGACGAGAAAAACACTAACACTTGTAGACACGGTGCACAAAACACGGAGACGGCGACGGCACATGTGAACAGTTGAGTTGTAACAGCACGAAACACAAAACGATGCACACACCCTAAACACTGATGGCGATGATCTCCGGCGCGCGAATGTTCACTGAGCGTGTACAAGTCCAGGGACCTGCCAAGAGAGGAGGTGGAGGAGGAGGAAGGGGAAATGGGAGAGGGGAGAGCAGAGATGCCATGGGCAAAGGAGAGAGGGGGAGGGAGGAAGGGGGAGGGGAAGCCCGGGGGAGAGCGTAGGAGGGAGGGGGGAAAGGAAAGAGAAGGGAAGGGAAAGGGGGGGAGGGAGGGTGCCTAAAGGAAAGGACACAGGAGGTGGGGGGGGGGAGGATCAAAGTTGATAGGAGGGGTAGATGCAGAGGAGGAGGACATCATCAGGCAGGGGGAGCTGGCGGAAGCCACCTTGGGAGAAGGTAAGGAGGGTTGAGAGATGGAGACCGGGTGGGACATGGGAATACAGGCGCGGCAGCGGGCGGGGGTGGGTGAGGATCGGGGAGACGATCGGGTGAGGAGGGTCGAGTTTACGGGAGGTGTACAGGATCCGTATCCTTTCAAGGAAAAGGAGGAGGTGGGGGAAGGGGATGAGATCATACAGGATCCACGTGGGGGAGGGGAGACAGATGCGATAGGCGAGGCGGAGAGCATGGCGTTCAAGGATTTGGAGGGATTTATAAAAGGGAGGGGGGGCGGAGATCCAAGCCGGATGGGCATAACAAAGGATAGGGCAGATGAGGGATTTATAGGTGTGGAGGATGGTGGAGGGGTCCAGACCCCACGTATGGCCGGAGAGGAGCTTGAGGAGACTGAGTCGGGAGAGTGCCTTGGCTTGGATTGTCCGGAGGCGGGGAGTCCAGGAGAGGCGACGGTCGGGGTTGACGCCAAGGTACTTAAGGGTGGGAGTGAGGGCGATAGGACGGCCATAGATGGTGATGTAGAAATCAAGGAGGCGGAAGGAAGGGGTGGTTTTGCCTACAATGATCGCCTGGGTTTTGGAGGGATTGACCTTGAGCAACCACTGGTTGCACCAA
This sequence comes from Schistocerca piceifrons, assembly GCF_021461385.2. Classification (NCBI taxonomy): domain Eukaryota; kingdom Metazoa; phylum Arthropoda; class Insecta; order Orthoptera; family Acrididae; genus Schistocerca; species Schistocerca piceifrons. The sequence continues at coordinate 49,150,145 of NC_060148.1, forward strand.
GTGGTGAACCGGTCAAGATGGGATTGGAGAAGGTGTTGGGAGCGCTGTAGGGTGGGGGCAAGGGCAAGGAAGGCGGTGTCATCGGCAAACTGGAGAAGGTGGACGGGGGCTGACGGCGGCGGCATGTCCGCCGTGTACAAAAGGTACAGGAGGGGGGAGAGGACGGAGCCTTGGGGCACATCGGCAGAGGGGAAAAAGGTGTAGGAATCTGTGTTATGGACAGTGACATAGGAAGGACGGCGGGAGAGAAAGGAGCCGATTAGACGGACATAGTTGATGGGATGGGCGTAGGTTTGGAGCTTGAAGAGGAGACCGGAATGCCATACGCGGTCATAGGCACGTTCGAGGTCCAGGGAGAGGAAGATTGCGGAGCGACGGGAATTAAGCTGTTCGGAAAGGAGATGAGTGAGGTGAAGGAGAAGGTCGTCGGAAGAAAAGGATGGCCGAAAGCCACACTGTGTGACGGGAAGGAGGCGGTGCTGGCGGAGATGCTGGTGGATGCGGCGGGTGAGGATAGATTCCAGGACCTTGCTGAAGACCGAGGTAAGGCTGATGGGGCGGTAGGAGGAGACAGCGGACGGCGGTTTGCCAGGTTTAAGGAACATGAGGATACGGGAGGTTTTCCACAGGTCGGGGTAGTAACCGGTGGACAGGACTACATTGTAGAGCCTGGCCAGGGTCAGGGTGGAGAGGAAAGAGACAGGAGCTTTACGAAGGTGACGGTAGGTGACACGATCGTGACCAGGAGCGGTGTTGCGTTTTGTGCGGAGTGTAGCAATGAGATCCTGTGTAGTGATAGGGGCATTGAGTTCCGTGTGTGTAATGTTGTCCAAGTACTGGAAACCAGGAGGGAGGGGAGGGGCAGAGGTGTCAGTTGGATCGCGGATATCCGGGAAGAGGGAGTAATCGAACTGGGGATCATCGGGGATGGAAAATACATCGGAGAGGTAGGAGGCAAAGTGATTGGCCTTACTAAGGGAGTCAGGGAAAGGGTGATCATCATGGAGAAGAGGATAATAGGGGGAGGGTTTAGTTCCGGTAAGGCGACGGAAGGCCGACCAGAACTTGGACGAGTTGATTGGTAGGGTAGCACTTAAACGGGTGCATGTCTGTCGCCAGTCTCGGCATTTCTTAGCCGCGAGCAAATTACGAATGTGTCGCTGGAGTTGCCGGTGGCGTCGTAGTGTGTCCGGGTCACGCGTGCGGAGGAAGGCACGGTAGAGACGACGGGATTCACGGAGGAGGAGGACGGCCTGTGGGGGTAAGGTAGGACGGTGAGAGTGGACGGCGATAGTAGGGACGTGGGCCTCCACGGCCTCAGACAAGGTCTGCTGGAGAAAGGAGGCGGCATGGGTGACATCGTCAGGGTGGTGGTAGGTGAAGGGGTGGCTATCGACCTGGGCGGAGAGGGTATCCCGGTAGGCATTCCAGTTGGCACGAGAATAATCATGGACGTACTTTGGGGGAGGGTCATGACGGGGGTCGGGGCGGGGGCGACGACCGTCTGAAATGGTGAGGAGGACAGGGAGATGGTCGCTACCAATAGGCTCCAGGACATCCACCATTATGCGGCCAAGGAGGTTGGGGGAGGAGAGGATAACATTGGAAGTGGAGTCGGATTCGGGACGGGTGTGCTGGGGGATGGGAATGAGGTCGCCTTGAAGGGAGGAGAGAAACCGATGCCACCGCCATAACTGGGCAGCGGAACGACTATGGATGTTGAGGTCGGCGGCGATCACGTAGGAGGAGAAGGTACGGTCGATGTGGGAGAGGAAGTCGAAGGGAATAGGGGCGTTGGGGTGGACATAGATGGTGGCGCAGGTAACGGTAAGGCCAGGGAAGAAGAGACTAAGGATCAGGTGTTCGGTGGGGTCGGGAAGGAGAGGTTGGAGCCGAATGGGGATCTGGCGATGGTGCGCAATGGCAACTCCGCCACGCGCAATTGGGAAGGGATTATCGGAGCGGAGGAGGAGGTAGGGCGAAGTGTGGACAGTGTGGTGGGGTTGGAGGAAGGTTTCATTAAGGAGGAAGGCGTCCACGCGATGGGTGGCAAGGGTATGGAGGAAGAGGTTCTTGTTGGCGGGAAGGGAGAGGATGTTGTTGAAAAGGATACGTTACTGGCGCGCCATGACAGGGATTTAAACGAGGGTGTCAAGACGGGAGAAGGTGAAATGGGCCTGGTTGTTAGAGTAGGTGGCGTACATTTTGAGGTGGAAAACGGATCGGGCGGCGAGGGATATCTGTTGGAGGGTGTGTGGGAGCTGAAAAGGATGTACATTCTGCAGGACAATGGTGAGGAATCGGATGATGTCCTCAGCGATAGGGGGTGGGCGAAGGGAGTTGCCGGGAGGGGTGGGGGCGTCCAGAGGGCGGACAGGAATGGTGAGTTCAGGAGTGGTAGGAGGGGGTCGGGCCTTACACTTCTGGGAGTAGGTGGGATGAGGGAGGTTGCAGGTATTACAGGAGGGGGGGGGCACTGGAGATTGGGGCACTGCCATAAAAAGTGGGCTTACCTACAGTGTGGGCAGGTGGGGGCGTAGCGGCACTCAGATGTTGGGTGCGCATTATATCGCAAGCACCTTTGGCAGCGGAGGGATTGAGGAGGGGAATGGGAGGGGTCAACTTTATAATGCTGTTTAAAAAGGAGGGCACCCTCCTTCAGGAGATGGTCTATGGAGGGGGCGCGCTCAGAAAAAACGCGCATAAGGCGGGTGGGGCCAGCAGCGTTATGGATCCGGCGAACCGCACGCACCTCGAGTTGGGGATGGGCCTGAAGCTCCGCCAACACCTTCTCGTCCGTGATCACTGGACTGAGCCGAGTGATCACGGCGGTGAGAGTCGGCGGGCGACGCGGAGGTTGCGGTTGGCGGGAGGGAGGTGGCAAGGGAGCAGGGGTGAGAGAGGCATTAGGGCCAAAGCGGGTGATAGGGATGCGGGAAAGGAGGTCCGTGTGGAGGGTAGGGCTGGGGGAGGAGATGAGTACCGAAGCACGGCGAGGAGTGAGGAGGGAGATGGGGGCACCAGGACAATTCTGGCGAAGGAAGCGGGTGAGGTTCCGGGCTTCAAGGAGGGAGGGATCCGGACGGGAGAGGAGGTAGCTGTAGGAGGAGGAGGTAGAGGAGGAGGAGGAGGAGGGGGCAGGGACGGGCGGGGAGACATCCATGGCATCATGGGTGGGGGAAGGGGGACGAGGCGGAGCCTTTTTTGGAGCAGACGAGACAGGGGTGCCACTGGGGTGCTTGACTGGAATGTGACGGGGAGTGGCAGGTCCTGGGGCTGGAGTCGGCGCCGGAGATGGTGACGGTGACGGTGAAGGCGAAGGCGACGGCGACGATGACGATGACGGTGGCAGTGGCGGCGGTGATGGCGAAGGTGACGGGGAGAGCTGGGCGTGGACAGTGGCCCGACGCGCCACCACCCGAGCCGGAGCTGCAGTGACAGGCTGGGGGAGTGGGGGGAAAGGATCAGAACGAGAGGAGCGAGAGTAAGAAGCGGGAAAGGGGGCGACAAAGAGAAAGGGTGAAGGGAGAGTGAGGAGAGGTGGGATGGAAGGAGGGGGGTGGGACTGGGCACACCGCATTATAGTGGTGGAGGCGGCGGAAGGGGATGTATAGACGATGGCGGTGGTGGTAGTAGTGACGGTTGTGGTGGGGGCGGACATGACGACAGGAAGAAAAAACGCACAGCACGAAAAGGAAAGGACACAAACTGGGAACAGACGAAGACGCAGACAGACGAAGACTAGGGTCGGACGACCAGGGCGGACGGCGACGGCGGCGGCGGCGGCGGCGGCCGCGAGCACCGGCTGGCGGCGGAGGCGGCGGTGGCGAGCACCGGCTGGCGGCGGCGGCGGCGGCGAACAGACGGACGGACGGACAGCAGGCAGCAGCGGAGACGGACAGCGAGCAGGCAGGCGGACGGACGGACGGACGAACGAACGAACGAACAGCTACAACAGTAAGCGGCGGGCAGACGGGCAGACAGACAGACAGACGGACACAATCTTCGAAAGCGGAGATTCCAACCAGAGAGTAGCCCAGGCTTTGGAATCTGGCGCCTTCGAATGAGGGGATCCAACCCTCTGATGAAGGGGGCCCTGGGGAGGGGGGTATTACAATAAACTGAGTTACGTATTGATTTATGTGCGTTTATTGCACTGTATTCAAGAAGGCCATATGCTCACTTAGTAAATTTTAACAGAACGTCAAGAAAATATATTAGGTTTACCAGCAGAGCATTTGCATTCATCCCTCCATAGAATAATGCTAGTGTTCACTGCAATTAGTCTGTGTTTGCTCCGCTATACAGGTACTGCAGAGCAGACGGCGAAAGGAGATGGGGGTGAAAGGCTCGCCATGTTTTCCCCGCCAGCGCGCCGCGCTGACATCAGTCGGTGACGCCAAGCAACAGGGCTTTCAACCTACGGCCGATTATTCGATGTCGAAATAAAAAGCTCACCAGGAAATTGTTGGAAATAACAAAAACCTCCTTATCTACTGCAAGTGAATATGTTTAGTTTCTTAACAAAAGTGGTAAACTCATCCGTGTCTCTTTTTTATTTACAAAGACTATTTTTCATACTCAGCAATATTTGTGGTGATATGTTGGTTAAAAATGGGAAAGACATAGCTAAGGATACACGAATACAGTTCTATTAGTTTTAACCTGTTTCAATTTTTGGAGGGTTTGTGCCGATAGGTGCGAACCGGCAAGTGGATTGACGATGTTGAAAGTCGTAAAGTGGTGAGGCATGTTAATCAAAATTACGTGTCTTCCTAGCTACCATGCATGGTAAGCTGCATCGAGCCAGTAACTGAACTGAAGACGCTTAAATATTTAAACTGATTTTCCTAAATATTTAAATTGATTTATCGATTTTGATTTCCTGTTCTTCCGCTGTATTTTTGTGGACACGCTGGCATAATTTGTTTTTGCAAATGATATTCTGAGGTTGAGTTTCTGTGCTATTTTTTAATGATTATGCTGCATCGAGCCAATAACTGGACTGAAGACGCCTAAATATTTAAATTGATTTTCCTAAATATTTAAATTGATTTATCGATTTTGATTTCCTGTTCTTCTGCTGTATTTTTGTGGACACGCTGGCATAATCTGTTTTTGCAAATGATATTCTGAGGCTGAGTTTCAGTGCTATTTTTTAATGATTTAACTACTTTAGTAGTTTCTTGAACGTTCTTGACTAGGAGCATAATATCAGCAACAAATCCCAAGCAGTTTAAGCTTTTATCAGTTTTCACTCTTCCAGTTCTTATGTTCTTTGCGTTATCCTTGTACCATTCTCTCATTACATATTCCAGTGCTCAGTCGAACAGTAATGGTAATAGGCCTGTTTTTATGAGGAATGTTTCAGAATTTTTTTCTCTAAGCCTTATTTTCAATTTAGCGTTGTTTAGAGTAAGTTCTACTACTTTAACTGATTTTGGATAGTCTTAGATTTCTTACAATTTTTAAAACTGGAGTTCCATGGGGACATTGGATGGCTTCTTAAAGTTTACAAAAGTTATTGCCATAGATTTGTTCTGTCTCCTACAGCACACCATAATCAACTTTAAACTAATGTTCTGCTCTTCACAAATTCTCCATTGTCGGAAACCTTCTAGATTTCCTCGTAACTCCTGTTTTAGTTGTACCTAAAACTTTAAGTCGACAAACATTTTCAGGTACAATAAGCACATTAGGCCGTAGGAGCAATACGTAAATTACAATTCAAGGCAACAATGACAAATATATTTAGCAATTCGGAAAGTATATTCGTTTTGAAACGTCAACTTGCACGATGGCCAGAGATATTGGACTACCTTAGTGGTCATGGTTATTGTTTATGACAATGCTGTGTACAAATTATCCAGGTAATAACCACTTTAAAACAAATGAAAAGGCATTTGTGATAAGATTGTATAGAAAAACCGTCTCTAATTCGTGATTAATGAGTTAGCTTCGTAAAATAGAGGTATGAACCTGGGCATCCATGATGCCCTTTTGCCTATAATAGCTAAAAGTATCTTTTGCATCAAAATTTTCAAAAAATAGTAAGTCATAGCACTAAATTGGTATGCAGTGCCAAATAGAACTATTTCTAGTGATACCACATTCAGCTGTGTACAATTAGTACATGTTCACAAAATATTTGTTGTCTTGAGAAATAATATATTATAGTCTTCTTCTCGTAACATTGGCCGATTTAGAAAGAGATTGTAAAAATTTTTACGTATATAACAACCTTTGAAGTTTGAAGGTATCACAGATTTTTAGAAAATGGAGTGAACGATTATCCAAGACATGTACAGAAACCAGACTGCAGTTGCAAGAGTCACAGAATGTGAAAGGAAAGCAGTGGCTAAGGGGGAAATGTGGGTTGTAGTGTACCACTGGTGTTATTCAGTCTGTACACTGAGTAAGGAGAAAAGGAAATCAAGGAGTAATTTGTGAGCGAAATTTAAGTTCTGGGACAAACAACAAAGGCATTAAGGTTTTCTAATGATATTGTAATTCTCTCAGACACAGCAAAAGGCTATGAAGAGCAGTTGAACGGAATGAACAGTATTATGGCAAAAAAAAAGCATTTCTTGTTGCTGAATAATGCAGCTAGCTACGAATACTTCCGAAATGTTACAAAATAACTTCACGTACTGAGACACTATATTGACGTCAGCCATTTGGACCAGAAGAAAATTTGTGCCAGACCAGGATTCGAACCCAGATTTGTCGCTTACCACAAGCGCTCGCCTTAAGAACTACAACTACCTGAGCACACTTCCAGTATCAATCGAAACTTACACGTGTCACATAGTCACAACCCTTATACTTGCACAATTCGTGATTCCCACACGGGGAAAACCTTTAAGACAGAAAAAATAGCTACTGACCTCGACGAAATTGTCCACTTGGGACTGAAATTGGTAGACGTTATGTACATGTACAGCCAACCAAATGGTCACAACTGCAGAAAAATTGGTCGACTTATTCAAGAGAAAGAGCTCCACAAATTGAGCAAGTCAGTAAAGTGTTGGTCTACCACTGGTCCTTATATTAGCAGTTATTTGGCTTGGCATTGATTGATAGATTTGTTAGATGTCCTCTTGAGGGATGTCTAGCCATATACTGTCCAGTTGGCGCTTTAGCTCATCAAAATCCTGAGCTGGTCAGATGGCCTCACCAATAATGTTACATACGTTTTCAGATGGGAGCGAACCTGCGGCCTCACTGTCCAAGGAAGGGTTTTTAAGCATGAAGACAAGCAGTAGAAACTATCGCTATGTCCAGATGTGTATTATCTTGCTGAAATGTAAGCCAAGGATGCCTTTCCATAGAGTGCTACAAATGGGTGCATAGAATATCACCGACATACGACTGTGCTCTAACAGTACTGTGGATGACAACTAAAGGGGTCCTACTACAAAATGAAATGGCACCCTGGACCACGGCTCCACATTGACTGTCAGTGTCGTGTGCGACAGTCAGATTGGTATCCCATGGCTGTGTGTAGCGTCTCCCGACACTTCTTTTCTCCTCATCCAGGCTGAGTTACAAGTGGGATTCGTCACTGAAGACAATTCTACTCCAGTCAACGAAATTCCAGGTCTAATATGTGTTTCAAGACGTCCTGGACAGCAGTGGGACACCAACCTGAATGTTGCCCACCACGTGGCCTGACAACCATATGGTCTGGGGTGCCATGTCTTTTCATAGCAGAGCCCTACTGGTTGCCATCTGTGGCACCCATACAGTACAGAGATCAGTCGAGGAGATTCTATGCACCATTTTGTTTCCCTTCATAACAAGCCACCCTGGGTTTACATTTCAGCAACATTATATGCCTGTACAATGTGAGAGTTTTTACTGCTTGTCTTTGTGGTTGTCAAACCCTATCTTGGACACCATAGTCGCTGGTTCTCTCCCCAACTGAGAATGTTTGGAGTATTATGGCCAGGGCAGGGCCATCAAACCAGCTCAGGATTTTCATCTATTGATTTCTGTCTCATTTCGCCATTTCATGCATAGTATTATTTTGTGTATGTTATATCGTGATTTTTTGCGGTAGAGGAATAGATACATCATTGATTGTTCCAATATTGTGTTTATACAGTGACCGTATCCTTACAGTATATTCCTTCAAACATCCATACACATCTGAGAGAGCAGAAACTTCACTGGCCGTTACAGAATTGGTAAACATTACAAAATAGCTTTGAATACTGCGGCTATACATTGATGTCAGATGTTTGTGACACGTGAAAATTTGTTCCTGTCTGGGACTTAAACCCGTAATGTTCACCACTGGTATAATTGTCAATGACGGTGCCTGTTCCTTCAGATTTGCATGCCGTTCTGAAGGGCATAGTATTGTGAAGACACAGATACTGTATAAACAGTTTCAAAGTGCCTTATTTCAGTGCCATAACTGGCCTTGGGAATCTGTGCCCATCTTCACATGGCTGACGTTTCCAGTTACATTTATTTATTCATCAACAGCATGTCGTCAGCTCCTGCACTATGTTCCAGTAGACTATGCTTTGTCTTGCATCAGTCCATATGTTTTTCTGCGACCTTAGCAAGACAAAGCGTTGTGCATTGGAACATATGAAATAATAGACATCATCAGAAGAGTGGCACACCCAAGGGGAGAACAAGTTTTAAAAAAAGCAAAAATCAATGGTTTATATAAGAAAAGGCTTCCATAGAACCGAAATTGCACGTAATGCATAATATAAAAATACACTGAACAATATATAGGAAAAAGCAACTTAAAAGAAGAATAACCCAAACCAAAATTTTTTAAAAACTCACATCAGGATGTCAAAGTAATTCTGATTCTTCCAATTTAACAAGAAGGTCACTTTTTTTGCCACTTTCTGGCATAATTCAGAATCTGGAGATCATCCAGCATGGGTGGTCGATGCCCTGTTGACTTAAAATTCTCAACAGAGGCAGAATGCTGCTTCATCTGGCCAAAGTCTTAAACCTCCCACCAGTCATAAGATTGTGCTGGGTTTTGTTGTGGACTGCTAGAAGAATTGTAAATTATCAAACATGGATATGGAGTTAATGATCACCTGTTTAATGATCAGCTGATTAGTAAGGATCTGAACTACCTTGACACCACGATGTCAATTTTTGAAATATTTACTTAGCCAGTTTCTTTACTTTAGTTATTCTGCATTCAAACTGCTTTTTTTTACTGTGTATTAATTTATGTATTTTTACATGATGCATTTCCAGCCAGTTTTTATGCTTCAGTTGGCTTTGTTTATGTTAAGTGTTTGATCAGTTTATTTGAGCCCTCAAATTGAACTCCCCTCAGGTAGCCCTTTTCTCTAAATGTTAATTCCTTTATATTTTTTATCCTGTAGATATATACATGCAATCTTTGTATTTTTCTAAAGCTACAAATTTACGTTTTAAATTTTAACTGCCAAACAGGGTTTTTGTCATTGTAATTCAAGTTTAGGTGGTAACACTTGCATATTTTACTTTTCTTTCTCCTTCCTGCGGATCGTATCACTCGCAATCTTGTGCACTATGCACGTGGCATTATTAATTTGTAATGTGTATCCCGTCAGTCTCATTATTTCTCTGTAGTTGTTCGTTTGTCCAAAGCTTTTCTGCTAGTGACAGCTTCCCAACGTTTTGTGAACTTCTGCATACCAGATAGAGCGCCTTCATTGTTGAGCTGTCTGATTATTCGGGTTACCTCACTGAAAGCCCTTGTACTCTTACGGATTTATGGGCAGCTCGGCGGGGTTCATGGTGTCAATTCCTTTTAGAACTACTTCAGAAGTTAGTTGAGTCCATGCCACATCGTGTTATGCCACCTCTACATGCTCGCAGGGGCCCTGCACCATATTAGGCAGGTACACCAGTTTCTTTGCCCCTTCAGTTTATAATAGAAACATATACTTCCATAACGTAAATTAACTACTTTGTGCTTATTATCACATAGAAAAAACGTCCAACGAAGTCAGACATCCTGCCACTGTAGCATAATTAACCACACTCTGAACAATGTGTTTTGGAGAGATCATGAGTGATATGTATCACTGAAACTACATATTTTCGTAAGACGCGTGTATTAATATGAAAAAAATCAATTACGGCCTGTTCGTTTCTACAGTGGTCGTCCCTTCTGACTCTAAATGCTGGTGAGAGTAGGAAAGTGGATTCACAAAATAATAGCGATTTTAATATTTGTGGCACGGTGTTTATCTTTCTTCCATTATGTTTGTGAAACTTGTCTGGTAATTACAGTAACTGAGGGCAGAGTGTGCAGTACTTGCCACGTTCGTTTCGAGACAGATGCAGCTGATTTACGTGCACCTTATAACAGCAAAAGCCGAACTGCAGCACTCGTCTTCAAGCACAGAGGTGCTGTGGTATCCATCCCATCATTGTAGGTTAGAATATGGCCTACTTCATACATAAAATAGGTTCTGACCTAATCTAACCTCCTCGATCTCGTCAAAAACTAACGAATCAGGTGGGACGCACAGTGACCAAGCTGTGAGACGATGTTGGAGGGCTACCTTTGGCGATGGAGTCTGACGACCGTTGTCGGTGGCAATGTAAGTGCAGCCTTATAGCACGTCCCACAATCTTCTGCACCACTGGTCCTTCACAAGTCAACGCGGATGGCTTGCCATAGACGAAAAAAAATTAATTTCTTCCTTCTATCATCATCTGAATAGTGAAGCAATCGAGGACTGACCCCGAACCAATTGGAAGAAAAATGCAATTTCACGGCATTTATCCAGCACTTGACATCGTAACACGAAAGTCATAGAAGCTCTTTAGTTTTGAAATTTGTGGTAACTGAAGTTGATGATTGGATGGGTAGGGAAAGAAATAAACAGCAGAGTAAAAAATTATTGCGCTGCGGTTCTGTAAACTCGATAGTCCTTGTAAACAAAGCAAAAGCGTCACCTATTTCCGAAGGGTAAAGTCTGGAAATACTACAGCTCGCGACTCTCACGTTTTATTGCGAGAACTGTTGAAATCTGAGGGTTGGTTTGGGAGGAATGTTGAGTTGCGCTTGGGAGTTACCAGAATCACACATCTCACAACTCATGAGCATGCAGTCACCCACATCACACTCACTACACCGAGCGAGGTTGCGCAGTGGTTAGAGCGCTGGACTCGCATTCGGGAGGACGGGGGTTCAAACCCGTGTCCGCCAACTTGATTTAGGATTTCCGTGTTTCCTTCCCTAAATCGCTTCAGGCAAATGCCAGAATGGTTCCTTTGAACGTCACGGCCGACCCCTTATAGTATGTTTATCCGTTTCAAACGGAATACTGAACAAATCGAATTCAGTAATTGTCCACAGACATTCACGTAAAATTTTGACACACGCCTCATAAAGTCTGTAGCTGTAATTCAATGACTCGTGAACTGCCGCCACGTATTTGTCAGCTTCTGTAAAAATTCAGACGCAAATATTTTTCCTTTTCTTCGCTGCTTTGCCTTCTGCATCACCAACAGCGCAGGTGACATACACAACAATCCTGTGTGGATATCACTGCTTTTCATTGCAAGTATTTCGCAACAGTAGCGTTCTATTGGATATCTGTGTGTGTGTGTGTGTGTGTGTGTGTGTGTGTGTGTGTAGCTGTGTGAGGTTAGCGCCAAAGAAACCGAATCACTTGTGTTCCTTTCGCTCATTATTCGTCCGACAGTACAGTCTTTCATTCGTACTGCGTAAAATCTTGTTCATAAGTTCAGGCCAACTGTAGTGAACACTATCATTATTCAGAGGACTGGTCGTTCGCCTGTTGTTTGCTCCGTCGCACAGGCATTGCATATAATTGGACCCAGGAGACGGAGGTTTTTCCTGGCAGCGTAACGAGCTGACATCTGTCGGCGACGCCAGGCAACAGTGCATTCAACGGTCGGCCGTTTATTTGAAGTCGCAATAATAGGCTTAACAGGAAACGGTTGGAAGTAAGAAAAGTCACCTTATCTGCGTCTATTGAGTATCGATTGTCTGTTAACAAAGGGGTAACCCCGTTCATGTCTCTTGTTTATTTCCAAAGACACACTAGTGATGATGCGTTCATTAAAAAAGTGGAAGATATGCAACAAATACCATCATTCGACAGTTGGATCCCTCACTTCCTTAATGAGGACTTCATGGTGTACCTTCGACTTGGAAGATCCCACACTTTACCTGTCGTGTTTTCTGCATGCTGTCACTACTGCTCGCCATCCGGGCCTCCTCGCCGCCGCCGTCTTCGCCCCCCCCCCCCCTTCGCGCGTCGCCACTATGTCCCAACCCACCACCACTATCATTTTCCCCTTTCCCTCTGCTGCTCCTACCACCATCATATGGAGCTCATCATCTACCTCCATTCCGGTCCTTCCTTCCCTCCCTGTCCACCCCACTCCTGCGCCATTTTCGGCTGTAACTCCCCCCAACTCTCCCTCCTTTGTCACTGTCGCCCCATCGACATCTGCAGACTTTCCGCCGCTCCCTGCACCACCTCCGACAGGCTCTAAGCTGGCACGGATTTCGGCTGGACTTCGGCTCGCCATTACACAGTCTCTGTGACACCCACGCCCCCTCCCTCTGCGTCATCCGCTCCTCAGGGCAGTACTGCCCCCCATCATCTCCCCCTGCAACCCATCCCCCAGCCCCGTCTCCACCCTGTCATGACCACGAAACCTTCAAAGTGCCCGAATGTTGACCCTTCCCCCGAAGTCTTCTCCAAAAAAAACCCCAATCCCCGTGACCCACCCACCCCCATGGATGCGGCCCCAACCCCCGCCCCCACCACGCCTGCCACCCGCACCTTTGTCCTCTCCAGTCGTGACCCTCAATTCCTTGATAGCCGCACCCTCACCCTCGCCATCCGGAAATACTACCCCAATGCCCCCATCTCCCTTCTGAGTCCTCACAAGGACTCGGTCTTCATTAAATCCCCCATTGCTTCCTTACACATCGATCTCCTCTCCCACATCCCATGCATCCAATTTGGCTAACGTGCATCTCTCACCCCTACCACACCCTGTCCTCTCCCCATCAGCCTCAACCTCCCCGACGTCCGTCAACCTTCACCGCTGTGATCACGAAGCTTAGCCCTGTGGTCACGGAGGTTGAGGTGTGGGCGGAACTCAATTCCCGGCCCAACATCGTAATCCGCTTGGCCCATCGCATCTTTAATGATGGCGGGCCAACTTATCTAATGCGGATATTCACTGAATCCTCCTCCTCAACTGACCGCCTCCTCACCGAGGGAGCCCTCATCTACGATCGCCGTCATGAGGTGGACCCCTCCCGTTCCCCAGTCCAATCTTACCACTGCCAAAGCTGCCTCACATACAATGACAATGTCACGTCTACCTGCAAGAACCCCCCTACTTGTCCCCACTGCTAAGCTTCCCACTTCCTCAAGAACTGCCCCAACCTCACCTCTCCCTCCTCCTGCAACACCTGTAACAAACGACATCCTACCTTCTCCTCGAAGTGTAAAGCGAAACCTGCTCCAGTGATCCCTGAGCTCATCGTCCCTGCCCGTCCTGTTGATGATCCCATCCACCCCAAAAACTCGCTCCGACCTCTGCCTACTGCAGAGGACATAATCCGTCTCATCACCATTGTGCTCCAAAACATCCACCCCTCAGTGTCCCCACACTCTTCCCCAGATCGCCCTCGATCCATCTTCCATCTTACCACCTATGCCACCTACTCTCACAACCAGACCCACTTCACCTTCACCCCCCTCACCACCTTCGTCTTGCTCTCCCCTCCCATGGTACAACAACCCTATCCTGTACCACAATATTTGCTCCCTGCCCACCCACAAACTCTTCTTCCTCCACACCATCCATCAGCACCACACGGATGCCTTCATCCTAAATGAAACCTTCCTTCAACCCTGTATCTCCATCTCCACACCTCCTTACACCCTTCACCGCACCGATAACCCATACCCTCTGGCGCATGGCAGAGTTGCTATAGGCCACCTCAAGCACCTCCCAGTCCAGCCCCAACCACTCCTTAACATTCCTGCCAAGGATCTAACCCTCAGCCTCTTCTTCCCCACCCTTACTGTCACCTGTGCCACCACTTATGTCCGCCCTCGCATCCCCATCCCGTATGATTTCCTGGCCCACATTGACCGCACCTTCTCCACCTACATGATTGCCACTGACCTCAATATCCACAGCCGTGATCCTGCCAATCTCCAGTGGTGGCATCTGTTTATCACCACCCTCCAGGGAGACCTGGTCCCCTCCCCAAGCACACCTGACCCGAACCCAACACCACTCCCGATGTGGTCCTTGCCTCTGCCAACCTCCTTGGGCGCATCACCACAGATGTCCTTCACCTCATTGGCAGTGACAATGCTCCTGTTCTCCTCACTATCTGTAGTGGTCACAATCCCCGCCCCGCTCCTCACTATGACGTCCCTCCTAAACTTGTCCATGATTACTCCTGTGCCAACTGGGATGCCTACCGGGACTCCATTCCACCCAGGGTGATGGCCACGACCTTGCTCTCCAATCTCCTGATGACATCTCTCGCATTGCCGATTAACTGCACCAGACCTTGTGTGACGCCATCGCCACCCATATCTCCATCTAAGCCATCCACCCTCACCGGCCCGCCCTGCCTCTACAGACCATCCACCTTCCAGAGTCCCGCCACCTCTACCGCTCTTTTCTCCGCATTCATGGCCGGGACACACTTACCCGCTACCGGCAATTATGACGAAACATCTGCAACCTGCTTACTGCGAAGAAACGCCGTGCCTGCCGCCAGACATGTACGCAACTCAACACCATGCTCCCAGTAAACTCTTCCAAGTACTGATTTGCTTTCCACGGCCTTCCTGGAAACCGCCCCACCCCACAGTACCCTCTCCTCCTTGATGACCATCCCTTTCTTGACAACCTCAGTACAGCCAACTACTTTGTCTCTCAACTCTCCGATGTTTTTTCAGTACCAGATGATCCCCAATTTGATTATTCCCTCTTCCCTGACCTCATGGACCGTACGAATACCTCTGTTCCTCCCCTTACCCCTAGCTTCCAGTACTTGGGCCACACACCATCATATGAACTTGACACTCCCATCAGTACACAGGACCTCAGCCTCACACTCCACACTAAATGCAACACTGCTCCCGGCTACGACTGCATTACCTACCGCCACCTTAAACACTGCCCTCCCTCCTTCCTTTCAGTCCTTGCCACCCTCTACAATATCATGCTTGCGACTGGTTTCTACCCTGACCTGTGGAAAACCTCCCATATCCTGATGTTCTCCAAACCCAACAAGCCTCCATCTGACGCCTCTTCCTGTCGTCCTATCTGTCTCACATCGGTGTTAAACAAGCTCTTGGAATCCATCCTTTCCTGACCCATCCATCACCACCTCCGCAAAAACCACCTCCTCCCCAACACCCAGTGCGCCTTTCGACCTTCCTTCTCTGCCGATGACCGACTCCTCCGCCTCACTCATCTCCTCTCAATCCAGCTAAACTCTCGTCGCTCCGCCATTTTCATCTCCCTCGATCTCGAAAACGCCTACGACCGTGTCTGGCATTCTGGTCTCCTGTTTTAACTCCAAACCTACACCCTTCCTGTCAACTACATCCGTCTGATGGCCTCCTTCTTCTCCCGCCGCCCCTCATATGTTACCATCCATAATGCCAATTCCCACACCTTCTACCCCTCCGCTGGAGTGCCCCAGGGCTCTGTCCTCTCCCCTCTCCTCTACCTCCTGTACATGGCAGATGCGCCCCAACACCCCCTCCAGTACACCTCTTGCAATATGCCGATGACACTGCATTCCTCGCCCTCGCTCCTACCGTCCAACGGTCCCAACACCTTCTCCAGAATCCACTTGACCTTTTTGCTGCATGGTGTATCCAGTGGTGCTTTCCATATACGCCTTCCGTCCCCCATGTGGATGCTCTATGACCTCATTCCTTTCCCCCATCTGCTCCTATTCCCCGAACATATCCGCCTACTCTACACCTCCCACCACCTTGATTCCCCTCACACCCTGGTGGCTCCTCTCCTGTCCTGTCCCCACCTCCTTCCACGCCTTCACTGTTGTGTCCCCCCCACCCTCCATCTCCACACCCTTTATCTCCTTTCCCAAGGTGGCTTCCATCAACTCCCCCTCCTGGATGATACCCTCTTTCCCTCCATCTATCCCTCTTACCCTCCATCTATCCCTCTTATCAACTCTGATCCTCACCCCCCCTCCTTTCCTCAGTCCATTCCCTGGGCTCCCTCTCCCCCCTTCCATACTGTTTTCTCCCAGCCAAACCTCTCCCTACCTCACTTCTCCCCCCCTGCCTAGTCCTTTTGTATTCTCCTCCTCTGCGTTCCCTACTGCCTGTCGCATCTGCCCAGCACCCCCCACCCCTCCATTGGCTCCTTTCCCCCCTCCACCCCTTCGCTTTTCCTCTCCATCCCCCCCTTTTTTATTTTCCCATCATCTGTCCATCATCTGTCTCAGCTGTGGTATGTCACATTTGCCAACTTTATAGTGCAGTGTTCCAGTGAATGTTCAGTGTTGTTCGCCTTTCTAGTGTTGCGAAGAGAAACCATGCTGTCACTGGGTGAGAATTTTAAGTCTTTTGCGAACAGAAACCAGACTGTCGCCATGTGTTGTTAATTGTCTGTATTTTTTTACCTGTCTGCTTCGTATGTATTTTATTTGCGTCATCATCCCTTCGTTCTATGTTTTATGTTCCATGATTTTTTCGCCATGTTACTATTTAAGTCTCCGGTTTTATCGCCTGTTTTTATTATTTATTATCTTCATGTTTTTAAAACAAAGTCTGTAGGAAAAAAAACAAATTCCATCTCTGGCGGTACCTCAAAAGAGTACCGCCCTTCAGTCATGGCATAGCCACTTATCGAAGTGTTAGGTGTTCCAGGACCTGCCAGCCTGCCATCCCAGCAGCCTCTGCGGTCACCCCTTGCCAGCAGCAGTGGAGCGGGGATTCGGCCCCAGTCAGCGTTTCGTCTGTCTTTGTGAGCTCCTTGTTTTCTTCTTTAGTTTTGTCCAGTCCTCTCCTGTTCTTTCCCTTCTTTTCTCATTGTAATCATGACAACCACCACTACCACCACCACCACTACCACCACCACCGCCATTGTATATACCTCTCCCTCTGCCGCCACCACCACTATTACGTGGTGTGCCCAATCGCCACCCTCATTCCATCCCCCAACCTTCTCACCCTCCCTTCTCCTTCTCCTTCGCTCTTCATAGCCTCATCCCCTGCTCCTTCCTCCCTCACCTCTTCCTCTGATCCCTTCCCTCGACTCCCTCACCCTGTTCCCTCCGTCTCTGCAGCCCCCGCCAGGGTGGAGGCCCATCACCATCCCCGTCTTTGGCGCCTGCACCAGCAGCCATGCCAGGACCTGCCACCTCCGCCATCTCACAGTTGCTCTTGTCCCACACAGTTCCTGTGACACTTCAGTCGCTGTGAAGTGCTCCAATGGCACCCCTGCCTCCTCTGCTCCCAAAAAATCCCAGTCCCCTCCTCTTACCCCCCCCCCCCAGGAGGGCATGTATGTCTCCTCACCTGTCCCCTCTGCCACCACCACTACCTCCTCCTCCTCCTCCTCCTCCTCCTCCCATCCTCCTCCTCCTCCTCCTCCTACATATACCTCCTATCCCATCCTGATCCCTCACTCCTCGAGGCCCACAACCTCATGAAGCTCCTCTGCCAATTCTACCCCAGAGCTCCCATATCCCTCCTCACTCCGTGTTGGGACTCCATTCTCATCACCTCCCCTTGCCCCACCCTTCACTCAGACATCCTTTCCCGAATCCCCATCACCTGCTTTGTCCCCATTGCCTCTCTCTCCCCTGCTCCTTCCCCTTCCCACTCCCACCAACCCCAAGCCCTGCGTTGCCCGCCAACCCTTACCGCCATGACCACTTAGCTTAGTCTGACGATCACTGAGGAGGAAGTGCTGTTGGAGCTTAAGGCGCATCCCTACCTAGACGTCCGTGCAGTGCACCGGATTTTCAATCCTGCCGGCTCCACCCTCCTTATGCAGGGGTCCAATCAAAAATCAAATGGCTCTGAGCACTATGGGACTCAACTGCTGAGGCCATTAGTCCCCTAGAACTGAGAACTAGTTAAACCTACCTAACCTAAGGACATCACAAACATCCATGCCCGAGGCAGGATTCGAACTTGCGACCGTAACGGTCTTGCCGTTCCAGACTGCAGCGCCTTTAACCGCACGGCCACTTCGGCCGGCAGGGGTCCAGTCCTGTCCCGTTCTTTTCCTTCGTTTCTCGTTGTAAGCACCACCACCACCACCACCACCACCACCGCCGCCGCCGCCATTGTATATAGCACTCCCTTTGCTGCCACCACCACAATTACGTGGTGTGCCCAATCGGCCCCCCCCTCATTCCATCCCCCAAGCTACTCACCCTCTCTTCTCCTTCTCCTGAAGGAGGGTGCCCTTCTGTTCCATCGTTGGTACATGGTCAACCCCTCCTATTCCCCTCCTCAGTCCATCTGCTGCCAGAGGTGCCTGCACTACAACGCACACCCAACATCAGAGTGCTGCAAGGACCCCATCTGCCCACATTGCAAACAGGCGCACTTCCTCAGCCACTGTTGCAACCTCCAGTCCCCTCTCTCCCGCAACACCTGCAACCATCCGCATCCCGCCTACTCCCAGAAATGCAAGGCCAACCCCTCCCATACTCCTGAAATAACCATCCCCATCCGCCCTCTGGAAACCACCACCCCTCCTGGCAACTCCCTCCATCCCCCCCCCCCCACTGCTGAGGACATCATCTGGTTTGTCACAATCGTCCTCCAGAATGTCCACCCCTTACAGTGCCCCCTCACCCACCAGCAGATATCCCTCGCCACCCAATCCGCCTTCCACCTTAACACTTATGCACCTATTCCCACAACCAATCCCACTTCACCTTCTCCCGCCTCGGCACCCTTGTCTAAATTCCTGTCATAGCGCGACAGCACTGTATCTAGTTCAACAACATCCAGTCCCTACCTACCAACAAGAATCTCCTCATGCACACCCTCACGACCCACAGTGTGCACGCCTTCCTCTTAAACAAAACCTTTCTACAGCCTCAGCATACTGTCCACACTTCTCCCTATCTCCTAAACTGCTCTGATAATTGTCCACCACCGCCAGATCCCTATTCGGCTCCAACCCCTCCTTCCCAACCCCACAGAACACCTGATCATTAGTCTCTTCTTGCCCGGCCTCACCGTTACCTGCGCCACCATCCACGTCTGCCCTAATGCCCCGATTCCTTTTGACTTCCTTTCCTACATTGACTGCACCGTCTCCTTCTACGTAATCGCCGCCGACCTCAACATTCATAGTTGTTCCGCCGCCCAGTAACAGCGGTTGCATAGGTTCCTCTCCTCACTCCAAGGTGACCTTGTCCCCATTCCCCAGCACAACCGCCCTGAATCCAACTCCACTCCCGATGTCATCCTCTCCTCCCCTAACCTCCTTGGCTGCATAGCGGTTGATGTCCTGGGCCCCATTGGTCTGTCCTCCTCACCGTTTCAGACGGTTGTCACCCCCGCCCTGACCCTCGTAATGACCCTCCCCCAAAGCACGTCCATGATTATTCCAATTCCCCTTTACTCCCACAGGCCGTACTTCCCCTCCGTGAATCCCGACGTCTCTACCATGCCTTCATTCACACGTGTGACCCGGACACACTACGACGCCACCGGCAACTACAAAGACACGTCCAAAACAGGCTCAAGGCTAAGAATCGCCGCGACTGGCGACGGAAATGCACCTGTCATAATGTTACACTTCCTATCAACTCGTCCAAGTACTGGTCTGAATCCCCCCCCCCCTTAGTACCATCCTCTCCCTCATCATGACCAACATTTCCCTGACAACCTTAGTAGGGCCAATCACTCTGCCTCCTACCTGTCCAATATCTTTACCCTCCCTTATGATCCCCAGTTCGATTACCCCCTCTTCCCAGATGTCCGCAATTGAACTGACACCTATGTCCTCCATTCGCCCCTGGTTTCCAGTACTTGGACAACATTACACACTACTCAGGATTTCATCACTACACTCTGCACGAAACACAACACCACTCCCGGTCACGATCGTGTTATCTATCGCCACCTCCGTGAAGCTCCCACCTCCTTTCTCTCCATCCTAGCCAGACCTCCCCTTATCCTGATGTTCCTCAAACCCGACAAACCACCATCCGCTGTCACCTCCTACCATCCCATCAGCCTTACCTCGGTCTTTAGCAAGGTCCTGGAATCCATCCTTACCCGACGCAACCACCAGCATCTCTGCCATCGCCGCCTCCTTTCTGTTACCCAAGTGTGGCTTTCGACCATCCTTCTCTACTGACGACCTTCTCCTTCACCTCACTCATCTCCTCTCCGAACAGCTCATTTCCTGTCACTCCACCATCTTCCTCTCCCTCGACCTGGAACGCGCCTACGACGTTTGTGTAGCATTCTGGTCTCCTCTTTAAGTTCCAAATCTTTGCACTTTCTATCAACTACGTCTGTCTGATCGGGTCCTTTCTTTCCCAACGTCCTTCCTATGTCACCATCCATAACACGGATTCCTACACCTTCTACCCCTCCGCCGGTGTGCCCAAGGTTCCATCCTCTCCCCTCTTCTATACCTTTTGTATACGGCGGATATGCCGCCGCCTTCACCCCCCATCCACCTTCTCCAGTACTTCGATGAAACAGCCTCTCTTTCCCTCACCCCCACCCTGCAACGCTCCCAACACTTTCTCCAATCCCATCTTGACTGGTTGACCGTTTGGTGTAACCAGTGTTGCTCAAGGTCTATCCTTCCAAAACCCAGGCGATCATTGTAGGCAAAACCACCACTTCCTTCTGTCTCCTCGACTTCTAACTCACCATTTATGGCCGTCCTATCGTCCTCACCCCCACCATGAAGTACCTTGGCGTCACCCTTGACCATCACCTCTCCTGGACCCCCATCTCTGGACAATCCATGCCAAGGAACGCTCTCGACTCTGTCTCCTCAATCTCCTTTCTGGCCGCACGTGGGGTAAGGACCCCTCCACCATTCTCCACACCTATAAATCCCTTATCCGCCCTATCCTCTGCTACGCTCATCCCACCTGGATGTCTGTCCCTCCTACCTTTTACATATCCCTTCAAATTCTAGAACGCCATGAGCACCACCTCGCCTATCGCATCTGTCTCCCATCCCCCACGCGGATCCTATATTATCTTATTCTGATCCCGCACCTCCTTCTCTTCCTTGAATGGATACTGATCCTCTACATCTCCTGCAAACTTGATCCCCCTCACCCGCTTGTCTCTCCTATCCTCTCCCACCCATGTCCTGTGTCGCACCTTCATTCCCACATCCCATCTGCACTCCATCTCTCCACTCTCCATACCCTCTCCCAAGGTGGCTTCCACCAACTCCCTGATGATGCCCTCATCCCCTCCATCTACCCCTCCTGCCAACATTGATTCTCCTCTACCACACCCGGTGTTTTTTCCCGATGTCACTCTCTCTTCCTTCTCTCCCTCCTCCTTTCCTTCCTCCCTCCTCCCCCGGGCTTCCCCTACCCCCCTTACCTTCTTTCCTGCCCCTCCCATCTCCTCTGCCTCTGCCACTGGCATCTACGCACTCCCCTCTCCCTCCTCTCCCATTTTTCCCCTTTTGGCAGGTCCCCAGATCCGTCCACGTATAGTGAACTTTTGCGCACCAGAGATCATCGCCTAGTGTTTGTGTGTGCCGTCGTGTTTGTCCTCAAGTGTTCCAGTGTTTAATCGTTTGTGCTCCAAAGTTTGCGTGTGTCATCTGTCATCTCTGCGCATGTCCACGTGTCTCAACATTTTTAATTTGGACTCTGCGCTTGTGAACGGCTCCGTGTGTTTTAATTTTACGTTTGTATATCCACCATGTCTGTTCTGCGATTATCTTCTTTTGTATCATTAGTTTTATCTGTGTCTGAAGGGGAAAAAAGCAAATTCGTTCCAGGCCCTATAAATCCCTCCAAATCCTTGAACACCATGTGCTCCGCCTCACCTTCCGCATTCACTTTCCGTCCATCACGCACATCCCTCACCCCCTTCCCCCACCTCCTCCTTTTCGTGAACACATCTGTACACTGTATATTGTCCACCGCGTTGATCCCCTTCACCCCCTGGTATCTCCCTTGCTCTCCACCCCCAATCCGTTGCCGCACGTTTGCTGTTGTGTCCCACCCTCTCTCCATCTCCACACCCTACCGCCTCCTTGCCCAATGCAACTTCCACCATCTACTCCTGCCAGATGATGCGCTTTACCCGCAGATCTACCCTTCCTACCAACTCTAACCCCATCTTCCTGCCTCTTCTTCAGGGCTCCCTCTCCTCCCCCTCCCCCTCCCTTCTCCCGAGCGGCTTCCCCATCCTACTCCCCCTCCCTCTCTTGTGCTCCCCTTCAGTGTCTCTGCATTCCCTCGTGCCTTGTTTTCCCTCTTCATCTCCTACCCCACCAGTCTCCTGCCCGCTGACGCCCCTACTCTTTTCGTCCCACCACCTCCCTTGCTGCCCCTTGCTCTCCCCTCCTTCTCCATCCTCTCTGGCCTCTCCCTCAGTAGCTCCCACGTGGTAGTTTTATTCTTCATGGTGTGTGCTCCAAGTGGGTTTTAAGTGCGTTATTCTGGAGGGTTTTTAATACTTTGCCCGACTTTTGGTCTGTGCATGTGCCTTCAGTGTCTTCTTTGTGTTTTTTAACCTTATGTAGACTTTTTAATTGTCACCCCATGAACATCTCCATGTCAGTATCTTTTTACCTCCATTATCTGCCCTTGCTCTGTTTTAAGTTCCCGATTTTATCGCCTTATGTATGTAACATTTTATTCTTGTCATAGTTGTCATGTTATTCGGCAGAAGAGCAGTGGATTGTGCCGCTGACAGGCCTTCCCTGCCCATATAGGACATTGGAATGCAATCACAATAAAGAAAGCACTCCGTATTCAGGCCACCCATCCAACTGCCAGCCACGCCTGACAGCGCTTAACTCCTGTGATCTCACGGGAACCAGTGTAGCCACTGCGGCAACGCCGTTCCCACAGTAAAGAAAAAAAGCAACAAATTCCTATACATGAAACCATTAAATGTTTACGAAATTTTGGAGGGCTTCTGCTGTGTTGTGCGAGCTGTCAAATAGTTTGTGAATGTTAGATGTTGGGGTGCCAGTTACAGTAACACGTTTGCAATTACCCATTCTTGTTTATTTTTCGAATGCACTACAAAACTCATCCCTTCTCTCCAGCTACCATGCACGGAGAACTGCATCACGGCAGTACATGGTCTGAAGATGACGACAACAACAAC
Source organism: Schistocerca piceifrons (assembly GCF_021461385.2). Taxonomy (NCBI): domain Eukaryota; kingdom Metazoa; phylum Arthropoda; class Insecta; order Orthoptera; family Acrididae; genus Schistocerca; species Schistocerca piceifrons. The sequence continues at coordinate 49,173,490 of NC_060148.1, forward strand.
AACGGTCGTTTTGAAGATGGTTGCAGGTGCATATGTTATTTCTGGTTGTGTAACTGTTGTACAATGTTTTAAATTTGCAACTATAGACAGGCTTTTTTGTTGTATGCGTCTTTGCTAATGTAAATTTCCTTGATGGGGTTTTTATTCTACTTTGTCATGTTTGTTTCTCATTCAGATTTCCAGTTATGATGTCACCTAAATATTTAACTTGGTCAACGATTTTGATTTCCTGTTCTTCCACTGAAATTTTGTGGACCAGTTGGCATAATGCGTTTTTTCAAATGATATTCTGAGGTTGACTTTCTGTGATATTTCTTAGAGATGTAAATAGTTTAGTGGTTTCTTGAACATTCGTGGTTAGGAGAGTAAGATCTGCAGCATATCCCAAGCAGTTTCAACTTTTACCAATTGTCACACTTCCAGTTCTTATTTTCTTTGTGTTACCTTGTACCATTCGCTCATTACATATTCCAGTGCACAGTCAAACACTAATGGTGATAGGCATTCACCTTGTCTTAAGCCTCTTTTTATGAAGAATGGCTGAGAAATTTTTTTTCTAAGCTTTACTTTCAAATTGACGTTGTTTGCAGTAAGTTCTACAAGATTTATTAATTGCATCGTAATTCGGAGTAACACAGGCGCTGGAGTATTGTAAGAGGGGAAAATGTCATCCTGGCAGTGCAAAGCTAGTGGCTTAGGAAGTGGAAATGAAAAATCACATCAACACATTTCCAGTCCAGAAAGCACATTATGCCAATGCAGAACACAATTATCTGGACCATAAACATGTGAAGATTATGTGGCAGATGTTCAAAACTTTTGAACTCCATATTCAAGTTGATTATCAGTTTTACTTGAAAATTAAGCATGGACATTTTAATTTAAAATTTGGGCATTCACAGGTGTATGCGAGCAGTAGATGTGGAGAGCCTCAGATAAATGTGAAAAGTCCATCCCTGAATCATGCTGCTAAAAGGCCAGCAAAGCTGAGTTAATAGTGCACAAGAAATTACACCCAGTTACAGCAAAAACTGACACTGATTCTACCATTGCAGGCCTCTCGTTTGATATAATGCAGAATTTGCAATTACCTCAGATACAAAGACAACTTACATGTCGCTTGTCGCAGCTTTCATTAATTTCTTAAATCCGCAGAATTACAGAGTGGAACAGCCTGGTTTTTGTCTCTATCATGAAAAGGAATAGCACGAAAAAGCTCTGATGAAGCTTGTTCATTTCTTTTTAATTATATAAATGAAACTGTTGGACAATGTGTTAAGGACTTTCACTCATTCTCTGACTGTTGTGGAGGGCAAAATAAAAACCATTCAATGGTGAGGTTTGTTTAATGCTTGTGGCACAGGGAAGGTTTCAGTCCATCACCCCATTACTTTCCAACTGGAGGGTAGTCCTACCTTGCACATGATAGGCATATCAACAGACAAAAAGGAAAATTAGCGAGATGGATAGGATATATGTTCTGAAAGAATATGCAGAATTAATAACTGAATCCCGCATAAAGAGGAATTTTGTAGTGAAAATATCAAAAACATAAGAGGTTCCAAATTTTATGGAGCGGTGGCCAAAATTCCATAGTAATACTAATATTTCTGTTGAAAGGAAAGGAAGGGCTTCACACAGAAACTAACAGCTCTTTTATATAACACTATGTGTGCAATTCTGTTGTTCACGAGACACTCGTGGTGTTGTTAAAGTTAAGCCATTCGTTGATGTGGCAGAATAGCACACATTCCAACTTTCTGATCAAACTGCTGTTCCACCAAGCCCTGTAAATCGGGCTCCTGTAACGATAAATGAGAGGAACATGCACCATCTAAGGCGATTTCTATCATTCCTCCCAAAACAAGTCATCATAAATAACTTCTATTCTAACATATACAATTGGCCATATGTCAAAGAATCAACTACAAGTGGAGTAGAATGCGAAAGACAGTGGGAATTAGCCATAATTTACTTGATTTTTGCCCATATTACAATAAACTGAGTTACGTATTGATTTATTTGCATTTATTGCACTGTATTCAAGAAGGCCATATGTTCACTTAATAAATTTTAACAGAACGTCAAGAAAATATATTAGGTTTACCAGCAGAGCATTTGCATTCACCCCTCCATAGAATAATGCTACTGTTCACTGCAATTAGTCTGTGTTTGCTCCGCTATACAGGCACTGCAGAGCAGACGGCGACAGGAGATGGAGGTGAAAGGCTCGCCATGTTTTTCCCGGCAGCGTGCCGCGCTGACATCTGTCGGCGACGCCAAGCAGCAGGGCATTCAACCGCGGCCGATTATTCGATGTCGAAATAGGAAGCTTAATAGGTAATGATTAGAAATAACAAAAACCCCTTTATCTACTGCAATTGAATATGTTTAATTTCTTAACAAAGGTGGCAAGTTCATCCGTGTCTCTTTTTTATTTGCAAAGACAAGTTTCCATACTAACCAATATTTGTGGTGACATGTTGGTTAAAAGTGAGAAAGAAAGTTCGGCAGTAGTGTGATTGCCCCTTAAAAAATTCTATTACCAATTTTTGGAGGGTTTGTGCCGTTAGGTGCGAACCGGCAAGTGCACTGATATTATTATAAGGTGTAGAATGGCGAGCTGTATCGAGCCAGTACCAGGACTGAAGACGACGACAACAGCCGTTGTTCTGAAGAAGGTTGCTGCTGCACAGACAGCCGTTTCTTGTTGTATGTTTTTTTTTGCTGATTTAATTTTCCTTAGTGAGGTTCTTATTCTATTTTGCCATGTTTTTCATTTAGGTTTCCCGTTGTTAAGTCACCTAAATATTTAAATTGATTATCTATTTTGATTTTCTGTTCTTCCGCTGTATTTTTGTGGACCAGCTGGCATAATTTGTTTTTGCAAATGATATTCTGAGGCTGAGTTTCTGTGCTATTTTTTAATGATTTAACTACTTTAGTAGTTTCTTGAACGTTCTTGGCTAGGAGCATATTATCAGCAACAAATCCCAAGCAGTTTAAGCTTTTATCAGTTTTCACACTTTCAATTCTTATGTTCTTTGCGTTATCCTTGTACCATTCTCTCATTACATATTCCAGTGCTCAGTCGAACAGTAATAGTAGGCATTCACCTTGTCTTACGCCTGCTTTTATGAGGAATGTTTCAGAAGTTTTTTCTCTAAGCCTTACTTTCAATTTAGCGTTGTTTAGAGTAAGTTCTACTAGTTTAATTAATTTTGGATAAAGTCTTAGATTTCTGAGAATTTTTAAAAATGGAGTTCCATGGAGATATTGGATGGCTTCTTGAAGTTTACAAACGTTATTGCCAGAGATTTTTCTGTCTCCTACAGCACACCATAATCAACTTTAAACTTATGATCTGCTCTGCACAAATTCTCCATGGTCTGAAACCTTCCAGATTTCCTCGTAACTCCTGTTTTAGTTGTCCCTTGATTGTTCCACATAGAATCTAGGACCAAGTCTTGCATGTGGAGTCTAGGAGAGAGATTGCTCTGTAGATATTCAGACTGCTGTTATCCCCCATCTGGATGACGGTTGTGGTATAATGTTTAGGGAATGGCTACATCGTCCATCTTTCTGTTAGAGTTATGTGTAAGGAGATATTGACAGTGTGACTTAAATATATTCACATTTCAGCAACAACCTTACCAGTTTTTGATCTGTGAGTTCTCCTTCAACATCTAGGAAATTTTAAAAACCTGATTTGTTAGGTTTGGTTTTTGTTGTGTTATGTACACCGGTCTGTAAGATATATTTGCCTTTTTCACAGTCCAAACGTTTATTAAATTCTTCTGTCATGGTTTCAGCACTTTCTTTGTTACTGTGTGTCTTCTATCTTTATTCTCAAATATTACTGTAAATAGTTAGTACAACTGCAGTTGTTTCCCAAGGATTTTGCAGTAACTCCTGGAAGTTGTTTTGTTGTTTTGAGGCTGATAGTTTTTTGTTGTTCCTTGTACTAGATATCAGTTCACCTAGGTCATTTCTTAATTTAATGTTTTGTTTTATTTGGTGCTACTTCTCATTTTTAATCAGCCGAGGTGGGTTGTAACTCATTTTCTTGAAAGGTGTGAATTTGATTTTCATTTCAACTACATAGTGGTCTGAGCCTGTGTCTTCTCCTCTCATTGAAGTCGTAGTGTAATTTTGTAGATACAGGTCTACTCAATAAGCGGTGGCAGGAGAAAACATATAGAAATATTGTAGAAATACTCAAGTTTTGGAGCCAGTGGCTCCTTCTTCTTGTAGAAGCATTGAAGGGGACACGAGAGGGGTGAATGATAAGGCTGGTGAGGTTTGGGAAATGTGTAGTGTCTGAGAAAGCCACCCAGAACACTGGGTCTGGGGAGACTTACCCAGTGGATGAGAAGGAGGAAGTCTTTCCTTCCTCTGGTTCAATCTATGTCATACCAGGAAGAGAGAGCTGTGTTTAATGCAGATAACTAGCTGTAATCAAGACTTTAAAATCGCCCATGGACAATATTGTAATTATCTTGACTTTCTCATCAAAACATAAAAAAATTAATTATGGATTAAAACACTTGATCCCTCAGTTACCAAACGTGGAGCACTGTTACCCATGAAACAAATGACATGTAAAACAATGACGATCAACTCCCTAATGACAATAGCTGCAAGGAACCACTTTTCTTGATGTTCATCTTATAATCTCTTTTCGAGACACTATTCCTTCCATTCAACTTACCCTGCAAGACCTTTGCCAACAGTGACAGAACTATACTGTCATTGGCAAACTTTAAACCTATAATTTCTTCTTCATGAACTATAAAAACGTGTCCAAATTTTTATCAGTGTCCTTGACAGCTTGTTCAGTGCACAGATTGAATGACACGGTGAATAGACTACAACCCTGCCTCAGTCCTTTCTCAACCACTGTTCTACTTTCACGCCCTTTGCCTTTTACAACTGCTGTTGTAGATTATGATCCATCTGTCCATTTATTGCCTAATAACTTATGAAATACAGCATATGTATGGCTGTTAAAAACTGCCAGGAAATATCTACAAGATGAGTGAATAGGCAGTAATACATGAAATTGCTTTTGAATACATTGTGGGATTATGCAGTGATCAATGCTGTTGTTGTTGTGGTCTTCAGTCCTGAGACTGGTTTGATGCAGCTCTCCATGCTACTCTATCCTGTGCAAGCTTTTTCATCTCCCAGTACCTACTGCAACCTACATCCTTCTGAATCTGCTTAGTGTATTCATCTCTTGGTCTCCCTCTACGATTTTTACCCTCCACGCTGCCCTCCAATACTAAATTGGTGATCCCTTGATGCCTCAGAACATGTCCTACCAACCGATCCCTTCTTCTGGTCAAGTTGTGCCACAAACTTCTCTCCTCCCCAATCCTATTCAATACCTCCTCATTAGTTATGTGATCTACCCATCTAATCTTCAGCATTCTTCTGTAGCACCACATTTCGAAAGCTTCTATTCTCTTCTTGTCCAAACTATTTATCGTCCCTGTTTCACTTCCATACATGACTACACTCCATACGAATACTTTGAGAAATGACTTCCTGACACTTAAATCAATACTGGATGTTAATAAATTTCTCTTCTTCAGAAACGCTTTCCTGGCCATTGCCAGCCTACATTTTATATCCTCTCTACTTCGACCATCATCAGTTATTTTGCTCCCCAAATAGCAAAACTCCTTTACTACTTTAAGTGCCTCATTTCCTAATCTAATTCCCTCAGCATCACCGGACTTAATTAGACTACATTCCATTATCCTTGTTTTGCTTTTGTTGATGTTCATCTTATATCCTCCTTTCAAGACACTGTCCATTCCATTCAACTGCTCTTCCAAGTCCTTTGCTGTCTCTGACAGAATTACAATGTCATCGGCGAACCTCAAAGTTTTTATTTCTTCTCCATGAATTTTAATACCTACCCCGAATTTTTCTTTTGTTTCCTTTACTGCTTGCTCAATATACAGATTGAACAACATCGGGGAGAGGCTACAATCCTGTCTTACTCCCTTCCCAACCACTGCTTCCCTTTCATGTCCCTCGACTCTTATAACTGCCATCTGGGTTCTGTACAAATTGTAAATAGCCTTTCGCTCCCTGTATTTTACCCCTGCCACCTTTAGAATTTGAAAGAGAGTATTCCAGTCAACATTGTCAAAAGCTTTCTCTAAGTCTACAAATGCTAGAAACGTAGGTTTGCCTTTCCTTAATCTTTCTTCTAAGATAAGTCGTAAGGTCAGTATTGCCTCACGTGTTCCAGTGTTTCCACGGAATCCAAACTGATCTTCCCCGAGGTTCGCTTCTACTAGTTTTTCCATTCGTCTGTAAAGAATTCGTGTTAGTATTTTGCAGCTGTGACTTATTAAGCTGATAGTTCGGTAATTTTCACATCTGTCAACACCTGCTTTCTTTGGGATTGGAATTATTATATTCTTCTTGAAGTCTGAGGGTATTTCGCCTGTTTCATACATCTTGCTCACCAGATGGTAGAGTTTTGTCAGGACTGGCTCTCCCACGGCCGTCAGTAGTTCCAATGGAATATTGTCTACTCCAGGGGCCTTGTTTCGACTCAGGTCTTTCAGTGCTCTGTCAAACTCTTCACGCAGTATCGTATCTCCCATTTCATCTTCATCTACATCCTCCTCCATTTCCATAATATTGTCCTCAAGTACATCGCCCTTGTATAGACCCTCTATATACTCCTTCCACCTTTCTGCTTTCCCTTCTTTGCTTAGAACTGGGTTTCCATCTGAGCTCTTGATATTCATACAAGTGGTTCTCTTATCTCCAAAGGTCTCTTTAATTTTCCTGTAGGCGGTATCTATCTTACCCCTAGTGAGATAGGCCTCTACATCCTTACATTTGTCCTCTAGCCATCCCTGCTTAGCCATTCTGCACTTCCTGTCGATCTCATTTTTGAGACGTTTGTATTCCTTTTTGCCTGTTTCACTTACTGCATTTTTATATTTTCTCCTTTCATCAATTAAATTCAATATTTCTTCTGTTACCCAAGGATTTCTACTAGCCCTCGTCTTTTTACCTACTTGATCCTCTGCTGCCTTCACTACTTCATCCCTCAAAGCTACCCATTCTTCTTCTACTGTATTTATTTCCCCCATTCCAGTCAATTGCTCCCTTATGCTCTCCCTGAATCTCTGTACAACCTCTGGTTCTTTTAGTTTATCCAGGTCCCATCTCCTTAAATTCCCACCTTTTTGCAGTTTCTTCAGTTTTAATCTACAGGTCATAACCAATAGATTGTGGTCAGAGTCCACATCTGCCCCTGGAAATGTCTTACAATTTAAAACCTGGTTCCTAAATCTCTGTCTTACCATTATATAATCTATCTGATACCTTTTAGTATCTCCAGGGTTCTTCCATGTATACAACCTTCTTTCATGATTCTTAAACCAAGAGTTAGTTATGATTATGTTGTGCTCTGTGCAAAATTCTACCAGGCAGCTTCCTCTTTCATTTCTGTCCCCCAATCCATATTCACCTACTATGTTTCCTTCTCTCCCTTTCCCTACACTCGAATTCCAGTCACCCATGACTATTAAATTTTCGTCTCCCTTCACAATCTGAATAATTTCTTTTATTTCATCATACATTTCCTCAATTTCTTCGTCATCTGCAGAGCTAGTTGGCATATAAACTTGTACTACTGTAGTAGGTGTGGGCTTCGTGTCTATCTTGGCCACAATAATGCGTTCACTATGCTGTTTGTAGTAGCTTACCTGCATTCCTATTTTCCTATTCATTCTTAAACCTACTCCTGCATTACCCATATTTGATTTTGTGTTTATAACCCTGTAGTCACCTGACCAGAAGTCTTGTTCCTCCTGCCACCGAACTTCACTAATTCCCACTATATCTAACTTCAACCTATCCATTTCCCTTTTAAAATTTTCTAACCTACCTGCCCGATTAAGGGATCTGACATTCCACGCTCCGATCCGTAGAACGCCAGTTTTCTTTCTCCTGATAACGACATCCTCCTGAGTAGTCCCCGCCCGGAGATCCGAATGGGGGACTATTTTACCTCCGGAATATTTTACCCAAGAGGACGCCATCATCATGTTACAAGGCCAGATCAGTCAATCATCCAGACTGTTGCCCTTGCAACTACTGAAAAGGCTGCTGCCCCTCTTCAGGAACCACACGTTTGTCTGGTCTCTCAACAGATACCCCTCCGTTGTGGTTGCACCTACGGTACGGCTATCTGTATCGATGAGGCACGCAAGCCTCCCCACCAACGGCAAGGTCCATGGTTCATGGGGGGGGGGGGGGGTGATCAATGCTATTACAAATATTTAATATCAAAAACAGTCTTGATCACAAATTATTTATTCCAGAGACCGGTTTCAACCACAACTGTGGTCATCTTCATATCAATGAGTAAGAACCTCCTCCTGCTGGTAAATCACTACAGTGCCAGTGTAATCACTACTGTGATTTACCACCAGAAAGAGGTTCTTAATCATTGGTCTGAAAATGACCACAGTTGTGGCTGAAACCGGTCACCAGAATAAATAATTTGTGATCAAGAGTGTTTTTGATTGTAAATATTAGTAATACATGACCTCAAGAAAGATCAGATCAGATTTAGGAGTAAGGTAAGAACAGAAGAAGCAATACTGATTTATTTTGTAAATGAATGGGAATATTAAGAAAACAAACACATCCATTTTTGACAGCATTGAGTTACATATGTGTTTGTGCTTTAAGGATGTAGCCCAATCAAGATGTAAAGAAATCCCATTTGTGCTGGAACATTTTGTTTTGTTATGCAGCCATTGTTATCACATTCTCTCGAAGTGAAAGCCCACAGGTACAGAAGATTTGGGCTCACTAAAAATTTTATACTATCAACTCAGTTTAAGGCAGGGAGAATAATCAATGTTCCTCTTACTCTTTTATTAATCTATTTTGTTATTCGTGGTAAGATGTCAGACAGTCGTGATGTTAGTGACAAATATCAGGGAGTAATGGAAAAAGAAAGAATGCTGTGGAGGTTCCAAAACATATATCCATATAGCGAGCAGAGTGAAAATGAAGCATATATAAATTGGAGAGGGAATAGATACCAACCAAAACGTAATGGTTAACCTGAAATTTAGTATTACTTCAAAATTAACGTTTAACTACCACAGCGAACATAATAATGTAGAACGTTAAGTTCAACTGAATATGTCATTCTGTTTCCAGTTGTCAGATGAAAAGCATGGCAACTGAGATGATAGAGGGCAGCAAGACAGAACAAAAAATGAACAGGATGGAATCGTTCAAAGCCTCATAGAAGAAAAACAAGTGGCAAGAAAGGAGCCTAGAAGTGATAAGGAATTTAGTGGGAAGAAACCAAAATTGTAGTGATGCATTTGTTGGCTATCAAGGTCTGAAGGGAAGATTCAAGTTTGTAAAACTGCCTCCCAAAGTGTTGGTGATTTCAGCAATGTGCGAATATAGCAATACGTTAAAAGAAGGTAAATCTCCAAAAGATAAAGGTGGAAACCTGGAATGAATTCACAGTTGCGAAAATGGACAGCCAACAGCTGTATAATGGAGTGATGACAATGAAAATTTGTTCCAGAGTGGCACTCGAATCCAGATAACCCACTTATCAAGAGGGTCCTTGTCCCATGGGATATTGCATCGTAATTCAGAATAACACAGGCACTGGTGTGTTGTAAGAGGGGAAAATGCAACCCTGGCCGTGCAGAACCAGTAGCTTAAGAAGTGGAAATAAAAAGCACATCGACTCATTTCCAATCCGGGAAGCACATTATGCCAAAGAAAAATCTAATTATCTTGACCCCAAACATGTGCAGATTATGTGGCACATGTTCAAAACTATTAAAATGGATATCCAAGTTGATTATCAATTTTATTTGAAAACTTTCCATTTTAATTTAAAATCTGGGGAACCACAGGTGTATACGAGCAGTACATGTGAAGAGATTTGGATAAAAATCAAAAGTCCATCTCTGAATGATGCTGGTAAAAGGGCAGCAATAGCTGAGTTAATAGTGCACAAGAGGTGTGGTGATTAATTCTTCAAGAAATTACACGCAGTTACAGCAAAAACTGACACTGATTGTACCATTGCAGGTCTCTCGTTTGATTGTATGCAGTATTTGCAGTTACCTCAGATACCAATTCAATTTCCATTTAACTTGGGTCAGATTTCATTAAATATCTTTACTGTGCACGAGTTACAGAGTGCAAGGGCCATATATTACCTCTATCACGAAAAAGCTCTGATGAAGCCTGTTTTGGAGGCAAAAATAAAAACCATACACTGGTGAGGTTTGTTTAATGATTGTGGCAGAGTGAAGGTTTCAATTCATCGCCCATTACTTTCCAACAGGAGGGTAGTGCCACCTTCCACATGATAGAGATTTCAAGAGATAAAGGGGAAAATTAGGAAGATGGATAGGATATATTTTGTGAAGAAAGATGCAAAATTAATAATTGACTCCCACGAAAAGCCGAATTTTGAAATGAAAATATCAAAAACAGGAGAGGTGCCAACGTTTAAGGAATGGTGGCCAAAATTGTACCTAAAGAATAATATTTCTGTTGAAAGTAAAGGAAGGGCTTCACACAGAAATAACTAACAGCACTGCCAGGTAACACAATTTGTGCAATTCTGTTGTTCACAAATTAGCCCATTCATTGATGCTTCTGAAGATCACACATTCCAACTGTCTGATTAGACTGGAGTTCCACCAAGCCCAGTTGGGGTCATGTACCCATAAATGAGAAGAACATACCATCTAAGGCGATTTCAACCATTGCTACCAAAAGAAGGAATCATCAAGCGTTTCTAATCTAACGTATACAACTGACCATATGTCAAAGAATGAACCATGAGTAGAGTATAATGCCAAAGACACTGGGAACTAGCCATAATTTGTACGATTTTTGCTTCTATTGGCAAGAAACTCTGAGTTATGAACTGAGTTATGTGCATTTATTACAATATATTCTGAAAGGCCATATGTTCAATTCATAAATTTTAACAGAAAATCAATAAAATATATTAGGATTACTGGCAGAGCATTGGCATTCATTCCTCCACATTCATTTTAATGGAGTAGAAAAACATATTTTAAGCATAATATTAAGAAATAGAATAATATCTGAGTTATGTAGTGATTTATGTGCATTTATTGCAATATATACAGAATGGCTATGTGTTCACTTAACACATTTTATCAAAATGTTAAGCAAACATATTAGGATTTGCTGCAGAGCATTAGCCTTAATCCCTCCACATTAATCTTAACGGAGTAGAAAAAGAAAAATTTAGCATAATATGAAGACATGGAAAATGTATTCATTCGTCTGAAAAGTTTAGTATCTTGAAGATGTGGGATATTTCAACATTCCAATTCAAATGTGGAATTGCATTTCTTCAAGGTACTGGATGAGCAGTGTGATGCTCTTCCACTTTTACAGGTTCAAATAATGACAGCATCTGGAGTAAGTGTAGTTGCTGGGATATGGGTTGTTGTGGGAATGAAGAGAAACATCTCTGAAAATGAACTGAATAATGGGAAATACTAATTGTGAATTTATGGTACAGATTGCTTGTAAATCATGCGACCCATCCTAGATTACTGGTCAAGTGTGTGGACCTATACCAGATATGGCTAACATGGGATACTGAACTTATACAGAGAAGGGCAGCATCTGTGACCACAAATTTGTTTAATCTATGGGAGAATGTCGACACACTGAAGGAACTGAAATGGCAAACTCTTGAAGGCAGACATAAACTACCTCGAGAAAATCTGTTAACAGAGTTTTGAGAAAATGCTTTCAATGATTACTCTAGAAGTATGCTACACCCCATACGTATTGCTCACACAGGGATTGTGAGGATAGCATTAGAATAATCACTTCATGCACAGAGACAGTCAAACAATGGTTATTCCCATGCTCCATACGAGAATGAAACAGGAAGTAACCCTATTAACTGGTAGAGTGGGACTTACCCTCTGCCATAGAGCCCATGGAGGTTTGCAGTAGGGCTACACAACCTAAAACTTTAAGTCGACAAACATTTTCAGCTACAGTAAGCACAGTAGGCCATAGGAGCAATACGTAAATTACAATTCAAGGCAACAATGACAAATATATTTAGCAATTCGGAAAGTATATTTGTTTAGAAACGTCAACTTGCGCGATGGCCAGAGATATTGGACTACCTTAGTGGTCATGGTGTAATGTCTCTTGCAGCGGTCTCTCCACGATATTTTCAGAAATTTTATAAATTATATAACTCAGTAAATATCTCGAAATATCTCTTCTTATCTTACCGATTATCAATGCAAAGTAGTTACATGCCCAATTATTCCTGGGAGCGTCCATTTACTCCATGGAATAGCTTCTCTGCTATCTACGTTTTCTCTTATAAAAAGAATGAAGGAATTCTTGCCGATTAGTCGTGAAAGAAGGAGGATGTATATGTATGTATTGTTGAGCTATTCGCCATCTTGATGAGATTCTGTATGAGAAGGAATTTAATACATGACCTAAAGTAACTGTGTTCGCGTATTATTTAACTGATTATTATTGACAGTCTCTGCTTACTATGCTGTGTTGCACGGGATCAGTGGGGAACGTCTGATATACACTGGACGAACCTGCCGTTTTGTATGCTCAAGATATCCAGTTACTTCAAATAAATAGGCTAACACGGTCTTACCAGCAGATCTCCGGTCTTCCCCATGTGATCACCAAAAGTTAATAATTTTTACAAATGTTTTCAGGAGATCGACTGACAATTTTCGTCGCACCGAGACTTCGAAATTACTTCACTGCCTTATGGAATTTAAGTTAAGCTCAATTTAATCAAGATAGAACAGTATTGAACTGTGTGAATGTGATAAGCCTGCTTTGTGAATGAAAATTCCCTTAACATACGCATGATTTTACTATCCTGATCAGTGAAGCTAAATCAGGCCGGTGTGAGAGAGGTTTTTTAAAATTTAGATCCCACAAAAAAATATTAAATTTGGCTTCACTGTGACAGCACACATTTTTGAGCATTACTTAAACATTGTGTGAATTTTATCTTGCATTTGCACGAGAGAAAAGAAGACGAGGCCTGTTCCAGAAGTCACAATTTCGCCACAACATACGAGAACGTCGTTCAGGCCAGACAATATACAATTAAATTTTTGTAGACAGAAATTTAGAATAACTATTTAAATGTCTATCGGTTTGAATCAGATTGATTGAGTGACTGTTGGGTTGAACTTTAGATAGGAAGTGTTTATTATAAGTGAGTATTATGCAAAGTTTAGGTCAGTGACATTATTAACTCAGATGTGAGTGAATTTATATATTTGTTGTTCTGTGTATTAATGGTTCTTACTAGGGCGGCTTATAAAATGGCAATGCAACAGCTGAGCGAATCACAACAGCCCACAGCTGTTTCTGAGGTTAGTGAAACATTAGACGCTAGCTTAACTGAAGTAGTACCTAGCGGCAGCATTAGTCAGGCCCCACAACAGAGCTTAAGTGTTTCGATGTGATCTGAGCAGGACGAAATACACCCATTGACTGTCATTATGCAGCAGTTAACACTGTTAGCCAAAAATGTAACAGACTTAACTAAAGCGCAAATAGAGACTAAAAGGGAATTAACTAAAGCGCAAATAGAGACTAAAATGGAAATGAATGAACAATTAGCAGCCAATCAAGTGAAAGTCCAGGAGCAATTAGAAGCTAATCAAGCGGAATTAAATAATAAATTAGTAGAGAGTTTTCAGAAACTTAATGATAAATTAAATAAAACTATGGAAGAATTGAAAATTCAGAATGAAAAGACAGAATTAAAATTTGCTGCTGAAATTGAGCACGTCACTCAGCAGTGTAATGAAAATGCGAAGAAGTTACGCCTAGAGCTAACTGAGTATGTTGCTACTAAGCTTGATACTATTAAAGAACAGGTCGAGTCAATCCCACAGATAGTTCAAGCACAAGAACAGATGCAATGTTCTATGGCGGTAATTCCGGTATTAGTTGATGTTCAAGATGAATTAAAGCAACAAGTAAATGAGATGTCAGGAGATATGCAGGATTTGAGACAATCACAAGACAAGATCCCGAAGGACATCCAAAATTTGGATAAATCCATAAATAACATAAAGGAGGGACAAGACGAGGTTGATCATAAGGTAAACATTCTCGCGGGAAAATTCTCGCAGTTAAGTTTGGAAAGGCAAAGCATTTGTTCAGACAATATTAAACGTACAGTCAGAGCAGCTATACAATCTATGACCGAAAGTTCTGAAAAAAATTTATTTAATAAAGGTTTTCGAGAAGCCAAAAATCAACTAGGCGAAGAACTTAAACAATGGAAAGAAAACATTGAGAGATCTTTAAATCTATCTCGAGAAGGTTTGTGTTCCACACAAGGAAATGAACCCATAACAAGATCTATCAATGAAGCTACATTATTTAACCGATCAAGTACACGAGCTATATGGGCATCTGATATGATATCAACTTGGGACACATATGAAGATCTTGAACGAGCATTTTTATCCAAATACTGGTCCGAAGGAGTACAAGAACGTTTAAGGCAGGAGGTATTATACCCGGAACCTTTTTCCTTTTCACGTGGGTCTTTAAAGAAATACTTTGAGAAATATATAAACAAATCGCGGTATTGGAATAAGCCTATGCCTCTACAAGACTTGATTGGCATATTAAAATCTCGACTTCCGGCCAGCATCAGAAATATAATGCTGTATATTAATGAGCATGACCTTGACTCTTTCATGACTACGCTTGACACTATAGATATGATCGAGGAAGATGAACATCGGCCAAGACAACCGGTTATGCAGAGGAGAGCGATTGAGGCGCCAAACGCAAACCGGAACGGAAACGGATTTAATAATTATTATACTAGGAATGGTCAGAGATTCAACGGAAACAATTGCAACGGAAATGGAAATTGCAATAACAGTACAGCGAGGGGCAGATTCAGAGACAATCAAACAGGTCGCAGATACAACCCAATGTTTGGAAATGCAAGAGATTATCAGAACCAGCAGTTTTCAAATAATAATAATGCGTACAGAAATTCTGACCCTCGATTTGAAGCAAATAACACAACCAGTCATCAACAACAACCAGTCATAACTGAAGTAGTAGATGATTCAAGAGGAAATAATAATCGACATTTAAACTGAAGAGGGCCGCTTCATGCTCCGTAAAGTCGGCCAGGGAATACAAAAAGGGCAAACCTGTTTTAAACGTAATTAATTCCATGGCAATGTTGAGATATAATGAAGGCGAATTAATGACAGATGAATTGACGAGAGACATAGAGGCCTGTGTAGTCGAAGATAAAAGGGTTCCTGTGTCTGAGATCATCACAGAAGTGGGACGAATTTTAACCAATGTTGTATTGGACACAGCTTCATCTACAGACGTAGTATCCGGAATTTTGTTTCGCAGAATTAGTAAAATTAAGAAAATCCCTGTCCTGCCAGTACAAAATTGCCGAGTTATAGGTGCAGTGGGAGCAAAATCCCAGAACGTCAAGATACAAACGTTTATAGAGATAAAATTGGAAAATGTAGCTAAACAATGCACATTCCTTGTAGTGGAAAAGTTGGTAGTAGATTGTATTCTTGGCACTGGAACTTTGCAAGCCTGCAATTGCAAGTTGGACTTGGTAGAAGGAAAGGTGAATTTTAAAATCGAAGATCAATTTGTTACACTGATCTTACTGAGAAAGGAGGCAGTGTATGAGCGATATTTCAGTGGTGCTGCTGTGCAGTTGATTTATGCTGAAAATAATAGTATGTACCGACTTCCGATCAAGTCATTTCAAGTAGAGGATTTCAGACAAACAGTCGAACAGATGACTACTGAGTCAGATTGCCTAACGGATAGTCAGAGGGAACTATTATTCAATATATTAACAGAATATGAGTCAGTTTTCGATGAAAAGCCCGGAATCATTAGAGGATATGTTTGTATATTACAGATTAAGCCCCATAAGACATTTTGCCGCACACACCATCCCATTCTCTGGCGATTAAAACAACCAGTTCAGAAAGAGATACAAAAAATGTTGAACTGGAATCTTATTGAACCGTCAAACAGCCCATATTGTTCTCCGTTGCTTGTTGTACCAAAGCCAGGAGGAAATGTTCGATTGGTATTAAATGCAAGGGAAATTAACAGAATTATAGTACCTGTGCGCACACATCCAGAGAACATCGATGAGTTAATACAGAAATTTCAAGATGTATCCTATTTAATCAGTATTGATTTGAGAAGTTCGTTCTGGCAAGTCCAGTTAGACAAGGATTCAAGAAAATATACTGCTTTTATATATGGACGGAGAAGCTATCAGTTCAAGGTCGTTCTGTTTGGTCTCAATATCAGCTCTGGAGTTTTTATTTCTGCGTTGGACTATGCCCTAGGACCAGAACTAGTAGTTGAATAACAATTTTTGTGGACGATCTATTAATTGCCTCTAAAACTTGGGAGGAACATGTACAACTTATTAGGAGGATTTTTGCTGTGTTCAAACAAACTGGTATAACTGCAAATCTAATAAAATTCCAATTTTCTCTACAGAGAATTAAATTCTTAGGACATATGATTAATGCAAAAGGCGTTTTCCAATAGAAGCGAAGATTAGTACTATAAAAAATTTTCCAACTCCAAGAAACAGAAGACAACTGAAGGGCTTTATAGGCTTGGCTTCATTTTTTCGTCGATTTATTAAAACTCAAAGAATGAACTCTGAAGCACTAAACCGGCTCCTGAGGAAAGATGTACCATGGCAATGGTCTAATGATTGTGAAAAGGCTTTTTGTGAAATAAAGGATCAACTGATAAATGCTCCGTTATTATACCACCCTGATATGAATGTCGGATTCTGTTTAGCCACTGATTCATCAGATGTGGGATTAGGATCTTGTTTATTCAAATTAGGTACATTGATGGTGTAAAAACCTTTTGTCCAATTGCATTTGCTAGCAGAGTTTTATCCACCTGTGAAAGAGCATATACCACTACGGAATTGGAAGCTTTAGCAGTTATTTGGTCTTTGAAAAGGTTTAATTATTGTGTATATGGCTCAAGGATAGCCGTTTATTGTGACCACCAATCACTAGCCTTTTTTAAATATGTACGTTGCTGCATCCTCGCTTGTCAAGGTGGACGCTGGCGCTGCAAGAATATCAGTTTCAAATTATTCATGTAGCCGGAAAAGAAAATATTATAGCTGACACGTTGTCAAGATCTCCAGAAGGAGTAACACCTGAACTGGATGTAAATAATAAGGCAGAATTTCCAGTGCTTCTTCTTCAAGAAAATAATCACAAGTTATATTATATTCATTTATGTAACACAATGGCTCAGCTTCAGATGAAGGATCGACAATGGAATGCTATAATACGACAATTCAATCAACAAAATCCTATGGTCAATTTGGAATACTACCAGCTTGTGAATAATATTTTATTTTTTAAATCTGGCAAGGCTGAGAATCCAAAGTGGTGTGTCTGCATACCAGAAGAATATGAAGAACGATTAATTTGGTTTACACATTTGACCTGGGGTCATGTTGGTGTTGAAAAGTGTGCTAATAAGATTAGATATTATTGTTACTTTCAAAATATAAGGTGAAAAGTGCACAAAGTCATACAGAAATGTGTTCTCTGTCAAAAGGCTAAGCTGGACAACAAGGGAAATAAAATTGCACTTCACTCAATAATACCTGAATCACCAAGATCACTTATATCATGTGATATTTGTGGACCACTTCCTAGAGCCAGAGGTGGTGTTAAGTACATTATTGGATTCTGTGATGTGTTTACAAAATATGTTAAACTATATCCTATAAAATCAGCAACTGCAAGAGCTGCCGCAGTGAAGTTTGTAAATGACTATATTCCTCAAGCAGGGATTCCAAAATCTATAACCTCTGACAATGCGAAGATATTTACTGGATATTGATGGAGAAAATTAGTATCACAACTAGGAATAAAACAGATATTTACATCTTGCTATCATCCACAAGGGAATTCAATTGAATGGGTTTTTCGAGAACTAAACAGATTCATGAGAACGTACTGTCATCATAAACAAACTACCTGGACAAACTATTTGACCGAGTTTGAGCAGATTTATAATAATTTACCTCATAGTTCTACAAACTTTACCCCGAATGAACTGATGTTCAGAGAGAACGAAAGAAACTTTTGGGCAGATAACTTACCTAAATTCGAGGACACCAAAACGTCATGGGAAGAAAAAATTTGCAATGCTCTCATTAATATTACGGAGAAAGCAAGACAGCGAAAGGAAATCCATGACAGAAGCATCAAACGGATTCAGACTTTCAATATGGGACAGAAAATTCTTTTAAGAAGACACATCAAGTCATCAAGGTTGACGAAAACCATCAGAAAATGGAATCTAATCTATACAGGTCCATATATAATAGTTGATATACCAAATCCTGGTGCGTATTTATTAGCATATCCGGATTCTGGAAGAATAAAAGGATTATTTCCCCATGCAGACCTAAAGAGGTACTTTTAAGGAAAGTGTTTCAAATTAAATGAAAAGTCTGTATGAAGTATTTGGGTGTTGAAAAAAAAATGGAAGTGCGAAGGACAGTATTCCTCAGCTACTGTGATAGGTTAAATGACAGCATGCCAAGCATCTGTGATAGTTTAATGAACAGTAAGCGATTGCTTCTGTGATAGTATAGGAATATTTAGAAAAGTAAGTGGAACTGTAGCTATTGCTGCTGTGAAGACTTACGGATTATCTGTCTACACGATGATCACCAAAGAAGCTTGTGCGTGTGAAATAATATACATTCAGGGAGTGTTAATCTCCAGTGAGAATAAGTTTACTGAAACTATATGATCGAATACGGCGCTTGCGTGTGAAGTTAGTGTTTGTAAACTGACAGTTCACAGGAGAACAAATGAACCATGTTAGGAAATTAGAATCGATTGCTACTGTCCACAGATATAGAGACTCGCAGGTTTTTTTAATTTTTTTTTTTTTTTTTTTTTTTGGTGCGAGCTAAATTCTATTCAAGAGAATTTAATTAACTAGGTTAGTGTGTGTTTATAAAATTAGAGTTAATAAGAAAGTTCTTCATTGAATTTATAATAATGTGTCATTTTCCAGTTGGATTTGTTTATTGTTATACTGCATTCATATATGTTCATGAGAAAATGCGGCAATCGGAGTATAAAAGAGAAAAATTTGATCGTCAATCAATACTAACAAAGATTAATTTCAGCTGAAGAGGTCATGCAGCAAGACTTAATCAAACGTTCTCTTTCAGCAAAATTTCATTTTAATCATTTATGAGTAAGATATAATTTTTTTAGGAAATTGTCTCAAATAATAAAGTTTTTAACATTCTGACTTGCTATCCACATTCGTACTTGAAACCAAATTAGGAAAGATTCAGATCTTCTTCCACCTGGAAAATCCAACGAAAAAAAAAGAAAGTAATTAAAACCAGGATTAGAGCCTTTCGGCTTACTCAAGAAGATGGATGAAGTTATCCATGTTTTCAAAATTGTTTTCCGATCTGGAGCTGTGATATTGTGCAACCATAGTATCGATTAAGACACCTAGGTGTGGAAAGTGTAAGACGAATGGATTTTCCCATTGCTCAGATGGAAGATTGAATGGATCAGGTCCATATTTGAGTTCAAAATGAATGTGGATAAATTCGACTAACCCTTCTCTTCCAGGAATCTTTAATAGTTGACCATTCCATAGACGAATTTCGATTGTTTCATGCCGCAATCCTGAGTACCTGTTCCTGAGGTTCCTTCTGGTCTCTCAAATCCGTTATGTCTCCTGTCCGGTACGCCAATGCGATGCCTGTCCTCCATGCCGTGTCCCATGTTCCTGTACGATCAGTTTCACCGCAGTTCAGCAAGACATCGATGAAGAAAATTTTTCAGAAGATTGTAAAAAAATTGCATGTGTAAAGATTTTTTTTTGGCTATGAGGCAGATTTTATCTTTCCTATGAATTTTAGAATATCTCTCAAATTTCTAAATTATTCTGTCTTTCCTATCATCTGTGATACCTAGTTCGGGTCTAAGCCTCCAGGTTTTCGGGGTTTCCTGTGAAGGCCAGTTCCTGAGTAGGTAGACCTGATTAACAACTATATAAGTCCATCTTCCCTAGTTGTGTACATGGGATGCGGGTATGCCCCAGCACACGTGAAAGCAACAACTAGGTATCTAGGTAACGAAGATACCAAATCTCGTCAAAAAAATCTTACTAACTTCTTAAAATTTATAGGAACGTATGTTCTACAAATTCTAACGAGTTAGCTAAGCCAATAGTTAGCTCACAAAATGGATACATATCAACTTTGCTCGTTGCGAGAGGCGATGTAATGTCTCTTGGAGGGGTTTCTCCGCGATATTTTCAGAAATTTTATAAATTATATAACTCAGTACATATCTCGAAATATCTCTTCTTATCTTGCCGATTATCAATGCAAAGTAGTTTCAAGCCCAATTATTCCTTGGAGCGTCCATTTACTCCATGGAATAGCTTCATTGCTATCTATGTTTTCTCTTATAAAAAGAATGAAGGAATTCTTGCCGATTAGTCGTGAAAGAAGGAGGATGTATATGTATGTATTGTTGAGCTAGTCGCCATCATGATGAGATTCTGTATGAGAAGGAATTTAATACATGAACTAAACTAAAGTAAGTGTGTTCGCGTATTATTTAACTGATTATTATTGACAGTGTCTGCTTACTACGCTGTGTTGCACAGGATCAGTGGGGAATGTCTGATTTACACTGGACGAACCTGCCATTTTGTATGCTCAAGATATCCAGTTACTTCAAATAAATATGCTAACACGGTCTTACCAGCAGATCTCCGGTCTTCCCCATGTGATCACCGAAAGTCAATAATTATTACAAATGTTTTCAGGAGATCGACTAACAATTTTCGCCGCATCAAGACTTCAAAATTGCTTCACTGCCTTATGGAATTTAAGTTAAGCTCAATTTAATCAGGATAGAACAGCATTGAACTGTGTGAATGTGATAAGCCTACTTTGTGAATGAAAATTCCCTTAACATACGCATGTTTTTACTATCCTGATCAGTGAAGCTAAATCAGGCCGGTGTGAGAGAGGTTTTTTAAATTTTAGATCCCACAAAAAATATTAAAATGGTTATTGTTTATGACAATGCTGTGTACAAATTATCCAGTTCATAAGCACTTTAAAACAAATGAAAAGGCATTTGTGATAAGATTGTATAGAAAAAGCGTCTCTAATTCGTGATTAATGAGTTAGCTTCGTAAAATAGAGGTATGAACCTGGGCGTCCATGATGCCATTTTGGCTACAATAGCTAAAAGTATATTTTGCATTAAAATTTTCAAAAAATAGTAAGTCATAGCACTAGATTGGTATGCAGTGCCAAATAAAACTATTTCCAGTGATATCACATTCGACTGTGTACAATTAATACATGTTCACAAAATATTTGTTGTCTTGAGAAATAATATATTATACTCTTCTTCTCGTAACATTGGCCGATTTAGGAAGAGATTGTAAAATTTTTTACTTATATACCAAACTTTGAAGTTTGAAGGTATCACAGATTTTTAGAAAATGGAGTGAACGATTATTCAAGACGTACAGAAACCAGACTGCAGTTGCAAGTGTCACAGAATGTGAAAGGAAAGCAGTGGCTAAGGGGGGAAAGTTGGTTGTAGTGTACCACTGGTGTTATTCATTCTTTAGACTGAGTAAGGAGAAAAGAAATCAAGGAGAAATCTGTGAACGAAATTAAAGTTCTGGGACAAACAACAAAGGCTTTGAGGTTTTCTAATGATATTGTAATTCTCTCAGAGACAGCAAAGGGCTATGAAGAGCAATTGAATGGAATGAGCAGTATGTTGAAAAGCGGTTGTATGAGTAACAGTGACCAAAATAAAACAAGGGTACAGCTATGTAGTTGAAACAAACCAGATGATGCTGAGGGTATTAGACTAGAAAATGACACGCTGAAGTAGTATACGACTTTAATCAATTAGGTGGCAAAATAACTGATTCTGACTGAAGTGAAGAGGATATAAAATATTATAGGAAAAAAAAGCATTTCTTGTTGTTGAATAATGCAGCTAGCTATGTATACTTTCGAAATGTTACAAAATAACTTCGCGTACTGAGACACTATATTGACATCAGCCATTTGGACCAGAAGAAAATTTGTGCCAGACTAGGATTCGAACCCAGATTTGTCGCTTACCACAAGCGCTCGCCTTAAGAACTACAACTACCTGAGCACACTTCCAGTATAAATTGAAACTTACACGTGTCACATAGTCACAACCGTTATACCTGCACAATTCGTGATTCCCACACAGGGAAATTCTTTAAGACAGAAGAAAAAGCAACTCACCTAGAAGAAATTGTCCACTTGGGACTGAAATTGGTAGACGTTATGTACATGTACAGCCAACCAAACGGTCACAACTGCAAAAATATTGGTCGACTTATTCAAGAGAAAGAGCTCCACAAATTGAGCAAGTCAGTAAAGTGTTGGTCTACCACTGGTCCTTATATTAGCAGTTATTTGGCTTGGCATTGATTGATAGATTTGTTGGATGTCCTCTTGAGGGATGTCAAGCCATATACTGTCCAGTTGGCGCTTTAGCTCATCAAAATCCTGAGATGGTCTGATGGCCACACCAATAATGTTACATTCGTTTTCAGATGGGAGCGAACCTGCGACCTCACTGGCCAAGGAGGGGGTTTTTAAACATGAAGACAAGCAGTAGAAACTGTAGCTATGTGCATATGTGCATTATCTTGCTGAAATGTAAGCCAATGATGCCTTTCCAAAGAGTGCTACAAATGGGTGCATAGAATATCACCGACATAAGACTGTGCTCTAACAGTACTGTGGATGACAACTAAAGGGGTCCTACTACAAAATGAAATGGCACCCAGGACCACGGCTCCACATTGACGGTCAGTGTGATGGGCGACAGTCAGATTGGTATCCCATGGCTGTGTGTAGCGTCTCCCGACACTTCTTTGCTCCTCATCCAGGCTCAGTTACAAGTGGGATTCGTCACTGAAGACAACTCTCCTCCAGTCAACGAAATTCCAGGTCTAATATGTGTTTCAAGACGCCCTGGACAGCAGTGGGATGCCAACCTGAATGTTGCCCACCATGTGGCCTGACAACCATATGGTCTGGGGTGCCATGTCTTTTCATAGCAGAGCCCCACTGGTTGCCATCTGTGGCACCCATACAATGCACAGATAAGTCGAGGGCATTCTATGCACCATTTTGTTTCCCTTCATTACAAGCCATCCTGGGCTTACATTTCAGCAACATAATCTGCCTGTACGTTGTGAGAGTTTCAAGTGCTTGTCTTTGTGGTTGTCAAACCCTATCTTGGACACCATAGCCGCTGGTTCCCTCCACAACTGAGAATGTTTGGAGCATTATGGCCAGGGCAGGGTCATCCAACCAGCTCAGGATTTTCATGTATTGATTTCTGTCTCATTTCGCCATTACATGCATCGTATTATTTTGTGTGTGTTATATCGTGATTTTTTGCGGTAGAGGAATAGATACATCATTGATTGCTCCAATATTGTGTTTATACAGCAAGACTAAGTGTTGTGCATTGGAACATATGAAATAATAGACATCATTAGAAGGGTGGCATACCCAAGGGGAGTACAAGCTAAAAAAAATGCAATAATAAATGGTTTACATAATAAAAGGGTTCCATAGCATAAAAAATGGCAGGTAATGCATAATATAAAAGTAAATTGAACAGTATATAGGAAAAAGTGACTTAAAAGTAGAATAACCAAAACCAAAAATTTTTAAAAACTCACATCAAGATGTCAAACTAATTCTGATTCTTCCAATTTAACAAGAAGGTCATTTTTATTGCCGCTTTCTGGCATAATTCAGAATCTGGAGATCATACAGCATGGGTGGCCGATGCCCTGTTGACTTAAGATTCTCGACATAGGCACTTTATATACTGGTGGGGGGGTAACACTTCTTTGTTTATGAGGCTATTCAGTAGGAACATGATTGTGCTGGGTTTTGTTCTGGACTTCTAGAAGAATTGTAAATTATCAAACATGGATATGCAGTTAATGATCACCTGGTTAATGATCAGCTGATTAGTAAGGGTCAGAACTACCTTGACACCACAATGTCAATTTTTGAAATATTTACTTAGCCAGTTTTTTGACTTTAGTTGTTCTGCATTCAAATTGCTTTTTTTTTACTGTGTATTAATTTATGTATTTTTACATGATGCATTTCCAGCCAGTTTTTATGCTGCAGCTCCCTTTGTTTATGTTAAGTGTTTGATCAGTTTATTAGAGCATTCAAATTGAACTCCCCTCAGATACCCCTATTTTCTAAATGTTAATTTCTTTATATTTTTTATCCTGTAGATATATACATGCAATCTTTGTATTTTTCTAAAGCTACAAATTTACGTTTTAAATTTTAACTGCCAAACAGGGTTTTTGTCATTGTAATTCAAGTTTAGGTGGTAATACATGCATGTTTTACTTCACTTTCTCCCTCTTGCGGATCGTGTCACTGGCAATCTTGTGCAGTACGCACATGGCGTTATTAATTTGTAATGTGTATCCTGTCAATCTCATTATTTCGCTGTAGTTGTTCGTTTGTCCAAAGCTTTTCTGCTAGTGATAGCTTCCCAACGTTTTGTGAACTTCTGTATTCCAGATAGAGCGCCTTCATTGTTGAGCTGTCTGATTATTTGGGTTACCTGACTGAAAGCCCTTGTACTCTTACGGATTTATGGGCAGCTTGGCAGGGTTCATGGTGTCAATTCCTTTTAGAACTACTTCAGACGTTAGTTGAGTCCATGCGTCATCGTGTTATGCCACCTCTGCGTGCTCGCACCATATTAGGCAGGTACACCAGTTTCTTTGCCCATTCAGTGTATAATAGAAACATATACTTCCATAACGTAAATTAACTACTTTGTGATCATTGTCACATAGAAAAAACGTCCAACGAAGTCGGACATCCTGCCACCGTATAATAATTAACCACACTCTGAACAATGTGTTTTGGAGAGACCACGAGTGCTGTGTATCACTGAAACTACATATTTTCGTAAGACGCGTGTGAGAGTAGGAAAGTGGCTTCACAAAATAATAGCGATTTTAATATTTGTGGCACGGTGTTTATCTTTCATCCCGTATGTTTGTGAAACTTGTCTGGTAATTACAGTAACTGAGGACAGAGTGTGCAGAACTCACCACGTTCATTTCGAGACAGATGCAGCTGATTTACGTGGATCTTATAACAGTAAAAGCCGAACTGCAGCACTCGTCTTCAAGCACAGAGGCGCCGTGGTATCCATCCCATCATTGTAGGTTAGAATATAGCCTACTTTATACATAAAATAGGTTCTGACCTAACCGAACCTCCTCGATCTCGTCAAAAACTAACGAGTCAGGTGGGACACACAGTGACCAAGCTGTCAGACGATGTTAGAGGGCAACCTTTGGCGACGGAGTCTGACGACCGTTGTCGGTGGCAATGTGAGTGGAGCCTTATCGCACGTCGCACAATCTCCTGCACCACTGGTCCGGCACAAGTCAATGCGGACAGCTTGCCATAGACGAAAAAAAATTAATTTCTTAATTCTATTGTCATCTGAATAGTGAAGCAATGGAGGACTGACCCCGAACCAATTGGAAGAAAAATGAAATTTCACGACATTTATCCAGCACTTGACATCATAACGCGAAAGTCAGAAGCTCTTTAGTTTTGAAATTTGTGGTAACTGAAGTTGATGATTGGATGAGCAGAGAAAGAAATAAACAGCAGAGTAAAAAATTACTGCGCTGCAGTTCTGTAAACTCAATAGCCCTTGTAAACAAAGCAAAAGCATCACATCTTTCCGAAGGGTAAAGTTTGGAAATACTACAGCTCGCGACTCCCACGTTTTATTGCGAGAACTGTTGAAATCTGAGGGTTGGTTTGAGAGGAATGTGGAGTTGCGCTTGGGAGTTACCAGTATCACACATCTCACAACTCATGAGCATGCAGTCACCCACATCACACTCACTTACACTGAGCGAGGTTGCGCAGTGGTTAGAGCGCTGGACTCGCATTCGGGATAACGGCGGTTCAAACTCGTGTCCGCCAACCTGATTTAGGTTTTTGGTGTTTTTTCCCCCCCTAAATCGCTTCAGGCAAATGCCTTAATGGTTTCTTTCAACGCCACGGCCAACCCCTTTCCCGTCCTACCCTAATGCAATGTGACCGACGACCTCACTGTTTTGTCCCCTTCCTCTAAAACAACCAACACCCACTTACAATTATCCATCGTCTACCGGCTCGTATCACAGAATACAAGCTGTCCAAAATTGTCACAAATGGACACCAAATGAAACACGTACATTATCCCCACATTGTGATCACATCACCATGAACGTTGCTGACATTGATATCATAACCAAAGATCGGCTTTCAAATATCTGTATCTTGAATTCAGTGTGCCTTTCAGGATGCTGTGTTTGAGCTAACATGAATGAAGTAGCAATTCCTGTTGCTTCCCAGGTGGCATCTCTTCCTCAGGAAAGGGAGCTGCACTGACCTCCTACCTACTGGCATTTTCTTCCTCCACACCCTCTACCCTCAGGTAAAAAACAGCCCAGTGGAAATGTGTTGGTTGTTATTACCTTTTGCAAATTATTTGATTGCTGGACTTCCATACTGGCAGAATTTAGAAAAGTTCAGCGTGTCAGTACTTCATGTCTAAGTACCGGCACTAGTAATATTGTATAAAGCAGTACAGTAGCCATTACATAGTCCATGTTGTTTTACCACTTAGTATGTTTATCTGTTTCAAACGGAATACTGAACAAATCGAATTCAATAATCATCCACAGACACACACACACAAAATCTCGACACGGGGCTAATAAAGTCTGGAGCTGTAATTCAATGACTCGTGAACTGCCGCCACGTATTTGTCAGCTCCTGCAAAAATTCAGACGCAAATATTTTTCCTTTCCTTCGCTGCTTTGCTTGCTGCATCACCAACAGCGCAGCTGACATACACAACTATCCTGTGTGGATATCACAGCTTTTCATTGCAAGTATTTCGCTACAATAGTGTTCCATTGGTCATATGTGTGTGTGTGTGTGTGTGTGTGTGTGTGTGTGTTTGCTTGTGTGAGTGTAGCTGTGTGAGGTTAGCGCCTAAGAAAGAGAATCGCTTGTGTTTTTTCGCTAATTATTCGTCCGACAGTACTGTCTTTCATTTGTATTGCGTAAAATCTTGTTCGTAAGTTCAGGCCAACTGTAGTGAACACTAGCATTATTCTGAGGACTGGTCGTTTGCCTACGGAGGTTTTTCCGGCAGCGAAACGAGCTGTCATCTGTCAGCGACACCAGACAACAGTGCATTCAACAGACGGCCGTTTATTCGATGTCGTTATAAGAAACTTAAAAGGAAACGGTTGGAAGTAAGAAAAGTCACCTTATCTGTGTCTATTGAGTATCGATAGTCTGTTAACAAAGGGGTAGCCCCGTCCATGTCTCTTGTTTATTTCCAAAGACAGTGCTTCATACTCAGCAACACTACTGATGATGCGTTCATTAAAAAAGTGAAAGATATGCAACAAATTCCATCATTTGAGGGTTGGATTCCCTCACTTCCTTATTGAGGACTCACACTGCCTGGGCTACACTCAGGGTGTGTCATTGACGTGGAAGACCGCACAGCTTACCTGCGGGGTTGTCTGCATGCTGTCACTACTGCCAGCCATCAAGGTATCCTCGCCTTCTCCGCCGCTGCCTTGTCTTCGCCCCCCTCTCGCGTGCCACCACTATGACCCAACCCACAACCACTATCATTTTCCCCTCTCCCTCCGCTGCTCCAACCACCATCACATGGAGCTCATCCTCCACCTCCATTCCTGTCCTTCCTTCCCTCGCTGTTCACACCACTCCTGCGCGATTTTCGGCTGTAACTACCCCCAACTCTCCCTCCTGTGTCACTGTCGCCCCATCGACATCTGCAGACTTTCCGCCACTCCCTGCACCACCTCCGACAGGCTCTAGGCCGGCACGGATTTCGGCTGGATTTCGGCTCACCATTACACAGTCTCTGTGACACCCATTCCCCTCCCTCTGCGTCATCAACTCCTCAGGGCGGTACTGCCCCACGCCCCCTGCAACCCATCCCCCAGCCCCCTCTCCACCCTGTCATGACCACGAAACCTTCCAAGCGCCCTAATGTTGACCCTTCCCCCGAAATCTCCTCGAAGAAAACCCCTAATCCCCGTGACCTACCCACCCCCATGGACATGACCCCGACCCCCAACCCTGCCACATCTCACATCCACACCTTTGTTCTCTCCAATCCTGACCCTCAATTCCTTGATACCCGCAGCTTCACCCTAGCCATCCAGAAATAGTACCCCAGTGCCCCCGTCTCCCTTCTTATTCCTCGCAAGGACTCGGTCCTCATTAAACCCCCCAATGCTTCCTTCCACTCCGGTCACCTCTCCTGTATCCCATGTATCCAATTTGGCCAATGTGCAACCTTCAACCCCTGAAACACCCCGTCCTCTTCCCGTCAGCCTCAACCTCCCCAACGTCCGCCAATCTTCACCGCTGTGATCACAGAGCTTAGCCCCATGGTCACGGAGGTTGAGGTGTTGGCAGAACTCAACTCCCGGCCCAACATCGAAATCTGCTCGGCCCATTGCATCTGTAATGATGACGGGTTGACTTATCTAATGCGGATATTCACCAAATACCCCTCCTCCATTGACTGCCTCCTCACTGATGTAGCTCTCATCTACAATGACCATCATAAGGTGGACCCCTCCCGTTCCACAGTCCAATACTACCACTGCAAACACTGCCTCACATACAATGACCATGTTACCTCTGCTTGCAAGAACACCCCTACTTGTCCCCACTGCGAAGCTTCCCACTTCCTCAAGAACTGCCCCAACCTCACCTCGCCCCCCTCCTGCAACACCTGTAATGAACCACATCCTACCTACTCCTCGAAGTGTAAAGCGAAACCTCCTCCAGTTACCCCTGAGCTCACTGTCCCTGTCCATCCTGTTCATGACCCCATCCACCCCAACAACTCCCTCCGCCCTCTGCCTACTGCAGAGGACATCATCCGTTTCATCACCATTGTGCTCCAAAACATCCACCCCTCAGCGCTCCCACACACTTTCCCAGATCGCCCTCACTGCCCGTTCCATCTTCCATCTTACCACCTATGCCACCTACTCCCACAACCAGGCCCACTTCACCTTCACGCCCCTCACCACCCTCGTCTAACCCTCCCCTCCCATGGTACAACAACCCTACCATTTCTGTACCATAATATTTGCTCCCTGCCCACCCACTAACTCCTCTTCCTCCACATCCTCCATCAGCACCGGGTGGATTCCGCGTCCTAAATGAAACCATCCTTCAACCCCGTATCTCCATCTCCACAGCTCCTTACACCCTTCACCAAACCACTAACTCATACCATCTGGCATGTGGCGGAGTTGCTATAGGCCACCTCAAGCATCTCCCTGTCTGGCCCCAACCTCTCCTTAACAATCCTCCCGAGCATCTTACCCTAAGCCTCTTCTTCCCCACCCTTACCGTCACGTGTGCCACCATTTACGTCCGCCCTCGTTCCCCCATCCCGTACAATTTCCTGGCCCACATTGACTGCACCTTCTCCACCTACGTGATTGCCACTGACCTCAATATCCACAGCTGCGATCCTGTCAATCTCCAGTGGTGGCATCCAGGGAGATCTGGTTCTCTTCCCCCAGCACACCCAAACCGAATCTAACACCACTCCCGATGTGGTCCTTGCTTCTCCCAACCTCCTTGAGCGCATCACCACAGATGTCCTTGACCTCATTGGCAGTGACCATGCTCCTGTTCTCCTCGCTATCTCTAGTGGTCGCCATTCCCGCCCCTCTCCTCGCCATGTCATCCCTCCTAAAGTTGTCCATGATTACTCTTGTGTGAACTGGGACGCATGCCGGGACTCCATTCCCATCCAGGTTGACGGCCACGACCTTACCCTGCAATCTCCTGATGACATTTCTCACACTGCCGCCATACTGCACCAGACCTTGTCTGACGCCATCACCACCCATATCTCCACCAAAGCCATCCACACTCACCGCCCCGCCCTGCCTCCACAGGCCGTCCTCCTCCTTCGAGAGTCCCGCCACCTCTACTGTTCTTTTCTCCACACTCGTGACTGGGGCACACTTAACCGCCACCGGTAATTACAACGACACATCTGCTACCTGCTTTCTGTGAAGAAACACTGCACCGGGCGCCAGACATGTACACAACGCAACACCATGCTCCCAATAAACTCTTCCAAGTATTGGTCTGCTTTCCACTGCCTTACTGGGAACCACCCCACCCCCCAGTGTCCTCTCCTCCTTGATGACCGTCCCTTTCCTGAGAACCTCAGTATGGCCAACCACTTTGCCTCTCACCTGTCCGATGTTATTTCCGTACCAGATGATCCCCAATTTGATTATTCCCTCTTCCCTGACGTCATGGGCCATACAAATACCTCTGTTCCTCCCCTCGCTCCTAGCTTCCAGTACTTGGGCCACACACCACCATATGTGGTCTATGGGATAAAAATGCCGTCATCTTTTGATATAATCAGGCAGAAAAACGGAAAAGTCGGAGAAACAGTAAAAGATTTCTGTCGAATGATGAAGGATGTATGGAAAAAGGTTCAAAAATCTAATACAAAGGCTTTGGAACGACAGGAAAGATTAGGTAATGCCCAAGCTAAATATCCACATCGGTCAGTGGGTGATGCTGTCAACCCCATACACTGCAAAAGAAAAAACGAAGAAATTTGTAACAAACTACAGAGGTCCTTATCAAAATATTGAGATCACATCACCAGTCAACGTTAAACTGAAACTGCCCACCCAAACTACCATTGTCCATGCAAGTCGTTTAAAGCCTTTTAAAGGCGCTCCAGATGTAATTCCTTCAACAATAGTGTCTGCTTTTCCGAAGGGTGGAGGAAGTGCCCGAAAAGGAAAAAGAGTGGCCATGCCAGCACAACATACAGGCATGGCACCATACCATATTCGACCAAGGGTGCAAATGTCCTAGTTGAATCATAGTAGACTGTGGATAGTATACAAATGTAAATAATTAATAAATGATAGTGGTTTATTTTTTAAGAAAAAAAATGGTTGAACGTAGAAACATGTAATTCTTGTAGTTAACAATATATTCCTTCTTTCCTTTGTTTTTGTTTTTACTAGCATTTCCTACACAAAACCTATCCTACGTCAATTACTCCCATGACAGTTCCCTTCTGAAATCATTAGATATGTTCATAAACTCACAGCAAGGCAAAATTGATGCGAATGTTATGATGCAACATGCCTTAAAGTTAAAAAGTGAACACAAAACTAAAATTATAATGCTAAGAACGGGTATATCTGGAACCTTGGTGTTGGTGTTTCTGCTTTGTACCGTTTTGTTTTATTTAAGACGAAAAAGTAAGCCAAATAATAATATACCACTTCATCAAATCCCTGTTAACTGGATACCACACTCCTAACTGGTTTGCTTCAGTGGTTACTTTTGAGCATTAGTGTATTAATTTTGTATATTGTACTTCAGTCTTTATTAAACAGTCTCATGTTAAAATAAACAATACTGTAGAATAGATATTCTTGCATTAATATAGGGTAGATTAAACAAGTGTTGCTATGTAATTTTCTAAGTGAAAAATATATTTTTGTTTATTCATTGTCATCAAGATTTGTTACACTTATTATAACGATTTATGTGTGAACTATGTGATTCATGAGCGTACAGTGCTTTAGTAAAGTGATAAAGTATTTTCAACATACTTAATGTGAAGCGTGTGTAATTGTCTAAGTCGAGAGTTTTCATAGCTTGTGTTAGTGCTTTTACCGCGTGAAGGGTGGAGGAATGTGGAGTGGTAAATTCGAGGGCGAATTTCTCCGAGGAGTGGACGAATGTTGAGTGGTACAAAACTTTCAATAAAAGGTATGTAAAAATGCTGTTTCATTCTACCTCATACCCGAGCCAAGGAAGAACTCACCCTGCCCCCATGTTGTGAAGAGAGAAAAAGTAATTTATTTAGTGTTTTTTCACCCTGTCATAATGCCTTAGAATCAAATGCCCTTTGCAGTAATGCTCATCCTGACAATTGACTAGCATCAAAAGAGAAAACCCAGTTACACCTGAAAATCAATCCTTCCAAGACCTAGGCAATCATCCTAGGTCGTACCATTCGCTCCTTCCGGCTCCTGGATTTCTCTCTTACCATCTGTGCCCATCATGTCCGCTCTCCCCCACCCTCACCTACCTTGGCCTTACCATTGACCATCACCTCCCCTGGATCCCTCATCTCCGCTCCATCCAATCCAAAGCCCACAACTGTCTCCTAATCCTCAAACTCCTCTCTGGCTGGACATGGGGTTTGCACCCCTCTACCATCCTCCACACCTTTAAATCCTTAATCCGTCCCATCCTCTGTTATGCCAGTCCTGCCTGGATATCTGCCCCCTCCCCCCCAAATTCTATTAGGCCCTCCAGATCAATGAGCGTCATGCACTCCACCTCGTCTTCCGTATACGCCTCTCGTCCCCCATGTGAATCCTCATTCCTTTCCCCCATCTGCTCCTATTCCTCGAACATATCCGCATACTCTACACCTCCCGCCACCTTGATTCCCCTCACCCCTGGTGGCTCTTCTCCTCTACTGTCCCCACCTCCTGCCACACCTACACTGTTGTGACCCCCCTACCCTCCATCTCTACACCCTTCATCTCCTTTCCAAAGGTGGCTTTCATCAACTCCCCCTCCTGGATGATGCCCTCTTTCCCTCCATCTATCCCTCCTATCAACTCTGATCCTCACCCCCCCTCCTTTCCTCCGTCCATTCCCTGGGCTCCCTCTTCCCCCCCCATCCATCTTGTTTTCTCCCCACCAAATCTCTCCATACCTCCCTTCTCCCCCCGAGTCCTTTTGTATTCCCCTCCTCTGCCTTCCTCACTCTCTGTCACATCTGCCCAGCACCCCCCCCCCCCCCCCGCTCTTACGGGTCCTCATCCTCCATTGGCTCCTTTCCCCTCTCCCCCATTTGCTTTTCCTCTCCTTCCCCCCTTTTTATTTTCGCATCATCTGTCCAGTTTCCCCCACCTGCTCCCAGCTGTGGTATGTCACATTTGCCAACTTTTTAGTGCAGTGTTCCAGTGAATGTTCAGTGCTGTTCGTCTTTCTAGTGTTGCGAACAGAAACCATGCAGTTGCTGGGTGTGAATTTTATGTCTTTTGCGAGCAGAAACCAGACTGTCACCCTGTGTTTTTAATTGTCTGTCTATTTTTTTACGGTCACAGCATAGCCAGTTATCGAAGTGTTAGGTGTTCCAGGACCTGCCAGCCTGCGAGCCCGGCAGCCTCTGCAGTCACCTCCTGCCAGCGGCAGTGGAGTGGGACTTTGGCCTCAGTCTTCTTTTTGTCCGTCTTTGTGAGCTCCTTGTTTTCTTCTTTAGTTTTGCCCAGTCCTGTCCTGTTCTTTTCCTTCTTTTCTCGTTGTAATCATGACAAGCACCACCACCACTACCACCACCACCACTATTGTATATAGCTCTCCCTCTGCCACCACCACCACAATTACGAGGTGTAATTGCCCCCCCTCATTCCATCCCTCAAGCTTCTCACCCTCCCTTCTCCTTCTCCTTCTCCTTCTCCTTCTCCTTCTCCTTCTCCTTCTCCTTCTCCTTCTCCTTCTCCTTCTCCTTCTCCTTCTCCTTCTCCTTCTCCTTCTCCTTCACTCTTCGTAACTCCGTTCCCTGCTCCTTCCTCCCTCACCTCCTCCTCTGATCCCTTCCTTCCATTCCCTCACCCTGTTCTTTCTGTCTTTGCAACCCCTGCCAGGGTGGAGGCCCATCACCATCCCCGTATTCGGAGCCAGCACCAGCATCCATGCTGGGACCTGCCACCTCCCGCCATCTCCCAGTTGCTCCTGTCCCACACACCTCCTCTTACCCTTCAGTCGCTGTTAAGTGCCCCTTTGGCACCCCTGCCTCCTCCACTCCCAAAACGTCCCAGTCCCCTCCTCCTACACCCCCCCTGTCCCTTCTGCCACCACCGCTCCCTCCTCCTCCACTTCTTCCTCCTCCTCCTCCTCATCCTCATCCTCCTCCTTACCTCCTCTTGCAAATACCTCCTATCCTGTCCTGACCCCTCAGTCCTCGAGGCCCAGAAACTCATGAAGCTCCTCTGCCAACACTACCCCGGAGTTCCCATCTGCCTCCTCACTCCCCGTCGGGACTCCATTCTCATCACCTCCCCTTCACTCAGACATCCTCTCCCGAATCCCCATCACCCTCTTTCGCCCCAGTGCCTCTCTCTACCCTGTTCCTTCCCCTTCCTCCTCCCGCCAACCCCAAGCCCCACATTGCCCGCCAACCCTTACCACCATGATCACTTAGCTTAGTCTGACGATCACAGAAGAGGAGGTACTGTTGGAGCTTAAGGCGCATCCCTACCTAGACGTCCGTACAGAGCACCGGAATTTCAATTCTGCCGACCCCACCCACCTTACTTGGGTGTCCAGTCCTGTCCTGTTCTTTATGTTCTTTTCTCATTGTAATCATGACAACCACCACTACCACCACCACCGCCTTTGTATATAGCTCTCCCTCTGCCGTCACCGCCAGAATTATGTGGTGTGCCCAATCGCCCCTCCCCCCCTCATTCATCCCCCAAACTTCTCACCCTCTCTTCTCCTACTCCTGAAGTAGGGTGCCCCTCTGTTCCATCGCTGGTACAAGGTTAACCCCTCCCATTCCCCTCCTCAATCCATCCGCTGCCAGAGGTGCCAGTGCTACAACGCACACCCAACATCAGAGTGCTGCGAGGCCCCCATCTGCCTGCACTGCAAACAGGTGCACTTCCTCAGGCTGTGTCCTGCAATACCTGCAACCTCCCGCATCCCACCTACTCCCAGAAATGCAAGGCCCCCCCTCCCCACAACTCCTGAACTAACCGTCCCCAACCGCCCTCTGGATGCCCCACTCCTCCTGGCAACTCCGTCCGTACCCCCCCCCCCCTCCCCACTTCTGAGGACATCATCTGGTTTGTCACCATCGTCCTCCAGAATGTCCACCCATTACAGCGCCCCCTCACCCACCAGCAGATATCCCTCGCCACCCAATCTGCCTTCCGCCTTAACACTTATGCGACTTATTCCCACAACCAAGCCCACTTCACCTTCTCCCGTCTCGGCACCCTTGTCTAAATTCCTGTCATGGCGCGACAGCACTGTATTTTGTTTAACATCCACTCCCTAGCCACCAACAAGAACCTCTTCATGCACACCCTTACGACCCATCGTGTGGATGCCTTCCTCTTAAACGAAACCTTTCTACAGCCCCAGCATAATGTCCACACTTCTCCCTACCTCCTCCACCACTCCGATAATCCCCTCCCGATCGTGCATGGCGGAGTCGCCCCCATCCCAATCCTCACATCACCCCTCCTCTGAAACACATCCATGAATAATCCCGTGTCAACTGGGATGCCTACTGGGATACCCTCTCTACCCAGGTCGATAGCCACTCCCTCACATTTTTTTTTTTTTTTTTGGTCATCAGTCTACTGACTGGTTTGATGCGGCCCGCCACGAATTCCTTTCCTGTGCTAACCTCTTCATCTCACAGTAGCACTTGCAACCTACGTCCTCAATTATCTCTGTCTTCCTCTACAGTTTTTGCCCTCTACAGCTCCCTCTAGTACCATGGAAGTCATTCCACATGTCTTAGCAGATGTCCTATCATACTGTCCCTTCTCGTTATCAGTGTTTTCCACATATTCCTTTCCTCTCCGATTCTGCATAGAACCTCCTCATTCCTTACCTTATCAGTCCACCTAATTTTCAACATTCATCTGTAGCACCACATCTCAAATGCTTCGATTCTCTTCTGTTCCAGTTTTCCCACAGTCCATGTTTCACTACCATACAATGCTGTACTCCAGACGTACATCCTCAGAAATTTCTTCCTCAAATTAAGGCCGGTATTTGATATTAGTAGACTTCTCTTGGCCAGTAATGCCTTTTTTGCCATAGCGAGTCTGCTTTTGATGTCCTCCTTGCTCTGTCCGTCATTGGTTATTTTACTGCCTAGGTAGAAGAATTCCTTAACTTCATTGACTTCGTGACCATCAATCCTGATGTTAAATTTCTCACTGTTCTCATTTCTACTACTTCTCATTACCTTCGCCTTTCTCCGATTTACTCTCAAACCATACTGTGTACTCATTAGACTGTTCATTCCGTTCAGCAGATGATTTAATTCTTCTTCACTTTCACTCAGGGTAGCAATGTCATCAGCGAATCATATCATTTATATCCTTTCACATTGTATTTTAATTCCACTCCTGAACCTTTATTTTATTTCCATCATTGCTTCCTCGATGTACAGATTGAAGAATAGGGGCGAAAGGCTACAGCCTTGTCTTACACCCTTCTTAATACAAGCACTTCGTTCTTGATCGTCCACTCTTATTATTCCCTCTCGGTTGTTGTACATATTGTATATGACCCGTCTCTCCCTATAGCTTACCCCTACTTTTTTCAGAATCTCCAACAGCTTGCACCATCTTATATTGTCGAATACTTTTTCCAGGTTGACAAATCCTACGAAAGTGTCTTGATTTTTCTTTAGCCTTGCTTCCATTATTAGCCGTAACGTCAGAATTGCCTCTCACGTCCCCTTACTTTTCCTAAAGCCAAACTGATCGTCACCTAGCGCATTCTCAATTTTCTTTTCCATTCTTCTGTATATTATTCTTGTAAGCAGCTTCATTGCATGAGCTGTTAAGCTGATTGTGCGATAATTCTCGCACTTGTCAACTCTTGCTGTCTTCGGAATGTGTGGATGATGCTTTTCCGAAAGTCAGATGGTATATCGCCAGACTCATATATTCTACACACCAACGTGAATAGTCGTTTTGTTGCCACTTCCCCCAATGATTTTAGAAATTCTGATGGAATGTTATCTATCCCTTCTGCCTTATTTGACCGTAAGTCCTCCAAGGCTCTTTTAAATTCTGATTCTAATACTGGAACCCCTATCTCTTCTAAATCGTCTCCTGTTTCTTCTTCTATCACATCAGACAAATCTTCACCCTCATAGAGGCTTTCAATGTATTCTTTCCACCTATCTGCTCTCTCCTCTGCATTTAACAGTGGAATTCCCGTTGCACTCTTAATGTTACCACCGTTGCTTTTAATGTCACCAAAGGTTGTTTTGAGTTTCCTGTATGCTGAGTCTGTCCTTTCGACAATCATATCTTTTTTGATGTCTTCACATTTTTCCTGCAGCCATTTCGTCTTAGCTTCCCTGCACTTCCTATTTATTTCATTCCTCAACGACTTGTATTTCTGTATTTCTGATTTTCCCGGAACATGTTTGTACTTCCTCCTGTCATCAATCAACTGAAGTATATCTTCTGTTACCCATGGTTTCTTCGCAGCTACCTTCTTTGTACCTATGCTTTCCTTCCCAACTTCTGTGATGGCCCTTTTTAGAGATGTCCATTCCTCTTCAACTGTACTGCCTACTGCGCTATTCCTTATTGCTGTATCTGTAGCGTTAGATAACTTCAAACGTATCTCGTCATTCCTTAGTACTTCCGTATCCCACTTCTTTGCGTATTGATTCTTCCTCTTTCATTCCTTGTCCCAAGCCCATATTCTCCTGTAACCTTTTCTTCTACTCCTTCCCCTACAACTGCATTCCAGTCGCCCACAACTATTAGATTTTCGTTCCCCCTTTACATACTGCATTACCCTTTCAATATCCTCATACACTTTCTCTATCTGTTCATCTTCAGCTTGCGACATCGGCATGTATACCTGAACTATCGTTGTCGGTTTTGGTCTGCTGTCGATTCTGATTAGAACAACCTGGTCACTGAACTGTTCATAGTAACACACCCTCTGCCCTACCTTCCTATTCATAACGAATCCTACACCTGTTATACCATTTTCTGCTGCTGTTGATATTACATGATACTCATCTGACCAGAAATCTTTGTCTTCCTTCCACTTTACTTCACTGACCCCCCACTATATCTAGATTGAGCCTTTGCATTTCCCTTTTCAGATTTTCTAGTTTCCCTACCACGTTCAAGCTTCTGACATTCCATGCCCCGACTCGTAGATCGTTATCCTTTCATTGATTATTCAATCTTTTTCCCATGGTAACCTCCTCCTTGGCAGTCCCCTCCTGGAGATCCGAATGGGGGGCTATTCCGGAATCTTTTGCCAATGCAGAGATCATTATGACACTTCTTCAATTACAGGCCACATGTCCTGTAGATACACATTACGTGTCTTTAATGCAGTGGTTTCCATTGCCTTCTGCATCCTCATGTCATTGATCATTGCTGATTCTTCCGCCCATAGGGGCAATTTCCCACCCCTAGGACAAGAGAGTGCCCTGAACCTCTATCCGCTCCTCCGCCCTCTTTGACAAGGCCGTTGGCAGAATGAGGCTGACTTCTTATGCCAGAAGTCCCACTTTACCCCCACAGGCCGTCATTCTCCTCCATGAATCCCAGCTTCCCTAACATACCTGGACACACTACAACACCATCGGCAACTACAAAGACATGTCCAAACCTTGGACACGGCTAAGAACCGCCGTGACTGGTGACAGACATGCACCCGTCTTACTGTTACACTTCCTATCAACTTGTCCAAGTACAGGTCTGCCTTCCGCCACCTTACCAGATCTAAACACCCCCCTACTACCCTATATTCATAAATCTTTTTAATAAGATATTGAGTAACAATTCAGCGATAACTTCAGCCTGGGAGAATGTTAGCCACAGATAATGCAGTGTCAACACCACAACCTGCCTTCCTATGAAACTAAAAGAGAAAATTAGTGAAGATCAGCTTTGCACTGCCTGTCTTAGTTAAGGCTGTAGATCACGAGTGTGTAAAAAGAGCACCGATGCTATTACACTGAACGATATAAGGATTGGTTCCAGTGTTTATCACAACATGTTCCCATTGCACACCTGGATATGCACAAAATGTGAACATATATTTCGTTACTTATTATTATTAATTTTTATTGCTGTTGTTGTGGCCTTCAGTCCAGAGACTGGTTTGATGCAGCTCTCCATGCTACTCTAGCCTGTGCAAGACTCTCCATCTCTGAGTAACTACTGCAACGTTCATCCTACTGAATCTGCTTACTCTGTTCATGTCTTGGTCTCCTTCTATGATTTTTACAGCCCCCTTCCCTCCCACCCCCACTTCCATCCAGTACTGAATTGGTGATCACCTGGTATCTCAGAATGTCTCCTATCAACCGATTCCTTCTTCTAGTCAGGTTGTGCCCCCACAACTGTATTTAGTACCTCCTCATTAGTTACACAATCTAGGCATTAAATTTTCAACATTCTTCCATAGGACCCCATTTCAGAGGCTTCTAGTCTCTTCATGTGTGAACTCTATCTTCCGAACATGGCTACATACACTGATAAAAATAGCTTCAGAAATGACTTCCTAAAGCTTAAATTGATAGTCAATTTTAACATAATTTCTCTTCTTCAGAAACGCCTTACTTGCCATTGCCAGTCTAAATTTTATGTCCTCTCTACTCCAGTCATACTAAGTTATTTTGCTGCCCAAATAACAAAACTCGTCTACTGTTTCAAGTGTGTCATTTCCTAATTTAATTCCCATAGCATAACTTGGTTTAATTAAACTATATCCAATTATCCTTGTTTTGCTTTAGTTGATGTTTATCTTATATCCTCCTCTCAAGACACTGTCCATAATTTTCAACTGCACTTTCAAGGCCTTTGCTGCATTACACTGTCATTGACAGACCTCAGAACTTTTATTTCTTCTCCTTGAACTTTAATGCCCACTCCAAATATGTCTTAGGTTTCCTTTCTTCTTGCTCAATGTACAGATTGAATAACATTAGTGATAGGCCTACAACCCTGCCTCACTCACTCAGTGACTGCTTTCCTCTGTTCCCTCAACTGTTATAACTTCCACATGGTGTAAATAGCCTCTTGCTCCCTGTATTTTACCCCTACTACCTTCAGGATTTAAAAGAGAGCATTCCAGGCAAGGCTGTCAAAAGCTTTCTTAAGTCTACAAATACTGTAAATGTAGGGTTGCCTTTCTTAATTTATCTTCTAAGATAAGTTGTAGGATCACT
This sequence comes from Schistocerca piceifrons, assembly GCF_021461385.2. NCBI lineage: Eukaryota > Metazoa > Arthropoda > Insecta > Orthoptera > Acrididae > Schistocerca > Schistocerca piceifrons. The sequence continues at coordinate 49,213,836 of NC_060148.1, forward strand.
ATTGCCTCATATTTTGCTGCATTTCTCCAGAATCTATACAAACTTTCCACCAGGTCAGCTTCTACCAGTTCTTCCATTCTTCTGTAAAGAATTTGTTTTAGTGTTTTACAATCATGACTTACTAAACTGATAGTCTGGTAATATTCACACACGTCAGCAACTGCTTTCATTCTAATCAATACTAACTTCTTGATTAGTCTTAACATTTCTGCATATATGAGTACTTCAATACATTTATACTGTTCCTAATAACTTATTGAAAAGCTATTGAAACACTGTGCATCTTCCACTTACAAGCAACTATTAATGAAATGCAATGTCTCATAAAATGAGATTAACATAAAATCAGCAAAGAATATACAGAAAACATTCAAATATGGCTCATAATAGTGGAATGAAGCATCACCTGAGAATAAAAGGATGGAAGTATGAAATAACGCACACACTATGGTGTAGTTTAGTAACCGGAAATAGTAGCGTTCAATTAAAATTCCGTATTGGCAGTAGAAATGTTGGAACACGTGAGACTATGCTGACCCTATGACTTATCTTAGAGAATAGATTAAGGAAAGGCAAGCCTGTGTTTGACAAAGTTGATTTGAATACTCTCTTTCAAATTCTGAAGGTGGCAGGAGTAAAACACAGGGAGAGAAAGATTATTTACAATTTGTACAGAAACCAGATTGCAGTTATAAGATTCAAGGGGCATGAAAGGGAAGCAGTGGTTGGGAAGGGACTGTGACAGGTTTGTAGCCTATTCCCAATGTTATTCAATCTGTATATTGAGCAAACAGTAAAGGAAGCAAAAGAAAAATTTGGAGTATGAATTAAAATCCATGGAGGAGAAATAAAAACTTTGACGTTTGCTGATGACATTGTAATTCTGTCAGAGACAGCAAAGGACTTGGAAGAGCAGCTGAACGGAATGGACAGTGTCTTGAAAGGATGATATAAGATGAACAACAAAAGCTAAACGAGGATAATGGAATGTAGTCGAATTAAATTGGGTGATGCTGAGGGAATTATATTAAGAAATGACACGCTTAAAGTAGTTAATGAGTTTTGCTATTTGGGGAGCAAAATAACTCACAATGGGCAAAGTAGAGAGGATATAAAATGTAGACTGGCAATGGCAAGATAAGCGTTTTTGAAGAAGAGAAATTTGTTAACATTGAGTATAGATTTAAGTGTCACGAAGTCGTTTCTGGAAGTATTTGTATGGAGTGTAGAAATTTATGGAAGTGAAATGTGGATGATAAGTAGTTTAGACAAGAAGAGAATAGAAGTTTTCAAAATGTGGTGCTACAGAAGAATGCTCAAGATTAAATAGGTGGATCACATAACTAATGAGGTATTGAACAGAATTGGGGAGAAGAGGAGTTTGTGGCACAACTTGACTATAAAAAGGGATCGGTTGGTAGGACATGTTCTGAGGCATCAAGGGATCACCAATTTAGTATTGGAGGGCAGCGTGCAGGACAAAAACTGATGCCTATAAATATCTAGGATACAGACAAAAAATAGGAATAGATAATACAAATATCAAAGAAGAACTAAAAGAAAAATATAGACAAAGACTAACAAAAATCCTGAAAACAGAATTGACAGCAAGAAACAATACTATACCACTATTGACCTACTCATTTGGAGTAGTGAAATGGACCTAGAAACACTCAATACACTTACACGATCACAATGCCACAAATGAAGAATACATCACATACATTCAGCAACAGAAAGATTCACATTAAGCAGAAAGGAAGGAGGAAGGAGATTTATCGACATAAAAAACCTACCTTATGGACAGGTAGACAATTTAAGAAAATTCTTTATAGAACGAGCAGAAACTAGCAAAATATACAAAGTAATCACTCATATAAATACATCGGCTACACCACTGCAATATCGTAACCACTTCTACAACCCTTTAGATACATAACATCAACAGATATGAAGAAAGTAAATTGGAAAAACAAAACACTACATGGCAAGCACCGTATCATCTAACACAGCCACACATCGATCAAGACGCATCCAACACGTGGGTAAGAAAAGGCAATATATACAGTGAGATGGAAGGTTTCATGATTGCAATACAGGATCAAACAATAAACACCAGATATTACAGCAAGCATATTATTAAAGATTCCAATAACAAAACAGATAAATGCAGACTTTGCAAACAACAAATAGAAACAGTAGATCACATCACAAGTGGATGTACAATACTAGCAAATACAAAATACCCCAGAAGACATGACAATGTAGCAAAAATAATACATCAACAACTTGCCATAAAACATAAACTAATAAAACAACACGTTCCCACATACAAGCATGCACCACAAAATGTACTGGAGAATGATGAATACAAATTATACTGGAACAGAATCATTATAACAGATAAAACACCACCACATAACAAACCTGACATCATACTCACCAATAAAAAGAAGAAATTAACACAACTAATTGAAATATCCATACCCAATACAAAAAATATACAAAAGAAAACAGGAGAAAAAATTGAAAAATACATCCAACTGGCTGAGGAAGTCAAGGACATGTGGCATCAGGATAAAGTTGACATTATACCAATTATACTATCAACTACATGAGTCATACCACACAATATCCACCAGTACATCAATGCAATACAGCTACATCCAAACTTATATATACAACTACAGAAATCCGTAATTATTGATACATGTTCAATGACCTGAAAGTTTCTAAATGCAATATAACATATACCGTACAGTTAAAAGGAAGTCACGCTTCATCAAGGTTAGCGTCACTTGCCTTCTTTGACCAGATGTGGCGTCTGAGGGGGGAGAGAAATAATAATAACTTATAGATCACTGCAGTAGCCATTACAATGTTACCAGTGGAAGCTGCTGTGTCAGAGCACAAGAGACCGTGAGCACCCTAACTTTTGACACCTTCTGGATTTATTGTTTTCTTTTATTTCTGAATGCCGTTAAAATGTAATGTATAATCTGAAATACACGGCACTAAGTCTACCGCGCTACTCCTCTAGATTTGGTGGAAACTGGCATCAGGATCGTGAGCTCACCTTTACTTGTGCAATTTTAAGGAGCTTCTGCGCATGCACAACTGGCGTGATGTAATTGCCTTACGGGCCAAATAGATACAAATTTGATAAACAACGTGTAGTGTTCACAGCGTGCACAGCTATACTCCATACGGCGAGAGAAGAGCTCCGTCAGTTGACGCGGCCTCGGCGCACTTGCTTTGCGCATCCGCGACGGCCGATCGGATCATGAGCTTTTGTTTACGTTATCGTGGCAACGGCCCAGTGTTGCCGTAGTGCTCGCCGGACCACTGCTTTCAGTCAGTTATGCCTCGTGTTATGTTCAGGTTTGTGTGTACACATGTGCTTGCTGCTACATCTGTGAGTATTGCCGTATAAGTGCAAAAGTGTGTATATGGGGAAAATGGCTTTTGGGAAAGGAGCTACGCTGAAATCCTAAGCACACGAATTTATATACAGATTGCTTGTTACACCAGGACATCAAACTTATTTGTGGTCAAATGAAGCTAATTTGGTGGACAATCTCAGAAGAATGAGCAATACTGCAGCTGAACCAACAGCAACACCAGGAGCTGAAGAGCCATCAGTAACAACAACAAAAGTGAATATGCGGTCAGGGTCATCAAGGAAAACACCAGAAACAGTTTTAGAAAAGAAGAAGGTATCCACAGTCAGCACTAAGTCACCACCAATATCCTATGCAAATATCTCGTCAAGTGCCGCAAATCAGTTAGCCCACGACATCCAAGTGGAAACAGCAAAAAATGTGCAGCCACACTCCAAATCAGTACCTCTGGAAACTGTGACAAGATCTTCAACACGAAAACGCAGACCTCCAGCCTACAGCCAAGATTTTTTATGGGCAAGAACACCAGTAGCTCCCTGCTAGCAGTAAACCAAAGGAAAACAAGTGCAGAGCAAATTCTTCATGAACCAAAACTACAAGAAAACCCGGTGAGTGGTGTCAAAAATCATTCCATTGGGAAACAGTCACTATTATCCTTTAAAATATTACACCATAATGTGCAGTCAATGTTTAATAAGTTACTAGAAATAGATCTCTTCCTAAAAACAAAGCCACACTTAGATGTTCTCTGTATTACTGAACACTGGTTAACAGAAGACAAAATTAAAAAAACGCCACTTGGCGAATTTACTCTAGCTGGTTATTCTTGTCGGAACAAAAGTAAGGGAGGTGGTACAGCAATCTATGTCAAAAAATATTTAAGATACAAAAGCCTCACAAAGTATAATAATATGCAAATAGAAACAGACTTTGAATTCTCCTTAATTATCTTAATGGACTATAACCTATTGATACTGAATGTATATAGAGCCCCTGATGGGAACATCCAAACCTTCAAACACTCCCTCGAAGCACTACTCACAAATATTCACTCACTAAACAAAAATCTATTAATAAGTGGAGACTTTAATATTGACTTCCTCACACCTGGAAAAAACAAAGATGAATTGTTGAATATTACAAATTCATTCAACCTATCCCCAACTGTAAACACACCAACCAGGATCACAAAAAATTCAAAAACAGCTCTAGATCAGATTTTCATAAACGTAGACAAACTACACCACTCAATCGAAGTCATCAGCACAGGTTACAGTGACCATGAATCCCAAATACTAACAGCAAATTTAAATTACACAGGACAATATCCCACAATAACCAAAATGCAAAGGCAATTTAATGATGATAATATAAGGCTTTTTAACTATCTGTTAACGGCTGAAAACTGGGCAGAGGTCTATAAAGAAAATGATGTAAACTACATATTTAATTCCTTCCATGAAACATTTCTCCACCACTTCAATATTGCATTTCCACTGAAATCCAGGAAAATCGGAAACAAACACACAAACTCATGGGTAACAAAAGGGATAAGGATTTCCAGCCAAAAAAAGCGTGACTTAAAAAATCACATGAAATACCATGATGTCGATGATCAGTTTAGGTCATATTGTAAGACCTATTTTGCAATCTACAGAAAAGTTATCCAACAAGCAAAAAAATTATACAATGATAAATTTATAAAGGAATCTAACAATAAAATGAAAGGCTTGTGGACAGTTGTAAAAAATGAAACAAACAGTAAGCAGCAGGTTATAAACAAAACATTAAAACTAAACCTAAATGATGAAGTCACATCAGATCCCCAAAAAATAGTAAATGGTTTTAATGACTATTTTAGCAAAATAGCAGAAAACCTGATAAAGAACAACTGCTACCAACCAAATACTCAACACCAAACACTAATAGAAACCATACCAGTACAGGCATCAATGTTTCTTCACAAAGTCTACATTACTGAAGTACTTACAGCTATAAAAGGGCTAAAGAATAAGTACTCCAGTGGTAGTGACAACATTCCTGATTTAATTGTAAAGAAATGTGGAGAATCCATTGTAGAACCCCTAACCCACATAATAAATGCATCCTTTACAAATGGAGTTTTCCCTGACCTACTAAAGACTTCTAAAATTACCCCACTTCACAAAAAGGGCTCTAAAAATGATGTAGCCAATTACAGGCCCATAGCACAACTCAGCTCATTCTCAAAAATATTTGAAAAATTATTTTACACCAGATTGGAAGACTTTACTAATAAACTATCCTTGTTGACAAAACACCAGCATGGTTTTAGAAAACAAAAGACAACTACCACAGCTATTTATGAGTATCTCAACAAAACCTTAAAAGCACTGGATAATAAGGAAATCACTACTGGTATCTTTTTAGATTTATCCAAAGCCTTTGATGTAATTGACCATACCATACTCCTTAAGAAGTTAGCAAATAAAGGTATAAGAGGAATTACAAACAAATGGTTAGAATCTTACCTGTCAAACAGATTTCAAAAAGTTGAAATTAATTTTGAAAAAAAGAATACAACCACCCATCGATCTACTGTCCACTCCTCTGACACAATGCCCATTAGATATGGTGTGCCACAAGGCTCAATCCTGGGACCCATACTGTTTCTGCTATACATTGATGATATAAGCACGAAGCTTGCTACAGGACATACCACACTATTTGCCGATGACACAAGTATACTAATAACAGGTACTGATACAGAGGACCTCAACCTAAAAATTAAACCGCTTATGTCGTCGCTCAGCAAATGGTTCAACGAGAACAAACTGATTATAAACATACAGAAAACAACGTACATCAACTTCAGACTCTCATCCCAAAAACAAGAAATGCCTGATGTGATTCTAAATAACCAAGAGCTTATGTGTGTGGACTCTGTCAAGTTTCTTGGCATATGGCTTGAAGGAAATCTTAAGTGGGAGACTCACACAAATTATATCTCAAAAAAGCTCTCAACTGTGTGTTACATTTTAAGAATACTCAAAAAATCAGTCACAAAATCTGTTCTCATACATGTATATTATGCTTACTTCCATTCTACATTACAGTATGGAATAATATTTTGGGGGAACTCACCTGGAGGTAGATATATTTTCAAAATGCAAAAACAGGCAATACGCATAATATGTAATCTAAGACATAACGAATCATGCAGACAACATTTCAAAACAAATGGCATTATGACACTGCCCTCTGCTTACATTTATAATATCATCTCATTTGTCAAGTCATACCTGTTAAACAATGACTGCACACTAAAATTCAATGGAGATATTCATAACTATGCAACAAGGCAGCAATCTGACCTACACATGATTCAGTCCAGAACTACCTGCTACCAAAAAAGTGTTTTAAATGTTGGGATACAAATGTATAATAAGTTACCCAATGAAATCAAAGCAACAAAGAACCCAAGAGCCTTCTCACATAAGTTAAAAAAATATCTCTTGGACCATTGTTTTTATGCAGTTGATCATTTTTTTGAAAGGGGTTAAAAATGTAAACAATATGAGAAATGTTCAATTAGGTCTGAAAATTATATACTGTGCATGTCTATAAAATATACTGGATTACTATATACTGTGCATGTCTATGAAATACACTGGACTACTTTACTATTACATTTGTACTGGCTGTTTGTATTTTACCATACAACATTTGTATTTACTGTTTTGTTAAAGATAGCTAACTTCCTCATTGCAAAATAATGTAAAATCAATTTATTAAATATTACTTGTAAATATGTTCCCTTGATGTGTCCAGTATCATATGTACAACCTTACAGTTCTATGATTTGTATTAACTGCTTTGTTTAAGATAGATAATTTCCTTGCTACAAAATAATGTAAACATCAATTTGTAAAAATTTGTATTAACTGTTTTGTTTAAGATAGATAATTTCCTTGCTACAAAATAATGTAAAAATCAATTTGTAAAAATTACTTGTAACTAGCTCTCTTGACCTATCCAATATCATATGTACAGCTGTACAATACTATGATTGCCTGGATCAATAAAAATACAATACAATACAATACAATACTTTGAAAGGGAAAGGGTAATTGGTGGGCCTTTTGTTATCAGTGAGAAAATTGGTTGACTGAAAGGCAGAAGCATTGCACATCTCTGCAGCGACAGTGAAGAGAGTTACAAATGATAAAGAAGCTGCCAATTCAGCTGCGAGCCCTGTTATTGTGATGCCTGGAAACCCCAGGAAGAGATCGTGTCGTGTGACTGAAACAGACAACTTTGTTGAAAGTGCTATCAGGCAACACATATACGCGTACTACAGCAGGAAGGAGAATTGGAAACTTAAAAAGTTGATGGCATCACTGTCGGACAGTGGTTTGTTTGCAGGCAGAAGGACAAGTCTCTCCATTGTTTTGAAAAAAAAGAAATTCGCTTCCATTGGAAAAAGTTCTCAGTACGAAAGGTATTAATGGAATGTGGAAACACTGTAGCACGGAGATGTTGTTTCCTGTGTGAGTTGCTAGCAGTCAATCTGGAAAATGTAATACGGATGGACGAAACGTGGGTCAATGTGCATCACGCACATTCTGTCACAAGGACAGACGACACGCGCCAAGGAACTATGTGTGTACCAACTGGTAAGGGAGGGCGACTAATTATATGCCATGCTGGCTCTATGAACGGTTTTGTGCCCAGTGCTATGATGATGTTTCAGTCAATAAAATCTCTCAACTACCATGAGGAGATGAATTCAGATACATTCAAAGACTGGTTTGTTATTCGTTTGCTACCAAACGTCAGTTCTGGTAGTGTTTTTGTAATGGACAACGCGCCATACCATTTGTACAATTAGATAAGGCACCAACAGTTGCTGCAAGGAGAGGTGGAGTAGTCAGCTGGTTGAAAGATAATAAACAGGCTTCGAACAGAATATGTGGAAAGCGGAACTTCTGGAAGTAGTCAAATGATACAAGCCACAGAAGACGCATTATGTGATTGATACGTTAGCAGATAACCACGGCTACAAAGTTATTTGTCTTCCACCGTACCACTGCCATTACAACACAACTGAACTCATCTCGGCTCAAATAAAAGTAGATATTGCGGAGCGGAAAAAAAAACCTTTACATTGGGTGACACAGAGAGGATGGTAAACGAGAATGTCATATGAATAACGCCAGAAAAATGGAAGAATGTCGTGAACCAGGTTTAGGAGATGGGTAGGGTTTGGGAAAGCCACCCAGAACACTGGGGCTGGGGAGACTTACCAGATGGATGAAAAGTAAGAAGTCTTTCCTTCTTCTGGTTCAATCTACGTTATACTGGGAAGAGAGGGCTGGGTATGTGTAAGGAGATCTTGGGTGGGTCACATTTTAACAACCATCTTTCAATTTTTTGACCTCTGATTTCTTTTTCTACATCTGGGAAATCTGAAGGGACTGATTTGTTAGGTTTGGTTTTTGTTGGGTTGCTTACATTGGTCAGTAAGAGATCTTTGCCTTCTTCACAGTCCAAAAGTTTATTAAATACTTCTGTCATGGTTTCAGCATTTTCTTTGTTACTGTGTGAGTGTCTTCTAGCTTTATCCTTAAATATTACCGTAGGTAGTTCATACTATTGCAATTAATTCCCAAGGATTTTGTAGAATCTCCTGGAATTTTTGTGATTTTGAGGTTTATGGTTCTTTTTAATTTAATGATTTGTTTTATTTGGTGGTACTTCTCATTTTTAATCAGCTGATGTAGGTTGTATCTAATTTTCTTTAAAGGTGTAAGTTTGATATTAATTTCAGCTATGTAGTGGTCTGAGCTAGTGTCTTCTGCTCTCAATGAAGACGTAATGTAATTTTGTAGATTCAGATCCACTCAATAACTGGTGGCACGAGAAAAGATATACAAAGATTATAGAAATGTGCAAGATTTTGGAGACAGTGGCTCAATCTTCTTGTAGAAGGATTGAAGAGGAAAGAAGAGGGGCAAAGGAAAAGGACTGGTTAGGTTTAGGAGATGGGTAAGTTTTGGGAAAGGCACCCAAAAACTGTGTCTGGGGAGACCTACCACATGGATGAAAAGCAAGAAGTCCTTCCTTCATCTGGATCAGTGTATGTTGTACTGGGAAGAGAGAGCTGTGTTTAATGCAGAGAAATAGCTGTAATCAAGACTTTAAAATTGCCCATGGACAATATTGTGAATAACTTGACCCAGTTATCAAAAGATAACAACTTTTAATAATGGATTAAAGCACTTGATCCTTCAATTACCAAATGTGGAGCACTGTTACCCACGAAACAAATTACATGTAAAACAAATGACGATCAACTCCCTAATGACAATAGCTGAAGGATACCACTTTTCTTGTTGTTCATCTTATACACTCTTTTAGAGACACTATTCCTTCCATTCAACTTACCCTCCAAGTCCTTTGCCAACAGTGACAGAACTACACTGTCATTGGCAACCCTTAAAGCTGTAACTTCTTATTCATGAACTGTAAAATCATGTCGAAACTTTTCTTGGTGTCCTTGACAGATTGTTCAGTGCACAGATTGAATGACATGGTGAATAGGCTACAACCCTGTCTCAGTCCCTTCTCAGCTACTGTTCTACTTTCGTGCCCTTTGCCTCTTACACTTGCAGTTGTAGGTTATGATCCATCTGTCCATTTTATGTCTAACAACGTACTAAATCCAGAGTATTTATGGCTGAAAAATACTATCAGGAATTGTATACAGAAGTAGTGAATAGAGAGTAAGACATGACCTCAAGAAAGATCAGATAAGATTTAGGAGTAAGGTAAGAACACAAGAAGCAATACTGAACTATTTTGTAAATGAATGGGAATATTAAGAAAATACACACATCCATTTTTTGACAACATTGAGTTAGGTAAGGTTTTGTGCTATAGTGATGTACTCTAATAAAGATGTATAAAAACCCCATATGTTCTGGTACTTTTTGTATTGTTATGCAGTCATTGTTATCACTTTCACTGAAGGGAATGCCCACAGGTACAAAAGATTGGCGCTCACACAAAATTTAATATTGTCAGCACAATTTTAAGAAGGGCAAATAATCATTATTGACTCATTCTCATTGATTAATCTCTATTATCATTGGTGATAAAATGTCAGACAGTCATAACATTAGTGACAAATGTCAGGGAGTGATGAAGAAAGAAAGAATGTAGTGGAGCTCCCAAAACATGTAACCATAGAGCGAGCAGAGTGAAAAATGAAGCTTGTATAAATTGGAGAGGGAACAGAGTTCAACCAAAACGTCATGGTTCTAACAGCATGTGAGTTCTAACCTGAAGTGTAGTATTACTTCAGAATTAAAGGGAGGGGGAGCTAGCGAAAGCCACCTTGGCAGAGGGTAAGGAGGGTTGAGAGATGGAGTCCAGGTGGGACGTGGGAATACAGGCGCGGCAGCGGGCGGGGGTGGGAGAGGATCGGGGAGACGAGCGGGTGAGGAGGGTCGAGTTTATGGGTGGTGTACAGGATCCGTACCCTTTCAAGGAAGAGGAGGAGGTGGGGGAAGGGGATGAGATCATACAGGATCCGCGTGGGGGAGGGGAGACGAATGCGATAGGCGAGGCGGAGAGCATGGCGTTCAAGGATTTGGAGGGATTTATAAAAGGGAGGGGGGGCGGAGATCCAAGCTGGATGGGCATAACAAAGGATAGGGCGGATGAGGGATTTATAGGTGTGGAGGATGGTGGAGGGGTCCAGACCCCATGTATGGCCGGAGAGGAGCTTGAGGAGACTGAGTCGGGAGCGTGCCTTGGCTTGGATTGTCCGGAGGTGGGGAGTCCAGGAGAGGCGACGGTCGAGGGTGACGCCAAGGTACTTAAGGGTGGGAGTGAGGGCGATAGGACGACCATAGATGGTGATGTAGAAATCAAGGAGGCTGAAGGAAGGGGTGGTTTTGCCTACAATGATCACCTGGGTTTTGGAGGGATTGACCTTGAGCAATCACTGGTTGCACCAAGCAGTGAACCGGTCAAGATGGGATTGGAGATGGTGTTGGGAGCGCTGTAGGGTGGGGGCAAGGGCAAGGAAGGCGGTATCATTGGCAAACTGGAGAAGGTGGACGGGGGCTGACGGCGGTGGCATGTCCGCCGTGTACAAAAGGTACAGAAGGGGGGAGAGGACGGAGCCTTGGGGCACACCGGCAGAGGGGAAAAAGGTGTAGGAATCTGTGTTATGGATGGTGACATAGGAAGGACGGCGGGAGAGAAAGGAACCGATCAGACGGACGTAGTTAATGGGAAGGGCGAAGGTTTGGAGCTTGAAGAGGAGACCGGAATGCCAAACGTGGTCATAGGCACGTTCGAGGTCCAGGGAAAGAAAGATGGCGGAGCGATGGGAATTAAGCTGTTCGGAAAGGAGATGAGTGAGGTGAAGAAGAAGGTCGTCGGAAGAGAAGGACGGCCGAAAGCCACACTGGGTAACGGGAAGGAGGCGGTGCTGGCAGAGATGCTGGTGGATGCGTCGAGTGAGGATAGATTCCAGCACCTTGCTGAAGACCAAGGTAAGGCTGATGGGGCGGTAGGAGGAGACGGCGGACGGCAGTTTGCCAGGTTTAAGGAACATGAGGATACGGGAGGTTTTCCACAGGTCGGGGTAATAACCGGTGGACAGGACTACATTGTAGAGCCTGGCCAGGGTGGAGAGGAGAGAGACAGGAGCTTCACGAAGGTGACGGTAGGTGACAAGATCGTGACAAGGAGCGGTGTTGCATTTTGTGCAGAGTGTAGCAATGAGATCCTGTGTAGTGATAGGGGCATTGAGTTCCGTGTGTGCAATGTTGTCCAAGTACTGGAAACCAGGAGCGAGGGGAGGGACAGAGGTGTCAGTTGGATCGCGGATATCCGGGAAGAGGGAGTAATCGAACTGGGAATCATCGGAGATGGAAAATACATCGGAGAGGTAGGAGGCAAAGTGGTTGGCCTTACTAAGGGTGTCAGGGAAGGGGTGATCATCATGGAGAAGAGGATAGTAGGGGGAGGGTTTAGTTCCGGTAAGGCGACAGAAGGCTGACCAGAACTTGGACGAGTTGATTGGTAGGGTAGCATTTAAACGGGTGCATGTCTGTCGCCAGTCCCAGCGTTTCTTAGCCGCGAGCAAATTGTGAATGTGTCGTTGGAGTTGCCGGTGGCGTCATAGTGTGTCCGGGTCACGCGTGTGGAGGAAGGCACGGTAGAGACGGCGGGATTCACGGAGGAGGAGGACGGCCTGTGGGGGTAAGGTAGGACGGTGGGGGTGGATGGCAACAGTAGGGACGTGGGCCTCCACGGCCTCAGACAAGGTCCGCTGGGGAAAGGAGGTAGCATGGGTGACATCATCGGGGTGGTGGTAGGTGAAAGGGTGACTATCGACCTGGGTGGAGAGGGTATCCCGGTAGGCATTCCAGTCGGCACAGGAATAGTCATGGACATACTTAGGGGGCGGGTCAGTATGAGGGTCGGGGCGAGAGCGACGACCGTCTGAAACGGTGAGGAGGACAGGGAGATGGTCGCTACCAATAGGCTCCAGGACATCCACCGTTATGCGGCCAAGGAGGTTGGGGGAGGAGAGGATAACATCAGGAGTGGAGTTGGATTCGGGACGGGTGTGCTGGGGGATGGGGATGAGGTCGTCTTGAAGGGAGGAGAGGAACCGATGCCACCGCCGTAACTGGGTGGCGGAACGACTATGGATGTTGAGGTCGGCGGCAATCACATAGGAGGAGAAGGTACGGTCAATGTGGGAGAGGATGTCGAAGGGAATAGGGGCGTTGGGACGGACATAGATGGTGGCGCAGGTAACGGCAAGGCCGGGGAAGAAGAGACTAAGGATCAAGTGTTCAGTGGGGACGGGAAGGAGAGGTTGGAGCCGAATGGGGATCTGGCGGTGGTGACCAATGGCAACTCCGCCACGCGCAATTGGGAGGGGGTTATCGGAGCGGTGGAGGAGATAGGGTGAGGTGTGGATGGAGTGGTGGGGTTGGAGGAAGGTTTCATTGAGGAGGAAGGCATCCACGCGGTGGGTGGCAAGGGTGTGCAGGAATATTACAATTTTTTTTTCTTTATTGTGATTTCATTCCCCTGCCCCATATGTCAGCAGCACAATCCGCCGCTCTTCAGCCGAGTGACATGTGACATGACAACTAAAATAAGAATAACAGAGTACATACATAAGGAGGTAAAAAAGGGGAACATAAAACAGAGTAAGGGGAGAAAATGGAGGTAAAAATACACTGACATGTAGATGTTCATTGGGGACAGTTAAAAAAGTCACCAGAAAGTTAAAAAACACAGTGGGCGATTCTTAAAACACAGAGAAGACTCTGGATGCGCACGCACAGGTTAAAAGATGGCCACAGTATTAAAAACACTCCGAAACAACACACTTACAACCCACTTGGAGCACACACGACGAAGAATAAAACTACCAGGCAGGACCTGCCGAGGGAAAGGTCAGACAGGATGGAAAAGGAGGGGAGAGCATGGGGCAGCGGGGAAGCGGCGGGTTGAAGAGAGGGGGGCAACCGTGGGTTCACGAAGAGGCAGGAGACACATGGGGCGGGAGAGGAAAAGGGAAGACTGGGCAGGAGGGAGCGCAGAGACACTGAAAGAAGGCACAAGAGATGGAGGGGGAGTAGGAGGGGAAATCCGCTCAGAAAGAGGGAGGGGGAGGAGAGAGAGCCCTGAGGAGGAGGCAGGAAGAGGGGGTTAGAGTTGGTAGGAAGCGTAGATGTCAGGGCGAAGCTCATCATCCGGGAGTGGTAGATGGTGGAAGTTGTGTTGGGAAAGGAGATGGAGGGTATGGAGATGGAGAGAGGGAGGGACACAACGGTAAAGGCGCGGCAACTGGTCGGGAGTGGAGAGGAAGGGAGACACCAGGGGGTGAGGGGAATCAAGGCGGGGGACAATATATAGTGTGCGGATGTGTTCAAGGAAAAGGAGAAGGTGGGGGAATGGGATGAGTTCATAGAGGATGCGCGTGGGGAAGGCGAGGCGGAGTGCATGGCGTTCGAGGATTTGGAGGGCGTTATAGAACCGGGGAGGGGCGGAAATCCAAGTGATGCTGGCAGAACAAAGGATGGGGCGGATCATGGATTTGTAGGTGTGGCTTATGGTGGAAGGATGCAGATCCCATGTCCGGCCGGACAGGAGTTTCAGGAGGCGGAGGCAGTTGTGAGCTTTGTGTTGGATGGTAAGGAGATGGGGAGTCTAGGTGAGGTGGCGGTCGAGAGTGAGGCCAAGGTATTTGAGGGTAGGAGTGAGGTGGATAGGACGGCCATAAATGGTGAGGTAGAAATCATGGAGGCAGAAGGAGCGGGTGGTGCGGCCTATGATGATCGCCTGGGTCTTGGAGGGATTTACACGAAGGAACCACTGGTTGCACCAAGTGGTGAATTGGTCAAGGTGTGTTTGGAGGGTACGTTGGGACCGTTGAAGGGTAGGATAAAGGGCTAGTAAGGCGGTGTCATCAGTGAACTGGAGAAGATGAACAGGAGGGGGAGGTTTGGGCATATCAGCAATGTACAGGAGATAGAGGAGAGGGGAAAGGCCAGAACCTTGGGGCACGCTGGCAGAGGGGTAGAAAGTACGAGAGTTGGAATTGTGGATAGTCACATAGGAGGGACGATGGGAGAGGAAGGAAGCAACGAGACGGACGAAGTTGATGGGGAGAGCATAGGTCTGGAGTTTGAAAAGGAGCCCGGGATGCCAGACATGGTCATAGGCATTCTGGAGGTCAAGGGAAACAAAGATAGCAGAGCGACGGGAGTTATTTGGAGGGAAAGAAGATGGGTAAGGTTAAGGAGCTGGTCGTCAGCAGAGAAGGAAGGCCGGAAGCCACATTGGGTAAGAGGAAGGAGGCGGTGCTGGTTAAGGTGGCGGTGGATATGGCGAGAGAGGATGGCCTCAAAGACCTTACTGAACACGGAGGTGAGGCAGATGGGACGATAGGAAGAGGTTGCAGAGGGGGGTTTGTTAGGCTTAGGGAACAGCAGGACACGGGAAGTCTTCCACAGGTCAGGGTAAAATCCAGTGGAGAAGAGGATATTGTACAGGATAGCAAGGACAGACAGGAAGGATGGAGAGGATTCCCTGAGGTGACGGTAGGCGACGCCATCATGACCAGGGGTGGTGTTGCGTTGGGAGCGGAGGACGAGTGTGATGTCTTGCATGGTGATGGGAGTGTTGATGTCGGAGGGGGGTAGCCGATCCAAGTACTGGAAGCTAGGGGCAAGCGGGGGGACCGAGGTGTCAGTGCGGTCAAGGACAGTGGGGAAGAGGGAGTAATCAAAGTGGGGATCGTCAGGAATGGAGAAGACCTCGGATAGGTGGGAAGCAAAATGATTAGCCTTACTGAGGTTGTCAGGAAAGGGGCGATCGTCATGGAGGATGGGGTAATGCGGGGTGGGATGGCTACCAGTAAGGCGGTGGAAGGCTGACCAGTACTTGGAGGAGTTGACAGGGAGGGTGGAGTTGAGGCGTGTGCATGTCTGACGCCAGTCCTGGCGTTTCTTTGCCGTAAGGAGGTTCCGGATATGTCGCTGTAATTGCCGGTGGCGGGTGAGAGTATCCCGATCACGAGTGTGGAGGAAGGAGCGGTAGAGCCTGCGGGATTCACGCAGAAGAAGGACGGCCTGTGGAGGAAGCGTAGGGCGATGAGGATGGATGAGTTTGGTAGGGACATGAGCCTCCACAGCGTCAGTGATGGTCTGCTGAAGGAAGGAAGAGGCATGGGTGATGTCATCAGGGTGGTGGAAAGTGAGGGGGTGGCTTTCGACATGTAAGGCAATGGATTCCCGGTAGGCATCCCAATTGGCACAGTGGTAGTCATGGATAGATTTTGGAGGGGCAGGTGGGCGGGTGGCTGCAGTGGCAGGACGGGTAGAGGAGATGGTGAGAAGGACAGGGAGATGGTCACTACCGACAGGATCGAGGACATCAACGGCAATGCGACCAAGGAGGTTGGGGGAAGCGAGGATAACATCGGGGGTGGAGTTACTTTCAGGACGGGTGTGCTGCGGGAGAGGAACAAGGTCACCATGGAGGGTGGCAAGGAACTGATGCCACCGCCGAAGGGTGGCAGGGTCACGGCTGTGGATGTTGAGGTCAGTGGCGATCACATAGGTGGAGAAGGTACGGTCAACATGGGAAATGAAGGCAAAGGGGAGAGGAGCTGCGGGGCAAATACAGATAGTGGCACAGGTGATGGTGAGGGAGGGAGAAAAGAGGCTAAGGAGAAGGTGTTCAGTTGGGTCATTGAGGAGGGGTTGTGGCCGGACAGGGAGATGCCTGAGGTGGCCGATAGCGACCCCGCCTCGAGTTAGGGGAAGGGGATTGTCAGTGTGGTGAAGGAGATAAGGGGAGATGCGGACCACATGGTGGGGTTGGAGGAAGGTTTTATTAAGGATGAAGGAGTCAACCTGGTGCTGGGAGAGGGTATGCATGAAGAGGTATTTGTTTGCAGGGAGGGAGCGAATGTTGAGGTAGAGGAGACGATACTGTTGACGAGCCATGTGAGTGGGTGCGGGAAGGGTGCGGGAAGGGGAGAGAGGGGCTTAGACGAGGGTGTCCAGGCGGGCGAAGGTAAAGTGGGCCTGGTTGTGGGAGTATGTGGCGTAGGTGTTTAAGTGGAAAACAGAGCGGGCAGCAAGGGAAATCTGCTGGAGTGTGTGGGGGCGCTGGAAGGGGTGGATGTTCTGCAGGACGACGGTGAGGAACCGGATGATGTCTTCTGCTGTAGGGGGAGGGCGGAGGGAATTGTTAGGGTGGATAGGTGGGTCAATGGGGCGAACGGGGACAGTGAGTTCAGGGTTGGTGGGAGGGGGCTTGGCTTTGCATTTGGAGGAATAGGTGGGGTGAGGTTCATTGCAGGTGTTGCAGGATGGGGGGGAGGCGAGGTTGGGACACTGTTTGAGAAAGTGGGAGGCTTTACAATGGGGGCAGGTGGGTCGGTTCTTGCAGTTTTGGGTGAGGTGGTCATTGTACAGAAGACAACGCTGGCAGCAGTAGGATTGAGGAGGGGAACGGGACGGGTCAACAGGGTGGCGGCAGTTGAAAATCAGGGCTCCCTGCGTGAGGAGGTGGTCGATGGAGGAGGCGGACTCTGTAAAGATACGCATGAGGAAAGTAGGGCCAGAGGAGTTGTAAATACAGCGGGCAGAGCAGACTTCCAGGGAGGGGTGGGCATTCAGTTCCGCCAACACCTCAGCCTCTGTGACCACAGGGCTGAGTTTTGTGATGACGGCAGTGAGGGTCGGCGGACGACGAGGTGGTTGGGGTTGACGAGGAGAGGAGGATGTAAGGAACGTGGTGAGGGATGCGTGGGGCCCAAAGGTGATGCGGGGAAGGCGCCGGAGGAGATCAGTATGGAAGGACGGAGAGGGAGACTTGATGAGAACAGAGTCTGTGCGAGGGATAAGTTGGGTGATAGGTGCACTGGGGATGTACTTCCGGATTTCAAGGGTGAGGGTGCTGGCATCCAGGAATTTCGGATCAGGGTTGGCTAGGACAAAGGTATACAGGGAGGGGGCTGGAGAGGAGGGAGGTGGGGTGGTATCCATAGCGGGGTCAGTGGAAGGTGGGGCGGACAGTGGCTTTTTGGAGGAAGGAGTAGAGGAGAGGTCGCCACTGGGCCGTTTGGAAGATTTTTTGGCGGGTGTTGCCTGGGAGGAGGGAGGAGGGACTGGATGGATGGAGAGGTGGTGGGAGGCAGGGCCCTCCTGTGAGGCAGTAGCACCAGATGAGAGGGTAGGGCGCTCTGTGGCGGCGACTGTGGCGCGGCGGGCGGAGAATCTGGCAGGGGAAGCAGTGGTAGTTGCAGGGGGGAGAGGAGGAAAGTCGTCTCGGCGGGCGACAGGAGCGGGAGGGGGGTTGGGAGCAGGGGCAGAGGCAGGAGCGGGAGAAGCAGCAGGGGCAGTAGCAGGGGTAGGAGCAGGAGTGACATACAGGTGGGGATACATCGATGGAGAGGAGATAGATGGGGAGGAGACTGTGAGTAGGGGAGGTGCATGAGACGAGTGAATCCCAGAGGAAGCACTCCATGACGTTACAGTGGGGGCAGGTGAAGGAGAGGTGTAGATGATGGTGGTAGTTGGGGCGTCCATGATAGCAGGCGGCAGCGAACACCGGGAGACGGCGGCAACGGCGAGCACCGAGAGACGGCGGCAGAAGAAGCGGCGAGCACCAAGAGACGGCGACAGCGGCGGCGGCGGCGGCGGCGGCGGAAGAAGCGGCGACCAGGTGGCGGCGGCAGAAGAGGAAGCGGCGAACACCGACAGACGGCGACCAAGCGGCGGCGGCGGCGGCGGGCAGCAGTGACGGCGTGCACACGGGCAACAACGCGACAAGTACGGTTGTGGCTCTTCCACGTCGAAGATACACCCTGAGAGTAGCCCAGGCAGTGCGAGTCCTCGATGAGGAAGTGAGGGAATCCAACCCTCGAATGAATATTACAATAAACTGAGTTGCGTATTGATTTATGTGCATTTATTGCACTGTATTCAAGAAGGCCATATGTTCACTTAGTAAATGTTAACAGAACATCAAGAAAATATATTAGGTTTACCAGCAGAGCATCTGCATTCATCCCTCCATAGAATAATGCTAGTGTTCACTGCAATTAGTCTGTGTTTGCTCCGCTATACAGGTACTGCAGAGCAGACGGCGACAGGAGGTGGAGGTGAAAGGCTCGCCATGTTTTCCCCGGCAGGCCTGCCGCGCTGACATCTGTCGGTGACGCCAAGCAACAGAGCTTTCAACCTACGGCCGATTATTCGATGTCGAAATAAGAAGCTCACCAGGAAATGGTTGCAAATAACAAAAACCTCCTTATCTACTGCAATTGAATATATTTAGCTTCTTAACAAAGGTGGTAAACTCATCCGTGTCTCTTTTTTATTTACAAAGACAATTTTTCACACTCAGCAATATTTGTGGTGACATGTTCGTTAAAAATGAGAAAGACATAAGTAGGGGTCTCACCCCCACCCTCACCTACCCTGGCCTCACCGTTGACCATCACCTCACCTGGATACCTCATCTCCGCTCCATCCAATCCAAAGCCCACAACCACCTCCGACTCTTCAAACTCCTCTCTGGCCGGACATGGGGGTTGCACCCCTCTACCATCCTCCACACCTACAAATCCTTCATCTGTCCCATCCTCTGTTATGCCAGTCCTACCTGGATATCTGCCCCCCCCAAATTCTATCAGTCCCTCCAGATCCTTGAGCTTCATGCACTCCGCCTCGCCTTCCTTATCCGCCTCCCGTCCCCCACGCGGATCCTCTATGATCTCATTAACATATCCGCATCCTCTACACCTCCCGCCGTCTTGAACCCCCTCACCCCCTGGTTGCTCCTCTCCTCTCCCATCCCCGCCCCCTGCCACGTCTTCACCGTTGTGTCCCCCCTACCCTCCATCTCTACACCCTCCATCTCCTTTCCCAAGGTGGCTTCCGTCAACTCCCCCTCCCGGATGATGCCCTCTCTCCCTCCATTTATCCTTCCTATCAACTCTGATCCTCCCTTCCCCTCCTTTCCTCTGTCCTTTCCCTGGGCTCCCTCTTCCCCCCCCTTCCGTCCTGTTTCCTCCCCACTAAACCTCTCCCTACCTCTCTTCTCCCCCCCAGTCCTTTTGTATTCCCCTCCTCTGCCTCCCCCACTCCCTGTCGCGTCTGCCCCCCACCCCTCTTATGGGTCCTCATCCTCCTTCAGCTCCTTTCCCGGATCCCCCCTTCGCTTTTACTCTCCTTTCCCCCCTTTTTTGTTTTCCCATCTTCTGTCCAGTTTCCCCCCACCTGCTCTCGACTGTGGTGTCACATTTGCCAACTTTTTAGTGCAGTGTTCCAGTGACTATTCAGTGTTGTTTGTCTTTCTCGTGTTGCGAACAGAAACCATGCTGTCGCTAGGTGTGAAATTTATGTCCTTTGCGAACAGAATCCAGACTGTCGCCGTGTTTTTTTAATTGTCTATTGTTTTCCCTGTCTGCTTCGTATGTATTTTTACTAGCGTCATCATCCCTGTGTTGTTGTTTTAAGTTCCACGATTTCTTTTCGCCTTGTTACTCTCTAAGTCTCCGATTTTATCGCCTGTTTTTATTATTTGTTCTCTTGATCTTTGTCACAAAATCTGTCGGCTGAAGAGCGGTATACTCAGCTGCTGCCAGCCCGCCCCCTTGGGGGGGAATTGAAATTCAATAAATGAAAAAAAAAAAAATTCAACAGTACCCCCACCCTGAAATACCTTGGCCTCACCCTTGACCGACACCTCACCTGGACCCCTCATCTCCTAACCATCCAGCAGAAAGCCCATTCCCTCCTCCGCCTGCTGAAACTCCTGTCCGGCCGGACATGGGGATTGCATCCTTCTACCATCCTCCCCACCTACAAATCCCTCATCCGTCCTATCCTCTGTTATGCCAGCGTCGCCTGGATCTCTGCCCCCACCCGCTTTTACAAGGCCCTCCAAATCCTTGAACGCCATGCGCTCCGCCTTGCCTTCCGTATCCGCCTTCCTTCCCCCACACGGCTCCTGTATGAACTGATCCCCTTCCCCCACCTCCTCTTGTTCCTCCAACATCTCCGCATCCTTTACATTGTACGCAGGGTTGATCCCCCCCACCCTCTGGTTTCCTCCTTCCTCTCCACCCCCTGCCCGTTGCCGCGCCTCTATCGCTGTATCCCTCCCTCTCTCCACCTCCACACCCTCCATCTCCTTCATCAGGGCAATTTCCAACGCCTCCCCCTCCCGGATGACGAACTTCGCCGTGACATATACCCTTCCTTCCAACTATAACCCGGCCTTGTTCCCCCCCCCCCTCCCCAGGGTCCCCTTCTCCTCTTTCCTCCTTCTCCCAGAGCGGATTTTCCTCCATACCCCCCTCCCCTGAGACCCTGCACCCCATACTTGCCTCTCTCCTTCCCACAACCCTCCCTACCTGGCCCTGTTCCGCGCGCCCCCCATTCCCCTCCCCCATCTCTTCCCCTCCCTCCCTTCTTCAGGTCTCCCTCATCTCCTTGAACCTGGCAGATCCTCTGTATTGATCATCATCAGTGTGCCACATCAGTGTTGTGTTTAGTGCTGTTTCTCGTGTGCGTCAAGAGGTGTGATTTTAATTGTGTACTGCCTTGAGGTTCGCCGTCAGTGTTACGTTGTGTGCTATGCCATCCGTCAACACCTTTATGCTCCAGTCATACTGTGCCTTGTGTTCTTTTAATCGTCGCAGTGTGTGGCTTTTTGTGTGTGCTACTTTTAAACAGTTTTTTATCTCCATTTTACAGTCACCCCGTTTTTTTCTTTGTCTATTGCCTTCCATGATGTTCTCCCTTTTTATATCTATGTTCGCCTTCTTCTCTCCTTTGCTGTTTTTAAATGTCTTCTATTGTTTTGTTCTATGTCTTTCGGCTGAAGAGCAGCGCATATGCTGCTGCCAGCCCGCCCCGATGGGGAATTGAAATACAATAAATAAAAAAATAAAAATAAAAATAAAATAAAAGTAGGGGTACGCAGAGTCGAGTTCGCGATGCCGACGAGCGAGGACGATGCGCGCGCGGCCGGGGCAGCCGCCCCGGACGCGCTGGAGTCGGCCGCTGGTCGGTCGGTTGGGCCTGGCCCGCCGGACGCTCCAGCGCCGCTCCACACAGGACGGATCCCAGGTTGACGACCCAGGCTACGGCACCGGTTCATGACAGGATAGAACGACGATCGACAGGCGCTATTCGACCGCAGAAAACTACACACCACACGACGAAACCGTATTCGGACGTCGGCCATACATCACATCACGAAGGACGCAGCAATGAAGACGACCGCCAGGACTACGCCAGAAAACTCGATATATGTCGGGAGGAGGACAAAGAAACGCTGAAGGACATACAACGCCTTATCCGCTATTCACGGGAAACACAAGAGCAGGATAACGACACCTGTCTGGCATCTCCATCTGTGGACTCAGATGTCGAATCACAGCATTCCCACCAAACGGTCGACGACGCGGAGATGGCAGCGGCCCTTCCAGCAGACAACGACAACGACTTCCTACACGTAGAGGGGGACTTTGCGCTCGTACACAACAAACGGCGCAGAAGCAACGCATTAGCCAAGGATTTAGCCAACCCGGCTAAGAGACGAACGGAGACCATCGCCACAACGAACCTATTCGCCCCACTGATACCTCAAGCTGCGCCTCTATCAACCACCAACAAGCCGCAGGTACAAACTTCTAATGCCGCAGAAGCCGTGGACAGAGACAAGAATGTGCTTCGCAAAGTACCCCCAGTCACAATTTATTACACAAAGGATTACGTTCACCTCAATGAAACGCTCAACGGACTTCTAGAGGGCAACCTTAAAGCTATATACCAAAAGGACCGCATCAAATACCACTTTGAGTCCTTCGAAGACCAAAGGCGTGCAATAAAATTCTTCACGAACCACAACTTCTCCTATTTTACACATCAAGCACCAGACGACAGGGAACTGAAAGTAGTTGTCAAACGCCTTCCGGCGGAAGTTACCGAAGAACAACTTCACTATGCCCTCAAGGAAAAAGGCTTCAAAGTGCTACAAGTCTACCAATTTAAGGAACGCGACGAGAAGACGAAACAATTGATACCGCAACCTGTGTACCGAGTCACCCTCCCATCCGGAAAAGACTGTGACAAGATATATGATGTCAAATACCTGCTCTACACACGAGTGATAATCGAAACCTATAATAGTAAAGAATGACCAGTCCAGTGCCGACATTGCCAACGTTTCGAGCATACAGCGAACTACTGCAGCATGCCAGCACGCTGCGTCCGCTGCGGTGGATCCCATAAATCATTGAATTGTACCCATCCTAGGACGGCGCTCCCAAAGTGCGCCAATTGTGAACAAGAACATCCAGCGACCTTCTGTGGCTGCCCCAAATTTCAAGAACTCCTACGGAAATATACTAGAAGGACACCAAAGAAGTCGACCCCACAACGGCCTATAATTTTTAAGAACTCGCTCATGGCAGCGATTCCGGCCACCCAACAACAAGCGGCACCTCTCCCTGTGGAAACAATCGCCTCTCGACCACAACCAGCACCCAGAGTGACTCTACGACAGACAAAACAACAGCGCTCGTACTCCGAAGCAATACATGCCCATCCGCCGACTCCAACACCAGCGGAGACGTCATCTGCCTGGTCGACCACCTTTACACCAGCGTTAACAGATATTCTTCAACTACTCACCGCCCTCCAGCAGAAGCTGACGTCTATCCTCTCGCTTGTAGAAAGCGTACTGACAGCTTTTCAGACACCCTAAATGGATAGACGGCATCACGCGAGGAGTCTTAACTTCTGCATTTGGAATGCCAACGGCCTGAAACTGAAGAAAATAGAATTCACGGACTTCTTACATCGCCACAAGATAGACGTAGCATTTGTCTCCGAAACACATCTCCGCGAGTCAACCGACCTCCGCTTGAGGAACATGCACATCTACCGGACGGACAGACGGGACCAACGGGGTGGAGGGACCGCAGTTCTAATCAAAAAATGTATTCGTCACCACCAAGAACGTTTACCCCAACTCCAGACTTTAGAGGCCACGGCAGTAACAATCCACACGACGCTCGGAAACATTACCTGTATTGCGGCTTACCTTAGCCCGAACAAGCCTCTCCACCCAGAAGATCTTTACTCCGTTACAGAGGGTTATGACAAGACCCTCCTTGGAGGGGATCTTAATAGTAAACATGTTGCCTGGAATTCCCGTAAGACTAACCCAAAAGGACATATGTTGTTTGCACTGGCTGAGAATTTACATGTTTCCATCCATGGACCACGGGAACCGACGAGGATACCTTACGTCCAGACACAAGACGCTGATGTTCTAGACATCGCCATAATCAAGAACATCAACCCAAATCTCCATCTGCGGACGCTGGATGATCTTTCGTTGGACCACAGACCGGTGTTAGGACTCATAGAGAGGGCTACTTTGCAACTCCCACTGCCGACGACAAGAACTTACGACTGGCAGCAGTTCCAAGCGTACCTCAACAACAATGTGCGACCAACCCAGGTTGTTACTACCAGAGAAGCGATTGATGTGGCAGTCGCAGTACTCACGAAGAAGATTACCAGTGCGAAACAACGTGCACTCACGGAGCACCTGCAACCAGAAGTCAATTATGACGAGTTTCCACCACCACTGCAGGAGCTTAAGACAAGGCACAATCGCTGTCGGAAGCGATGGGTCCGTTACCACCATCCAGACGATAGACGGGAAACTCACAGACTAACCCGAGAACTCCGGCGGAAGGTTCAGGACTGGAAGCAACACACGTGGGAAATCAAAATGGACAACTTTCTATTACGCACCAAAGATGAATGGCGAATAGTTAAAAGTCTCAGACAGCAACAGCCCCCCAAAAGGGCAATTCGAGGACCCCATGGCCTCTTGTACGACTCACTGGCGCAGGCGGAGCTGTATGCGGATACATACCAGCAACAGATGACTACACCCCCCACGGAGGATGGAGATGATGCACTCCACCGTGCAGAGGAGGACCCAGCGGCGGAATGGGAAGCTATTCGGGACGCCCCGACTAACACTATGCCCCAGCTGACAACGCCGGAGGAAATTCGGAGGATTATCAAGTATAGTAAACACACCTCACCTGGAGCAGATAGAATCAGCAATATGGAATTGAAACACCTCCCGAGAAAGCCTGTTGTGCTTCTCACCCGGATAGTGAACAGCTGCCTCAGGACTGGATACTTCCCAGAGGCATGGAAGATTGCCAGAATAGTGCCAATACCAAAACCGGACAAGGATCTCTCACACCCTGACAGCTACAGGCCCATAAGTTTACTGCCAACGCTGGGAAAGGTACTGGAACGTGTCCTACTGAAACGCATGCTGGACATCCTTGTGGCACACAACATCATCCGACTGGAGCAGTTTGGCTTCCAGGCGAAGCTATCGGCTGAGTTACAACTACTGCGCATCACGGAATCTATCCAAGACAATTTCAACAAGAAACGACATACTATTGGAGTCTTTCTCGATATAGAGAAGGCTTACGATAAAGTATGGCGACGCAACTTGATCGTCAAGCTCCGACGTACCACTCCCCTACCAGATTGCTATTTAAAACTTCTTGACAATTTTCTTCAGGATCGCAGATTATATGTTCGCATTGATGACAAGAATTCAACAACACGGCCTGTCCTTGAAGGACTTCCACAAGGATCGGTCATCTCTCCACTGCTGTTTAATTTATATATTAACGGCCTCCCGACGGTGCCACATGTTACTGCCAGTTTCTATGCCGACAACACAGCGCTCCTGACTGCAGGCACCAGAATGGACCACCTCGTCACACGGATGCAGCGCCAACTAGATGTAGTGGACCACTGGACCCACATGAACAAAATAATGATCAATGCAGAAAAAACAAAAGTTATTGTCTTCACACGTCGGAGACCCATCGACAATGACCGCCTGCGGATATCAGACCAGCCACTCCCCTGGGCAACAACTGTAAAATACCTGGGAGTGCATCTAGACGACAAACTGTTGTATAGTCATCACATTATGGAGAAGAAGACGTTTGGCCTCAAAATGTTGGGAGCTCTCCTCCCATTTCTGAAGAGCTCATACCTCAGCCAACGCACGAAACTCCAGTTGTACCACGCCACAGTCGAACCATCTATTTTGTATGGATCGACCTCTTGGGGTACTACGTGTGCAACTAACTACAAGAAGTTATAGGTTGTACAAAGCAGATGCCTACGATGGATCACAGGAGCCCAATGGTGGATCCGAAATCATGACATTCATCGAGCCTTAAGCGAATCTTACCTCTCAGACAAGGTCAAGGAGAAGGCACGAACCTTATTTCGGAAGTTGGACTTGATACGTGACAGTACACCACAACTCACCACATTAGGTGCGGTAGAACCCTTACGCAACCACAAATACAAAGTACCGAAGGCGATAGTATTTGAGCCTCCATAAATAATATCCCTACGGAATTCTCCATAATTTAAGGACATATCGTCCTTTAGCACTTCTACGCACATGTTTTCAAACACACACCAAAAGCAGCGAGTTAAAGGACCCTTCTGTGTGCCCAAACTAAAGCTGAAAGAAGAATAAATAAATAAAGAGAGAATTTTTATCCCTTCCATTCCCTACAGAAGTAAAAATCAACGAAGTTGATCAGACTTCAGCACCACCACAAAAAAAAAAAAAGTAAGGGTACGTGAATATAACAGTAAAAGGATCTATTTTTGGAGGGTTTGTGCCGTTAGGTGCGAACCGGCAATTAGATTGACGATGTTGTAAGGCGTTAAGTGCTGCGGCATGTCAATCAAAATGAGTTTCTGTGTTATTTTTTAATGATTTAACTACTTTAGTAGTTTCTTGAACGTTCTTGACTAGTAGCATAATATCAGCAATAAATCCCAAGCAGTTTAAGCTTTTATCAGTTTTCACACTTCCAGTTGTTATGTTCTTTGCGTTATTCTTGTAACATTCTCTCATTACATATTCCAGTGCTCAGTCGAACAGTAATGGTAATAGGCCTGTTTTTATGAGGAATGTTTCAGAATTTTTTTCTCTAAGCCTTATTTTCAATTTAGCGTTGTTTAGAGTAAGTTCTACTACTTTAATTAATTTTGGATAAAGTCTTAGATTTCTTAGAATTTTTAAAACTGGACTTCCATGGAGACATTGGATGGCTTCTTAAAGTTTACAAACGTTATTGCCATAGATTTGTTCTGTCTCCTACAGCACACCATAATCAACTTTAAACTAATGATCTGCTCTTCACAATTTCTCCATGGTCTGAAACCTTCTAGATTTCCTCGTAACTCCTGTTTTAGTTGTACCTAAAACTTTAAGTCGACAAACATTTTCAGTTACAATAAGCACATTAGGCCGAGGGAGCAATACGTAAATTACAATTCAAGGCAACAATGACAAATATATTTAGCAATTCGGAAAGTATATTCGTTTTGAAACGTCTACTTGCACGATGGCCAGAGATATTGGACTACCTTAGTGGTCATGGTTATTGTTTATGACAATGCTGTGTACAAATTATCGAGTTAATAAGCACTTTAAAACAAATGAAAAGGCATTTGTGATAAGATTGTATAGAAAAACCGTCTCTAATTCGTGATTAATGGGTTAGCTTCGTAAAATAGAGGTATGAACCTGGACATCCATGATGCCCTTTTGTCTACAATAGCTAAAATTATCTTTTGCATTAAAATTTAAAAAAAATAGTAAGTCATAGCACTACATTGGTATGCAGTGCCAAATAAAACTATTTCTAGTAATACCACATTCGGCTGTGTACAATTAGTACATGTTCACAAAATATTTGTTGTCTTGAGAAATAATATATTATACTCTTCTTCTCGTAACATTGGCCGATTTAGCAAGAGATTGTAAAAATTTTTACTTATATACCAAACTTTGAAGTTTGAAGGTATCACAGATTTTTAGAAAATGGAGTGAACGATTATTCAAGACACGTACAGAAACCAGACTGCAGTTGCAAAAGTCATAGAATGTGAGAGGAAAGCGGTGGCTAAGGGGGAAAAGTGGGTTGTAGTGTACGACTGGTGTTATTCAGTCTGTACACTGAGTAAGGAGAAAAGGAAACCAAGGAGTAATTTGTGAGCGAAATTAAAGTTCTGGGACAAACAACAAAGGCATTGAGGTTTTTTAATGATATTTTATTTATCTCAGAGACAGCAAAAGGCTATGAAGAGCAGTTGAACGGAATGAACAGTATTATGGCAAAAAAAAAAGCATTTCTTGTTGCTGAATAATGCAGCTAGCTACGAATACTTCCGAAATGTTACAAAATAACTTCACGTACTGAGACACTATATTGACATCTGCCATTTGGACCAGAAGAAAATTTGTGCCAGACCAGGATTCGAACACAGATTTGTCGCTTACCACAAGTGCTCGCCTTAAGAACTACAACTACCGGAGCACACTTCCAGTATCAATCGAAACTTACACGTGTCACATAGTCACAACCCTTATACTCACCTCGAAGAAATTGTCCACTTGGGACTGAAAGTCGTAGACATTATGTACATGTACAGCCTACCAAATGGCCACAACTGTAGAAAAATTGGTCGACTTATTCAAGAGAAAGAGCTCCACAAATTGAGCAAGTCAGTAAAGTGTTGGTCTACCACTGGTCCTTATATTAGCAGTTATTTGGCTTGGCATTGATTGATAGATTTGTTGGATGTCCTCTTGAGGGATGTCGAGCCATATATTGTCCAGTTGGCGCTTTAGCTCATCAAAATCCTGAGCTGGTCAGATGGCCTCGCCAATAATGTTACATACGTTTTCAGATGGGAGCGAACCTGCGACCTCACTGGCCAAGGAAGGGTTTTCAAGCATGAAGACAAGCAGTAGAAACTATCGCTATGTGCAGATGTGCATTATCTTGCTGAAATGTAAGCCAAGGATGCCTTTCCGTAGAGTGCTACAAATGGGTGCATAGAATATCACCCACATACGACTGTGCTCTAACAGTACTGTGGATGACAACCAAAGGGGTCCTACTCCAAAATGAAATGGAACCGTGGACCGCGGCTCCACATTGACGGTCATTGTGGTGGGTGACAGTCAGATTGGTATCCCATGGCTGTATGTAGCGCCTCCCGACACTTCTTTACTCCTCATCCAGGCTCAGTTACAAGTGGGATTCGTCACTGAAGACAATTCTACTCCAGTCAACGAAATTCCAGGTCTGATAAGTGTTTCAAGACGCCCTGGACAGCTGTGGGATGCCAACCTGAACGTCGCCCACCATGTGGCCTGAGAACTATATGGTCTGGGGTGCCATGTCTTTTCATAGCAGAGCCCCGCTGGTTGCCATCTGTGGCACCCATACAGTACAGAGATAAGTCGAGGAGATTCTATGCACCATTTTGTTTCCCTTCATAACAAGCCACCCTGGGCTTACATTTCAGCAACATTATATGCCTGTACACTGTGAGAGTTTCAAGTGCTTGTCTTTGTGGTTGTCAAACCCTATCTTGGACACCATAGCCGCTGGTTCTCTCCCCAACTGAGAATGTTTGGAGCATTATGGCCAGGGCAGGGCCATCAAACCTGCTCAGGATTTTCATCTATTGATTTATGTCTCATTTTGCCATTTCATGCATAGTATTATTTTGTGTGTGTTACCTCGTGATTTTTACGGTAGAGGAATAGATACATCATTGATTGTTCCAATATTGTGTTTATACAGTGACCGTATATTTACAGTATATTCCTTCAAACATCTATACACATCTGAGAGAGCAGAAACCTCACTGGCCATTACAGCAGTGGTAAACATTACAAAATAGCTTCGCTTACTGCGGTTATACATTGATGTCAGATGTGTGTGACACGTGAAAATTTGTTCCTGTCTGGGACTTAAATCCCTAATGTTCACCACTGCTATAATTGTCAATGACAGTGCCTGTTCCTTCAGATTTGCATGCCGTTCTGAAGGGCATAGTATTGTGAAGACACAGATACTGTATAAACAGTTTCGAAGTGCCTTATTTCAGTGCCATAACTGGCCTTGGGAATCTGTGCCCATCTTCACATGGCTGACGTTTCCAGTTACGTTTATGTATTCATCAATAGCATGTCGTCAGCTCCTGCACTATGTTCCAGTAGACTATGCTTTGTCTTGCATCAGTCCATATGTTTTTCTGCGACCTTAGCAAGAAAAAGCGTTGTGCATTGGAACATATGAAATAATAGACATCATCAGAAGAGTGGCACACCCAAGGGGAGAACAAGTTAAAAGAAAAATCAATAATAAATGGTTTATATAAGAAACGGCTTCCATAGAACCAAAATTGCACGTAATGCATAATATAAAAATACACTGAACAATATATAGGAAAAAGCAACTTAAAAGAAGAATAACCCAAACCAAAATTTTTTAAAAACTCACATCAGGATGTCAAAGTAATTCTGATTCTTCCAATTTAACAAGAAGGTCACTTTTTTTGCCACTTTCTGGCATAATTCAGAATCTGGAGATCCCACAGCATGGGTGGTCGATGCCCTGTTGACTTAAAATTCTCAACAGAGGCAGAATGCTGCTTCATCTGGCCAAAGTCTTAAACTTCCCACCAGTCATAAGATTGTGCTGGGTTTTGTTGTGGACTTCTAGAAGAATTGTAAATTATCAAACATGGATATGGAGTTAATGATCACCTGTTTAATGATCAGCTGATTAGTAAGGATCAGAACTACCTTGACACCACGATGTCAATTTTTGAAATATTTACTTAGCCAGTTTCTTTACTTTAGTTATTCTGCATTGAAATTGCTTTTTTTTTACTGTGTATTAATTTATGTATTTTTACATGATGCATTTCCAGCCAGTTTTTATGCTTCAGTTGGCTTTGTTTATGTTAAGTGTTTGATCAGTTTATTTGAGCCCTCAAATTGAACTCCCCTCAGGTAGCCCTTTTCTCTAAATGTTAATTCCTTTATATTTTTTATCCTGTAGATATATACATGCAATCTTTGTATTTTTCTAAAGCTACAAATTTACGTTTTAAATTTTAACTGCCAAACAGGATTTTGTCATTGTAATTCAAGTTTAGGTGGTAACACTTGCATATTTTACTTCACTTTCTCCTTCTTGCGGATCGTGTCACTCGCAATCTTGTGCACTACGCACGTGGCGTTATTAATTTGTAGTGTGTTTCCTGTCAGTCTCATTATTTCACTGTAGTTGTTCGTTTGTCCAAAGCTTTTCTGCTAGTGACAGCTTCCCAACGTTTTGTGAACTTCTGCATACCAGATAGAGCGCCTTCATTGTTGAGCTGTCTGATTATTCGGGTTACCTCACTGAAAGCCCGTGTACTCTTATGGAATTATGGGCAGCTTGGCAGGGTTCATGGTGTTATTTTCTTTTAGAACTACTTCAGACGTTAGTTGAGTCCATGCCATATCATGTTATGCCACCTCTACGTGCTCGCAGGGGCCCCACACCATATTAGGCAGGTACACCAGTTACTTTGCCCCTTCAGTTTATAATAGAAACATATACTTCCATAACGCAAATTAACTACTTTGTGCTCATTATCACATAGAAAACGTCCAACGAAGTCGGACATCCTGCCACTGTAGCATAATTAACCACACTCTGAACATCTACGTCTACATTTATACTCCGCAAGCCACCCAACGGTGTGTGGCGGAGGGCACTTTACGTGCCACTGTCATTACCTCCAGTTTCTGTTCCAGTCGCGTACGGTTCGCGGGAAGAATGACTGTCAGAAAGCCTCCGTGCGCGCTCGAATCTCTCTAATTTTACATTCGTGATCTCCTCGGGAGGTATAAGTAGGGGGAAGCAATATATTCGATACCTCATCCAGAAACGCACCCTCTCGAAACCTGGCGAGCAAGCTACACCGCGATGCAGAGCGCCTCTCTTGCGGAGTCTGCCACTCGAGTTTGCTAAACATCTCCGTAACGCTATCACGGTTACCAAATCACCCTGTGACGAAACGCGCCGCTCTTCTTTGGATCTTCTCTAACTCCTCCGTCAACTCGATCTGGTACGGATCCCACACTGATGAGCAATACTCAAGTATAGTCGAACGAGTGTTTTGTAAGCCACCTCCTTTGATGATGGACTACAGTTTCTAAGGACTCTCAGAATGAATCTCAACCTGGTACCCGCCTTACCAACAATTAATTTTATATGATCATTCCACTTCAAATCGTTCCGCATGCATACTCCAGATATTTTACAGAAGTAACTGCTACCAGTGTTGGTTCTGCTATCATATATTCATACAATAAAGGATCCTTCTTTCTATGTATGCACAATACATTACATTTGTCTATGTTAAGGGTCAGTTGCCACTCCCTGCACCAAGTGCCCATCCGGTGCAGATCTCCCTGCAATTCGCTACAATTTTCTAATGCTGCAACTTCTCTGTATACTACAGCATCTTCCGCAAAAAGCCGCATGGAACTTCCGACACTATCTACTAGGTCATTTATATATATTGTGAAAAGGAATGGTTCCATAACACTCCCCTGTGGCACACCAGAGGTTACTTTAACGTCTGTAGACGTCTCTCCATTGATAACAACATGCTGTGTTCTGTTTGCTAAAAACTCTTCAATCAAGCCACACACCTGGTCTGATATTCCGTAGGCTCTTACTTTGTTTATCAGGCGACAGTGCGGAACTGTATCGAACGCTTCCCGGAAGTCAAGGAAAATGGCATCTACCTGGGAGCCTGTATCTAATATTTTCTGGGTCTCATGAACAAATAAAGCGAGATGGGTCTCACACGATCGCTGTTTCCGGAATCCATGTTGATTCCTACAGAGTAGATTTTGGGTTTCCAAAAACGACATGATACTCGAGCAAAAAACATGTTCTAAAATTCTACAACAGATCGACGTCAAAGATATAGGTCTATAGTTTTGCGCATCTGCTCGACGACCCTTCTTGAAGACTGGGACTACCTGTGCTCTTTTCCAATCGTTTGGAACCTTCCGTTCCTCTAGATACTTGCGGTACACGTCTGTTAGAAGGGGGGGAAAGTTCTTTTGCGTACTCTGTGTAGAATCGAATTGGTATCCCGTCAGGTCCAGTGGACTTTCCTCTGTTGAGTGATTCCAGTTGCTTTTCTATTCCTTGGACACTTATTTCGATGTCAGCCATTTTTTTCGTTTGTGCGAGGATTTAGAGAAGGAACTGCAGTGCGGTCTTCCTCTGTGAAACAGTTTTGGAAAAAGGTGTTTAGTATTCCAGCTTTACGCGTTCATCCTCTGTTTCCATGCCATCATCATCCCGGAGTGTCTGGATATGCTGTTTCGAGCCACTTACTGATTTAACGTAAGACCAGAACTTCCTAGGATTTTCTGTCAAGTCGGTACATAGAATTTTACTTTCGAATTCACGCATAGCCCTCCTTACGCTAACTTTGACATCATTTAGCTTCTGTTTGTCTGAGAGGTTTTGGCTGCGTTTAAACTTGGAGTGAAGCTCTCTTTGCTTTCGCAGTAGTTTCCTAACTTTGTTGTTGTACCACAATAGGTTTTTCCCGTCCCTCACAGTTTTACTCGGCACGTACCTGTCTAAAACGCATTTTACGATTGCCTTAAAGTTTTTCCATAAACACTCCACATTGTCAGTGTCAGAACAAAAATTTTCGTTTTGATCTGTTAGGTTGACTGAAATCTGCCTTCTATTACTCTTGCTAAACAGATAAACCTTCCTCCCTTTTTTTATATTCCTATTAATTTCCATATTCAGGGATGCTGCAACGGCCTTATGATCACTGATTCCCTGTTCTGCACTTACAGAGTCGAGAAGTTCGGGTCTGTTTGTTATCAGTAGGGCCAAGATGTTATCTCCACGAGTCGGTTCTCTGTTTAATTGTTTGAGGTAATTTTCGGATAGTGCACTCAGTATAATGTCACTCGATGCTCTGTCCCTACCACCCGTCCTAAACATCTGATTGTCCCAGTCTATATCTGGTAAATTGAAATCTCCACCTAAAACTATAACATGCTGAGAAAATTTATGTGAAATGTATTCCAAATTTTCTCTCAGTTGTTTTGCCACTAATGCTGCTGAGTCGGGAGGTCGGTAAAAGGAGCTAATTATTAACCTAGCTCGGTTGTTGAGTGTAACCTCCACCCATAATAACTCACAGGAACTATCCACTTCTACTTCACTACAGGATAAGCTACTACTAACAGCGACAAACACGCCACCATCGGTTGCATGCAATCTATCCTTTCTAAACACTGTATGTGCCTTTGTAAAAATTTCGGCTGAATTTCTCTCTGGCTTCAGCCAGCTTTCTGTACCTATAACGATTTCAGCTTCGGTGCTTTCTATCAGCACTTGAAGTTCCGGTACTTTACCAATGCAGCTTCGACAGTTTACAATTACAATACCGATTGCTGCTTGGTCCCCGCGTGTCCTGACTTTGCCCCGTACCCTTTGAGGCTGTTGCCCTTTCTGTACTTGCCCGAGGCCATCTAAACTAAAAAACCGCCCAGTCCACGCCACACAGCCCCTGCTACCCGTGTAGCCGCTTGCTGCGTGTAGTGGACTCCTGACCTATCCAGCGGAACCCGAAACCCCACCATCCTATGGCGCAAATCGAGGAATCTGCAGCCCACACGGTCCCAGAACAGTCTCAGGCTCTGATTCAGACCCTCCACTCGGCTCTGTACCAAAGGTCCGCAGTAAGTCCTGTCGACCATGCTGCAGATGATGAGCACTGCTTTCATCCCGCTAGCGAGACTGGCAGTCTTCACCAAATCAGATAGCCGCCGGAAGCCAGAGAGGATTTCCTCCGATCCATAGCGACACACATCATTGGTGCCGACATGAGCGACCACCTGCAGATGGGTGCACCCAGTACCCTTCATGGAATCCGGAAGGACCCTTTCCACATCTGGAATGACTCCCCCCGGTATGCACACGGAGTGCACATGGGTTTTCTTCCCCTCTCTTGCTGCCATATCCCTAAGGGGCCCCATTATGCGCCTGTGTTTTGGAGAGATCATGAGTGCTGTGTATCACTGAAACTACATATTTTCGTACGACGCGTGTATAAATATGAAAAAAATCAATTACGGCCTGTTCGTTTGTAAGGTCTTGGTCCCTTCTGAAATCGCTGGTGAGAGTAGGAAAGTGGATTCACAAAATAATAGCGATTTTAATATTTGTGGCACAGTGTTTATCTTTCATCCCGTATGTTTGTGAAACTTGTCTGGTAATTACAGTAACTGCGGACGGAGTGTGCAGTACTCTCCACGTTCGTTTCGAGACAGATGCAGCTGATTTACGTGCATCTTATAACAGCAAAAGCCGAACTGCAGCACTCGTCTTCAAGCACAGAGGCGCCGTGGTATCCATCCCATCATTGTAGGTTAGAATATAGCCTACTTCATACATAAAATAGGTTCTGACCTAATCTAACCTCCTCGATCTCGTCAAAAACTAACGAATCAGGTGGGACGCACAGTGACCAAGCTGTCAGACGATGTTGGAGGTCAACCTTTGGCGACGGAGTCCAACGACCGTTGTCAGTGACAATGTGAGCGCAGCCTTATCGCACGTCTCACAATCTTCTGCACCACTGGTCCGTCACAAGTCAGCGTGGACGGCTTGCCATAGACGAAAACAAATTAATTTCTTCCTTCTATCGTCATCTGAATAGTGAAGCAATGGAGGACTGACCCCAAACCAATTGGAAGAAAAATGCAATTTCACGGCATTTATCCAGCACTTGACATCGTAACACGAAAGTCATAGAAGCTCTTTAGTTTTGAAATTTATGGTAACTGAAGTTGATGATTGGATGGGTAGGGAAAGAAATAAACAGCAGAGTAAAAAATTATTACGCTGCAGTTCTGTAAACTCGATAGTCCTTGTAAACAAAGCAAAAGCGTCACCTCTTTCCGAAGGGTAAAGTCTGGAAATACTACAGCTCGCGACTCTCGCGTTTTATTGCGAGAACTGTTGAAATCTGAGGGTTGGTTTGAGAGGAATGTGGAGTTGCGCTTGGGAGTTACCAGCATCACACATCTCACAACTCATGAGCATGCAGTCACCCACATCACACTCACTACACCGAGCGAGGTTGCGCAGTGGTTAGAGCGCTGGACTCGCATTCGGGAGGACGGCGGTTCAAACTCGTGTCCGCCAACCTGATTTAGGATTTCTGTGTTTTCTTCCCTAAATCGCTTCAGGCAAATGCCAGAATGGTTCCTTTGAACGTCACGGCAGACCCCTTTCCCGTCCTACCCTAATCCAATGCGACCAACGACCTCACTGTTTTGTCCCCTTCCCCTAAAACAACCAACACCCACTTACAATTATCTATCGTTTACTGGCTCGAATCACAGAATACAAGCTGTCCAAAATTGTCACATTGCTATCACATCACCATGAACGTTGCTGACATTGATATCATAACCAAAAATCGGCTTTCAAATATCTGTATCTTGAATTCCGTGTTCCTTTCAGGATGCTATGTTTGAGGTAACATGAATGATGTAGCAATTCCTGGTGCTTCCCAGGTGGTATCAACAACTCCTCCTCAGGAAAGGGAGCTGCACTGACCTACCTACTGGCATTTTCTTCTTACACACCCTCTAGCTTCAGGTGAAAAACAGCCCAGCAGAAATGCGTTGCTTGTTATTACCTTTTGCAAATTATTTGATTGCTGGACTTGCTTACTGGCAGAATTTAGAGAAGTTCAGCATGTCAGTACTTCATGTCTAAGTACCGGCACTAGTAATATTGTATAAAGCATTACAGTAGCCATTACATAGTCCCTGTTGTTTTACCACTTAGTATGTTTATCCGTTTCAAACGGAATACTGAACAAATCGAATTCAGTAATTGTCCACAGACATACAAGTAAAATTGCGACACACGCCTCATAAAGTCTGTAGCTGTAATTCAATGACTCGTGAACTGCCGCCACGTATTTGTCAGCTTCTGTGAAAATTCAGACGCCCATATTTTTCCTTTCCTTCGCTGCTTTGCTTTCTGCATCACCAACAGTGCAGCTGACATACACAACTATCCTGTGTGGATATCACGGCTTTTCATTGCAAGTATTTCGCTACAATAGCGCTCTATTGCATATGTGTGTGTGTGTGTGTGTGTGTGTGTGTGTGTGTGTGTAGCTCTGTGAGGTTTGCGTCTAAGAAAGAGAATCGCTTGTGTTCCTTAGCTCATTATTCGTCCGACAGTACTGTCTTTCATTCGTACTGCGTAAAATCTTGTTCGTAAGTTCAGGCCAACTGTAGTGAATACTATCATTGTTCTGATGACTGGTCGTTCGCCTGTTGTTTGCTCCGGCGTACAGGCATTGCAGAGGAATTGGAGACAGGAGACGGAAGTTTTTCCCGGCAGCGTAACGAGCTGACATCTGTCGGCGACGCCAGGCAACAGTGCATTCAACGGACGGCGTTTATTCGATGTCGCAATAATAAGCTTAACAGGAAACGTTTGGAAGTAAGAAAAGTCACCTTATCTGCGTCTATTGAGTATCGATTGTCTGTTAACAAAGGGGTAACCCCGTTCATGTCTCTTGTTTATTTCCAAAGACAGTTCTTCATACTCAGCAACACTAGTGATGATGCGTTCGTTAAAAAAGTGAAAGATATGCAACAAATTCCTCCCACCTACTCCCAAAAGTGTAAAGCCCGACCCCCTCCAACCACTCCTGAACTCACCGTACCTGTCCGTCCTCTGGACGCCCCCACCCCTCCTGGCAATTCCCTTCGTCCCCCACCCACCGCTGAGGACATCATCAGGTTCCTCACCATCGTCCTCCAGAATGTTCATCCCTTTCAGCGCCCTCACACCCTCCAGCAGATCTCCCTTGCTGCCCGTTCCATCTTCCAACTCAAGATGTACGCCACCTACTCCAACAACCAGGCCCATTTCACCTTCTCCCGTCTTGACACCCTCGTTTAAATCCCAGTCATGGCGCGACAGCAACGTATCCTTTTCAACAACATACGCTCCCTTCCCGCCAACAAAAACCTGTTCCTGCACACCCTTGCCACCCACCGCGTGGATGCCTTCCTCCTCAATGAAACCTTCCTGCAACCCCAACACACAGTCCACACTTCGCCCTACCTCCTCCACCGCTCCGATAATCCCCTCCCGATTGCGCGTGGCGGAGTTGCCATTGGTCACCACCGCCAGATCCCCGTTCGGCTCCAACCTCTCCTTCCCAACCCCACCGAACACCTGATCCTTAGTCTCTTCTTCCCCGGCCTTACCGTTACCTGCGCCACCATCTATGTCCGCCCCAACGCTCCTATTCCCTTCGACTTCCTCTCCCACGTCGATCGTACCTTTTCCTCCTACGTGATCGCCGCCGACCTCAACATCCATAGTCGTTCCGCTGCCCAGTTACGCCGATGGCATCGGTTCCTCTCCACCCTTCAAGGTGACCTCGTCCCCATCCCCCGGCATACCCGTCCTGAATCCAACTCCACTCCTGATGTTATCCTCTCCTCCCCCAACCTCCTTGGCCGTATCACGGTGGCTGTCCTGGAGCCTATTGGTAGCGACCATCTCCCTGTCCTCCTCACCGTTTCAGACGGTCGTCGCCCTCGCCCCGACCCTCGTACTGACCCTCCCCCTAAGTATGTCCACGACTATTCCCGAGCCGACTGGAATGCCTACCGGGATACCCTTTCCACCCAGGTCGATAGCCACCCTCTCACCTACCACCACCCTGACGATGTCACCCATGCCGCCTCCTTTCTCCAGCGGACCTTGTCTGAGGCCGTGGAGGCCCACGTTCCTACTGTCGCCATCCACCCCTACCGTCCTCCCTTACCCCCACAGGCCGTTCTCCTCTTCCGTGAATCCCGTCGTCTCTACCGTGCCTTCCTCCGCACGCGTGACCCGGACACACTACGACGCCACCGGCAACTCCAGCGACACGTTCACAATTTGCTCGCGGCTAAGAAACGCCGGGACTGGCGACAGACATGCACCCGTTTAAATGCAACCCTACCAATCAACTCGTCCAAGTTCTGGTCGGCCTTCCGTCGCCTTACCGGAACTAAACCCTCCCCCTATTATCCTCTTCTCCATGATGATCACCCTTTCCCTGACTCAATTAGTAAGGCCAATCACTTTGCCTCCTACCTCTCCGATGTATTTTCCGTCCCCGATGATCCGCAGTTCGATTACTCCCTCTTCCCAGATATCCGCGATCGAACTGACACCTCTTCCCCTCCCCTCGCTCCTGGCTTCCAGTACTTGGACAACATTACACACACGGAACTCAATGCCCCTATCACTACACAGGATCTCATTGATACACTCCGCACAAAACGCAACACCGCTCCTGGTCACGATCGTGCCACCTACCGTCACCTTCGTGAAGCTCCTGTCTCTTTCCTCTCCACCCTGGCCAGGCTCTACAATGTAGTCCTGTCCACCGGTTACTACCCCGACCTGTGGAAAACCTCCCGTATCCTCATGTTCCTTAAACCTGGCAAACCGCCGTCCGCCGTCTCCTCCTACCGTCCCATCAGCCTTACCTCGGTCTTCAGCAAGGTCCTGGAATCTATCCTCACCCGCCGCATCCACCAGCATCTCCGCCAGCACCGCCTCCTTCCCGTCACCCAGTGTGGCTTTCGGCCATCCTTCTCTTCCGACGATCTTCTCCTTCACCTCACTCATCTCCTTTCCGAACAGCTTAATTCCCGTCGCTCCGCCATCTTCCTCTCCCTTGACCTCGAACGCGCTTATGACCGCGTCTGGCATTCCGGTCTCCTCTTCAAGCTCCAAACCTTTGCCCTTCCCATTAACTACGTCCGTCTGATCGGTTCCTTTCTCTCCCGCCGTCCTTCCTATGTCACCATCCATAACACCGATTCCTACACCTTTTTCCCCTCCGCCGGTGTGCCCCAAGGCTCCGTCCTCTCCCCCCTTCTGTACCTTTTGTACACGGCGGACATGCCGCCGCCGTCGCCCCCCGTCCACCTCCTCCAGTTTGACGATGACACCGCCTTCCTCGCCCTTGCCCCCACCCTGCAACGCTCCCAACGCCTTCTCCAATCCCATCTTGACCGGTTCACCGCTTGGTGCAACCAGTGGTTGCTCAAGGTCAATCCCTCCAAAACCCAGGCGATCATTGTAGGCAAAACCACCCCTTCCTTCCGCCTCCTTGATTTCTATCTCACCATCTATGGCTGTCCTATCGCCCTCACTCCCACCCTTAAGTACCTTGGCGTCACCCTCGACCGTCGCCTCTCCTGGACTCCCCATCTCCAGACGATCCAAGCCAAGGCACGTTCCCGACTCCGTCTCCTCAAGCTCCTTTCCGGCCGCACGTGGGGTCTGGACCCCTCCACAATCCTCCACACCTATAAATCCCTCATCCGCCCTATCCTTTGTTACGCCCATCCAGCGTGGATCTCCGCCCCCCCCCTACCTTCTATAAATCCCTCCAAATCCTTGAACGCCATGCTCTCCGCCTTGCCTATCGCATCCGTCTCCCCTCCCCCACGCGGATCCTGTATGATCTCATCCCCTTCCCCCACCTCCTCCTTTTCCTTGAAAGGATACGTATCCTGTACACCTCACGTAAACTTGATCCTCCTCACCCGCTCGTTTCCCCACTCCTCTCCCACCCCCGCCCGCTGCCGCGCCTGTATTCGCACGTCCCACCCGGTCTCCATCTCTCTACCCTCCATGCCCTCTCCCAAGGTGGCTTCCGCCGGCTCCCTCTCCCTGATGATGTCCTCGTCCCCTCCATCTACCCCTCCTATCAACTTTGACCCTGCCCCACCCCCCACTTCCCGTGTCCTTTCCTTTCGGCACCCTCCCTCCCTTCTCTTCTCTTCCCTTCTTTTTCCATCTCCCTGTCCCCTCCCTTCCCCCTCTTCCCCCGGGCTTCCTCTCCCCCTTCCTCCCTCCCCCTATCTCCCCTGCCCGTGGCATCTCTGCTCTCCCCTCTCGCTCTCCCACTCCCCTTCCTCCTCCTCCTCTCTTGGCAGGTCCCCGGATTCGCACACGTATAGTGAACATTCGCGCGCCGGAGATCGTCGCCTTTTGTGCTTCGTGTGTGTGACGTCATATAGTGTTTTTGGTGTCCGCCG
Organism: Schistocerca piceifrons; assembly: GCF_021461385.2. Lineage (NCBI taxonomy): Eukaryota > Metazoa > Arthropoda > Insecta > Orthoptera > Acrididae > Schistocerca > Schistocerca piceifrons. The sequence continues at coordinate 49,254,920 of NC_060148.1, forward strand.
TCCCACTCCTACGTTCACTTGTGCCGTCGGACTCACCAGTGTTTTGTGCGCCGTGCCAACGTGTTTTCAGTGTTGTTATCATCACATGTGAACGACTCCGTGTTTTTTATGTCTCTGTGACCTCTCTCTTTTGCCCGTCACTTTGTTCATTGTCATTCACCATGTTTTATACTCTTGTACAACGCTATGGCTGAAGAGCGGCGTAGTGTGCCGCTGCCAGCCTACCTGAATTGTACAGGTTTTAAAATAACAATAAAGGGTTGGATTCCCTCTCTTCTTCATCGAAGAGTTTCACTGCCTGGGCTACTCTCAGGGTGCACCTTAGACGTGGAAGATCCCCGCCGTTTCCCTGCCGTGTCGTCTGCTTGCCGTCCATACTGCCTGCCGGTGCTCGCCGCCGCCGTCGCCGCCTGCCGGGGCTCGCCGCCGCCGCCTGGTCGCCGCCTGCCGGTGCTCGCCGCCGTCGCCGTCTGCGCCGCCGTTTGGCCGCCTTCCGGTCCTCGCCGCCGCCGCCGCCGCCGTCGCCTGCCGGGGCTCGCCGCCGCCGCCGCCGCCGCCGCCGCCGCCGCCTGCCGGTCGCCGCCGTCGCCGTCTGGTCGCCGCCGCCGCCCTTCTCGCGCGCCGCCGCCATGTCCCAACCCACCACCACCACCACTATCATTTTCACCTCTCCCTCCGCTGCTCCAACCACCATCACATGGAGCTCCTCCTCCACCCCACTCCCCGTCCTTCCTTCTCTCCCTGTCCACCCCACCCCTGCACCACATTCGGCTGTAACCACCCCCAACTCCTCCTCCCCTATCACTGTCGCCCCATCGACAGCTACTGACTTTCCGCCGCTCCCCGCACCGCCTCCGACAGGCTCCAAGCCAGCACGGATCTCTGCTCGACGTTCCACAGTCTCAGTGACACCCACGCCCCCTCCGTCTGCGTCATCCGCTGCTCAGGGTGGTCCTGCCCCCCGCCATCTCCCCCTGCAACCCATACCCCTGCCCCCTCTCCACCCAGTCGTGCCCGCGAAACCTTCAAAGCGCCCGAATGCTGACCCTTCCCCTGCAGTCTCCTCCAAAAAAACCCCCAGCCCCCGTAACCCACCCACCCCCATGGACGCGGCTCCGACCCCACCCCTGCCCCGCCTGCCACCCACACCTTTGTCCTCTCCAATCCTGACCCTCAATTCCTTGATGCCCGCTCCCTCACCCTCGCCATCCGGAAATACTACCCCAATGCTCCCATCTCCCAACTGATTCCTCGCAAGGACTCGGTCCTCATCAAATCCCCCAGTGCTTCCCTCCACACCGATCTCCTCTCCCGCATCCCCCGTATCTAATTTGGCCAACATGCAACCCTCACCCCCTACACCCCGTCCTCTCCCCGTCAGCCTCAACCTCCCCGGCGTCCGCCGACCTTCACCGCTGTGATCACGAAGCTTAGCCCCGTGATCACGGAGGCTGAGGTGTTGGCGGAACTCAACTCCCGGCCCGACATTGAAATCCGCTCGGCCCGTCGCATCTTCAATGATGCTGGGCCGACTTTTCTCATGCGGATATTCACCGAATCCTCCTCCTCCATTGACCGCCTCCTCACCGAGGGAGCCCTCATATACAATCAGCGCCATAAGGTGGACCCCTCCCGTTCCCCCGTCCAATCCTACCGCTGCCAACGCTGTCTCACCTACAACGACCACGTTACCTCCGCCTGCAGGAACCCCCCTACTTGTCCCTACTGCAAAGCTTCCCACTTCCTCAATCATTGCCCCAACCTCACCTCTCCCCCCTCCTGCAACACTTGCAACGAACCGCATCCTACCTACTCCTCGAAGTGTAAAGCGAAACCTCCGCCTGTAACCCCTGAGCTCACCGTGCCTGTCCGTCCTGTTGATGACCCCATCCACCCCAACAACTCGCTCCGCCCTCCCCCTACTGCTGAGGACATCATCCGTTTCACCACCATTGTGCTCCAAAACATCCACCCCTTCCAGCGCTCACACACTCTTTAATAAATCGCCCTTGCTGCCCGTTCCATCTTCCATCTTACCACCTATGCCACATACTCCCACAACCAGGGCCACTTCACCTTCACCCCCCTCACCACCCTTGTCTAACTCTCCAATCCCATGGCACAACAACCGTACCGTATCCTGTACCACAACATTCGCTCCCTGCCCACTCACAAACTCCTCTTCCTCCACACCCTACGTCAGCACCGCGTGGATGCCTTCGTCCTAAATGAAACCTTCCTTCAACCCCATCTCTCCGTCTCCACGGCTCCTTACACTCTACACCGCACCGATAACCCGTACCCTCTCGCGCGTGGCGGAGTTGTTATAGGCCACCTCAAGCACCTCCCTGTCCGGCCCCAACCTCTCCTTAACAATCCTGCCGAGCATCTCACCCTCAGCCTCTTCTTCCCCACCCTTACCATCACCTGTGCCACCATTTATGTCCGCCCTCGCACCCCCATCCCGTACGATTTCCTGGCCCACATTGACCGCACCTTCTCCACCTACGTGATTGCTGCTGACCTCAATATCCACAGCCATGATCCTGCCGACCTCCGATGGTGGCATCAGTTTCTCACCACTCTCCAGGGAGACCTGGTTCCCCTGCCTCAGCACACCCGGCCCGAATCCAACACCACTCCTGATGTGGTCCTTGCCTCTCCAAACCTCCTTGGGCCCTCACCGCGGATGTCCATGACCTCATTGGCAGTGACCATACTCCTGTCCTCCTCACTATCTCTAACGGTCGCCAACCCCGCCACGCTCCTCGCCCTGACGTCCCTCCTAAACTTGTCCATGATTACTCCCTTGCCAACTGGGATTCCATTCACACCCAGGTTGACGGCCACGACCTTACCCTCCAGTCTCCTGATGACATCGCTCGTGTTGCTGCCTTCCGGCACCAGACATTGTCTGACGCCGTCGCCACCCATATCCCCACCAAAGCCATCCACCCTCACCGCCCCGCCCTGCCTCCACAGGCCGTCCTTCTCCTTCGAGAGTCCCGTCGCCTCTACCGCTCTTTTCTCCACATTCATGACCGGGATACACTTACCCGCCACCGGCAATTACAGCGACACATCCGCAACCTGCTTGTTGCGAAGAAACGCAGAGCCTGGCGCCAGACATGTACACGACTCAACACCACACTCCCCATCAACTCTTCCAAGTATTGGTCTGCCTTCCACCGCCTTACTGGGAACCGCCCCACCCCCCAGTACCCTCTCCTCCTTAATGACCGTCCCTTTCCTGACAACCTCAGTAAGGCCAACCACTTTGCCTCCCACCTCTCTGATGTTTTTTCCATCCCAGATGATCCCCACTTTGATTATTCCCTCTTCCCTGATGTCATGGACGGTACGAATACCTCTGTTCCTCCCCTTGCTCCTAGCTTCCAGTACTTGGGCCACACCCCACCATCTGCACCTAACACTCCCATCACTACACAGGACATCAGCCTCACACTCCGCACTAAATGCAACACTGCTCCCGGCCACAACTGCGTTACCTACCGCCACCTCAAACACTGCCCTCCCTCCTTCCTTTCCCTCCTTGCCACCCTCTACAATGTCATCCTTGCCACAGGCTTCTATCCCGACCTGTGGAAAACCTCCCGTATCCTGATGTTCTCCAAACCCAATAAGCCTCCATCTGATGCCTCTTCCTATCGTCCTATCTGTCTCACATCGGTGTTCAGCAAGCTCTTGGAATCCATCCTTTCCCGGCGCATCCATCTCCACCTCCACCAAAACCACCTCCTCCCAAACACCCAATGTGGCTTTCGACCTTCCTTCTCTGCTGATGACCAGCTCCTCCGCCTCACTCATTTCCTCTCCCTCCAGCTTAACTCCCGTCGCTCCGCCATTTTTGTCTCACTTGACCTCGAAAAGGCCTACAACCGTGTCTGGCATCCCAGTCTCCTGTTTAAACTCCAAACCTACGCCCTTCCTATCAACTACATCCGTCTGGTGGCCTCCTTCCTCTCCCACCGCCCCTCCTATGTTACCATCCATCATGCCAATTCCCACACCTTCTACCCCTCTGCCGGTGTGCCTCAGGGCTCTGTCCTCTCCCCTCTCCCCTACCTTCTGTACACAGCAGATATGCCCCAACCCCCCCCCCCCATCCAGTACACCTCTTGCAATATGCTGATGACACCGCATTCCTCGCCCTCGCTCCTACCCTCCAACAGTCCCAACGCCTTCTCCAGAATCACCTTGACCTTTTTGCTGCATGGTGTAACCAATGGCTCCTGAAACTCAATCCTTCCAAGACCCAGGCAATCATCGTAGGTCCTACCACTCGCTCCTTCCGGCTCCTGGATTTCTCCCTTACTGTCTGCGCATGTCCTGTCCGCCTCACCCCCACCCTCACCTACCTTGGCCCCACCATTGACCGTCACCTCAACTGGATACCTCATCTCCGCTCCATCCAATCCAAAGCCCACAACCGCCTCCGACTTCTCAAACTCCTCTCTGGCCGGACATGGGGGTTGCACCCTCTCTACCATCCTCCACACCTACACATCCTTCATCCGTCCCGTCCTCTGTTATGCCAGTCCTGCCTGGATGTCTGCCCCCCCCCCCAAATTCTATCAATCCCTCCAGATCCTTGAGCGTCATGCACACCGCCTCGCCTTCGGTATCCGCCTCCCGTCCCCCACGCGGATCCTCTATGATCTCATTCCTTTCCCCCATCTGCTCCTATTCCTCGAACATATCTGCATCCTCTACACCTCCCGCCGTCTTGAACCTCCTCACCCCCTGGTTGCTCCTCTCCTCTCCCATCCCCACCCCCTGCCACGTCTTCACCGTTGTGTCCCCCCTACCCTCCATCTGTACACCCTCCATCTTCTTTCCCAATGTGGCTTCTGTCAACTCCCCCTCCCAGATGATGCCCTCTCTCCCTCCATTTATCCTTCCTATCAACTCTGATCCTCACTCCCCCTCCTTTCCTCTGTCCTTTCCCTGGGCTCCCTCTTCCCCCCCCCCCCCTTCCGGCCTGTTTTCTCGCCACTACACCTCTCCCTACCTCCCTTCTCCCCCCAGTCCTTTTGTATTCCCCTCCTCTGCCTCCCCCACTCCCTGTCGCGTCTGCCCTCCAGCCCTCTTCTGGGTCCTCATCCTCCATCAACTCCTTTCCCAGTTCCCCTCTTCGCTTTTACTCTCCTTTCCCCTCCTTTTTTCCCATCTTCTGTCCCGTCTCCCCCCACCTGCTCTCGACTGTGGTGTCACATTAGCCAACATTTTTAGTGCAGTGTTCCAGTGACTATTCAGTGTTGTTTGCCTTTATCGTGTTGCGAACAGACACCATGCTGTCGCTCGGTGTGAATTTTATGTCTTTTGCGAACAGAATCCAGGCTGTCGCCGTGTTTTTTAATTGTCTATTGTTTTCCCTGTCTGCTTCATATGTATTTTTCTTAGCATCATCATCCCTCTCTTGTTGTTTTAAGTTACACGATTTCTTTTCGCTCTGTTACTTTCTAAGTCTTCGATTTTATCGCCTGTTTTTTATTATTTGTTCTCTTGATCTTTGTCACAAAATCTGTCGGCTGAAGAGCGGCATACTAAGCTGCTGCCAGCCCGCCCCCTTCGGGGGGAATTGAAATTCAATAAAGAAAAAAAAAAAAAACAACAAATTCCATTCGAGGGTTGGATTCCCTCACTTCTTCGGCGAAGGCTTTCACTGCCTGGGCTACTCTCAGGGTGCATCTTCGACGTGGAAGATCCATTTCCTTGCCGTGTCGTCTGCTTGCTGTCAATACTGCTCGCCGTCCGGTCCTCCTCGCCGCCACCGCCGCCGCCTGCCGGTGCTCCCCGCCGCCGCCCTTCTCGCGCGCCGCCACCATGTCCCAACCCACCAGCACAATCATTTTCACCTCTCCCTCCGCTGCTCCAACCACCATCACATGGAGCTCATCCTCCACCCCACTTCCCGTCCTTCCTTCTCTCCCTGTCCACCCCACCCCTGCGCCACTTTCGGCTGTAACCACCCCCAACTCCTCCTCCCCTATCACTGTCGCCCCATCGACAGCTACTAACTTTCCGCCGCTCTCTGCACCGCCTCCGACGGGCTCCAAGCCAGCATGAATTTCGGCTCGACGTTCCACAGTCTCTGTGACACCCACGCCCCGGCCGTCTGCGTCATCCGCTGCTCAGGGTGGTCCTGCCCCCCGCCATCTCCCCCTGCAACCCATCCCCCTGCCCCCTGTACACCCGGTCATGACCACGAAACCTTCAAAGCGCCCGCATGTTGACCCTTCCCCCGAAGTCTCCTCCAAAAAAACCCCCAATCCCCGTGACCCACCCACCACCATGGACGTGGCCCTGACCCCCGCCCCCACCACGCCTGCCACCCACACCTTTGTCCTCTCCAATCCTGACCCCCAATTCCTTGATGCCCACTCCCTCACCCTCGCCATCTGGAAATACTACCCCAATGGCCCCATCTCCCTTCTGATTCCTCGCAAGGACTCGGTCCTCATTAAATCCCCCAATGATTCCTTCCATACCGATCTCCTCTCCCGCATCCTCTGTATCCAATTTGGCCAACGTGCAACCCTCACATCCTACCACACCCCATCCTCTCCCCGTCAGCCTCAACCTCCCCGACGTCTGCCAACCTTCACCTCTGTGATCACGAAGCTTAGCCCTGTGATCACAGAGGCTGAGGTATTGGCAGAACTCAACTCCCAGCCCGACATTGAAATCCGCTCGGCCCATCGCATCTTCAATGATGCCGGGCCGACTTTTCTCATGCAGGTATTCACATAATCCTCCTGCTCCATTGACCGCCTCCTCACCAAGGGAGCCCTCATCTACGATCGCCGTCATAAGGTGGACCCCTCCTGTTCCCCAGTCCAATCTTACCACTGCCAAAGCTGCCTCACATACAATGACCATGTTACCTCTGCCTGGAATAACCCCCCTACTTGTCCCCACTGCAAAGCTTCCCACTTCCTCAAGAACTGCCCCAACCTCACCTCTCCCCCCTCCTGCAACACCTGTAACAAACCACATCCAACCTTCTCCTAGAAGTGTAAAGCGAAACCTCCTCCACTCACCCCTGAGCTCACCGTCCCTGCTCGTCCTGTTGATGATCCCATCCACCCCAAACACTCGCTCTGCTCTCCGCCTACTGCAGAGAACGTAATCCGTTTCATCACCATTGTGCTCCAAAACATCCACCCCTCAGCGCCCCCACAGCCTTCCCCAGATCGCCCTCAATGTCCGTTCCATCTTCCATCTTATCACCTATGCCACCCACTCCCACAACCAGGCCCACTTCACCTTCACCCCACTCACCACCCTCGTATTGCTCTCGCCTCCCATGGTACAACATTCCTAACATATCCTGTACCACAATATTTGCTCCCTGCCCACCCACATACTCCTCTTCCTCCACACCATCCATCAGCACAACATGGATGCCTTTGTCCTAAATGAAACATTCCTTCAACCATGTATCTCCATCTCCACACCTCCTTACACCCTTCACCGCACCGATATCCCATACCCTCTGGCGCATGGCAGAGTTGCTATAGGCCACCTCAAGCACCTCCCTGTCCGGCCCCAACCTCTCCTTAACAATCCTGCCGAGCATCTCACCCTCAGCCTCTTCTTCCCCACCCTTACTGTCACCTGTGCCACCATTTATGTCCGCCCTCGCATCCCCATCCCGTACGATTTCCGGGCCCACATTGACCGCACCTTCTCCACCTACATGATTGCCACTGACCTCAATATCCACAGTCGTGATCCTGCCAATCTCCAGTGGTGGCATCGGTTTATCACCACCCTCCAGGGAGACCTGGTCACCTCCCCAAGCACACCCGACTCGAACCCAACACCACTCCTTATGTGGTCCTTGCCTCTCCCAACCTCCTTGGGCGCATCACCGCAGATGTCCTTCACCTTATTGGCAGTGACCATGCACCTGTTCTCCTCATTATCTCTAGTGGTCGCAATACCCGCCCCGCTCCTCACCTTGACGTCCCTCCTAAACTTGTCCATGATTACTCCTGTGCCAACTGGGATGCCTACCGGGACTCCATTCCACCCAGGGTGACGGCCACGACCTTGCCCTCCAATCTCCTGATGACATCTCTCGCATTGCCGACTTACTGCACCAGATCTTGTCTGACGCCATCGCCACCCATATCTCCATCTAAGCCATCCACCCTCACCGGCCCACCCTGCCTCCACAGGCCATCCTAATTCGATAGTCCCGCCACCTCTACCGCTCTTTTCTCCTCACTCGTGGCCGGGACACACTTACCCGCTACCGGCAATTACGACAACATATCTGCAACCTGCTTACTGCGAAGAAACGCCATGCCTGCCGCCAGACATGTACACAACTCAACACCATGCTCCCAATAAACTCTTGCAAGTATTGGTCTGCTTTCCACTACCTTACTGGAAACCTCCCCACCCCCCAGTTCCCTCTCCTCCTTGATGACCGTCCCTTTCCTGACAACCTCGGTGCGGCCAACCACTTTGCCTCTCAACTCTCAGATTTTTTTCAATACCAGATGATCCCCAATTTGATTATTCCCTCTTCCCTGACCTCATGGACCGTATGAATACCTCTGTTCCTCCCCCTCCCCTAGCATCCAGTACTTGGGCCACACACCACCATATGAACTTGACACTCCCATCAGTACACAGGACGTCTGCCTCACACTCCGCGCTAAACGCAACACTGCTCCCGGCCACGAGTGAATTACCTGCCGCCACCTCAAACACTGTCCTCCCTCCTTCCTTTCAGTCCTTGCCACCCTCTAAAATATCATCCTTGCCACTGGTTTCTACCCTGACCTGTGCAAAACCTCCTGTATCCTGAAGTTCTCCAAACCCAACAAGCCTCCATCTGATGCCTCTTCCTAACGTCCTATCTGTCTCACATCGGTGTTCAGCAAGCTCTTGGAATCCATCCTTTCCCGGATCATCCATCACCACCTCCGCCAAAACCACCTCCTACCCAACACCCAATGTGGCTTTCGACCTTCCTTCTCTGCCGATGGCCGACTCCTCCACCTCACTCATCTCCTCTCCCTCCAGCTTAACTCCTGTCGCTCCGCCATTTTCGTCTCCCTCGACCTCAAAAAGGCCTACGACCATGTCTGGCATCCTGGTCTCCTGTTTAAACTCCAAACCTACGCCCTTCCTGTCAACTACATCCGTCTGATGGCCTCCTTCCTCTCCTGCCGCCCCTCATATGTTACCACCAATAATGCCAATTCCCACACCTTCTACCCTTCTGCTGGGGTGCCCGAGGGCTCTGTCCTCTCTCCTCTCCTCTACCTCCTGTACATGGCAGATGTGCCCCAACACCCTCTCCAGTACACCTCTTGCAATATGCCGATGACACTGCATTCCTCGCCCTCGCTCCTACCCTCCAACGGTCCCAACGCCTTTTCCAGAATCCACTTGACCTTTTTGCTGCATGGTGTATCCAGTGGCGCCTTCTGTATACGCCTTCTGTCCCCCACGTGGATCCTCTATGACCTCATTCCTTTTCCCCATCTGCTCCTATTCCCCGAACATATCCACCTACTCTACACCTCCCACTGCGTTGATTCCCCTCACCCCCTGATGGCTCCTCTCTTGTCCTGTCCCCACCTCCTGCCACGCCTTCACTGTTGTGTCCCCTCTACCCTCCATCTCTACACCCTTCATCTCCTTTACCAAGGTGGCTTCCATCAACTCCCCCTCCTGGATGATGCCCTCATTCCCTCCATATTTCCCTCCTATCAACTCTGATCCCCTCACCCCCTGGTGGCTCCTCTCTTGTCCTGTCCCCACCTCCTGCCACGCCTTTACTCTTGTGTCCCCTCTACCCTCCATCTCTACACCCTTCATCTCCTTTACCAAGGTGGCTTCCATCAACTCCCCCTCCTGGATGATGCCCTCTTTCCCTCCATATTTCCCTCCTATCAACTCTGATCCTCACCCCCCCCCCCCCCGTCCTTTCCTCAGTCCATTCCCTGGGCTCCTTCCCCCCCTTCCATCCTGTTTTCTCCCAGCCAAACCTCTCCCTACCTCCGTTCTCCCCCCCCCAGCCGAGTCCTTTTGTAATCCCCTCCTCTGCATTCCCCACTGCCTGTCGCATCTGCCCAGCACCCCCCACCCCTCCATTGGCTCCTTTCCCCCCTCCATCCCCTTCGCTTACCCTCTCCATCCCTTCTTTTTATTTTCCCATCATCTGTCCATCATCTGTCTCGGCTGTGGTATGTCACATTTGCCAACTTTATAGTGCAGTGTTCCAGTGAATGTTCAGTGTTATTCGCCTTTCTAGTGTTGCAAAGAGAAACCATGCTGTCGCTGGGTGAGAATTTTAAGTCTTTTGCGAACAGAAACCAGACTGTCGCCATATGTTGTTAATTGTCTGTATTTTTTTACCCGTCTGCTTCGTATATATTTTATTTACGTCATCATCCCTTTGATCTATGTTTTAAGTTCCACGATTTTTTCGTCATGTTACTATTTAAGTCTCTGGTTTTTCGCCTGTTTTTATTATTTATTATCTTCATGTTTTTAAAACAAAGTCTGTAGGAAAAAAAACAAATTCCATCTCTGGCGGTACCTCAAAAGAGTACCGCCCTTCAGTCACGGCATAGCCACTTATCGAAGTGTTAGGTGTTCCAGGACCTGCCAGCCTGCCATCCCAGCAGCCTCTGCGGTCACCTCCCGCCAGCAGCAGCGGAGTGGTGATTCGTCCCCAGGCAGCATTTAGTCCGTCTTTATGAGCTCCTTGTTTTCTTCTTTAGTTTTGTCCAGTCCTGTCCTGTTCTTTTCCTTATTTTCTCGTTGTAATCATGACAACCACCACTACCACCACCACCACCACTACCACCACCACCACCAGCACCGCCATTGTATATACCTCTCCCTCTGCCACCACCACCACAATTACGTGGTGTGCCCAATTGGCCCCCCCTCAATCCATCCCCCAAGCTACTCACCCTATCTTCTCCTTCTCCTGAAGGAGGGTGCCCTTCTGTTCTATCGTTGGTACATGATCGACCCCTCCTATTCCCCTCCTCAGTCCATCTGCTGCCAAAGGTGCCTGCACTACAATGCACACCCAACATCAGGGTGCTGCAAGGACCCCATTTGCCCACGCTGCAAACAGGCGCACTTCCTCAGGCACTGTCGCAACCTCCAGTCCCCTCTCTCCTGCAACACCTGCAACCACCCGCATCCCACCTACTCCCAGAAATGCAAGGCCAACCCCCCCCCCCCGCATACTCCTGAAATAATCGTCCCCATCCGTCCTCTGGACACCCCCACCCCTCCTGGCAACTCCCTCCATCTCCCCCACCCCCACTGCTGAGGACATCATCTGGTTTGTCACAATCGTCCTCCAGAATGTCCACCCGTTACAGCGCCCCCTCACCCACCAGCAGATGTCCCTCGCCACCCAATCCGCCTTCCACCTTAATACTTATGCCACCTATTCCCACAACCAATCCCACTTCACCTTCTCCCACCTCGGCACCCTTGTGTAAATTCCTATCATAGCGCGACAGCACTGTATCTAGTTTAACAACATCCAGTCCCTACCCACCAAGAAGAACCTCCTCATGCACACCCTCACTACCCACAGTGTGCACTCCTTCCTCTTAAACCAAACGTTTCTACAGCCTCAGCATATTGTCCACACTTCTCCCTACCTCCTCAACTGCTCCAATAATTGTCCACCACCGCCAGATCCCTATTCGGCTCCAACCCATCCTTCCCAATCTCACAGAACACCTGATCCTTAGTCTCTTCTTCCCCGGCCTCACTGTTACCTGCGCCACCATCCATGTCTACCCTAACGCCCCTATTCCTTTTGACTTCCTTTCCTACATCGACTGCACCTTCTCCTTCTACGTAATCGCCGCTGACCTCAACATTCATAGTTGTTCCGCCTAACCTCCTTGGCTGCATAGCAGTTGATGTCCTGGACCCCATTGGTCTGTCCTCCTCACCGTTTCAGACGGTCGTCACCCCCGCCCTGACCCTCGTAATGACCCTCCCCCAAAGTATGTCGATGATTATTCCAATTCCCCTTTACTCCCACTGGCCGTCCTTCCCCTCCGTGAATGCCGACGTCTCTACCATGCCTACATTCACACGTGTGACCTGGACACACTACAACGCCACTGGCAACTACAAAGACACGTCCAAAACTGGCTCAAGGCTAAGAATCGCCGCGTCTGGCGACAGAAATGCGCCTGTCATAATGTTACACTTCCTATCAACTCATCCAAGTACTGGTCTGCCTCCCCCCCCCCCTCCTGTACCATCCTCTCCCTCATCATGACCAACATTTCCCTTACAACCTTAGTAAGGCCAATCACTTTGCCTCCTACCTGTCCAATCCCTTTACCCTCCCTTACGATCCCCAGTTCGATTACTCCCTCTTCCCAGATGTCCACGATCGAACTGACACCTATGTCCTCCATTCGCCCCTGGTTTCCAGTACTTGGACAACATTACACCCAACAAACTCAATGCCCACATCACTACTCAGGATTTCATCACTACACTCTGCACGAAACACGACACCACTCCCGGTCACGATCATGTTATCTATCGCCACCTCCGTGAAGCTCCCACCTCCTTTCTCTCCACCCTAGCCAGACCTCCCCTTATCCTGATGTTCCTCAAACCCGACAAATCGCCATCCGCTGTCACCTCCTACCATCCCATCAGCCTTACCTCAGTCTTTAGCAAGGTCCTGGAATCCATCCTTAGCCGACACAACCACCAGCATCTCCGCCATCGCAGCGTCCTTTCTGTTACCCAAGTGTGGCTTTCGACCATCCTTCTCTACTGACGACCTTCTCATTCACCTCACTCATATCCTCTCTGAACAGCTCATTTCCTGTCACTCCTCCACTTCCTCTCCCTCGACCTGGAACGCGCCTACGACGGTGTGTAGCAGTCTGGTCTCCTCTTTCAGTTCCAAATCTTTGCACTTTCTATCAACTACGTCTGTCTGATTGGGTCCTATCTTTCCCAACGTCCTTCCTATGTCACCATCCATAACACGGATTCCTACACCTTCTACCCCTCCGCCGCTGGGCCCAAGGTTCTATCCTCTCCCCTCTTCTATACCTTTTGTATACGGCGGATATGCCGCCACCTTCACCCCCATCCACCTTCTCCAGTACTTCGATGAAACAGCCTCTCTTTCCCTCACCCCCACCCTGCAACGCTCCCAACACTTTCTCCAATCGCATCTTGACTGGTTGACCGTTTGGTGTAACCAGTGTTGCTCAAGGTCTATCCTTCCAAAACCCAGGTGATCATTGTAGGCAAAACCACCACTTCCTTCAGTCTCCTAGACTTCTAACTCACCATTTATCGCCGTCGTATCGTCCTCACCCCCACCATGAAGTACCTTGGCGTCACCCTTGACCATCACCTCTCCTGGACCCCCATCTCTGGACAATCCATGCCAAAGAACGCTCTCGACTCTGTCTCCTCAATCTCCTTCCTGGCCGCATTCTCCACACCTATAAATCCCTTATCTGCCCTATCCTCTGCTACACTCATCCCACCTGGATCTCTGTCCCTCCTACCTTTTACAAATCCCTTCAAATTCTAGAACGCCATGAGCACCACCTCGCCTATCGCATCCGTCTCCCGTCCCCCACGCGGATCCTATATTATCTTATTCTGATCCCGCACCTCCTTCTCTTCCTCGAATGGATATGGATCCTCTACATCTCCTGCAAACTTGATCCCCCTCACCCGCTTGTCTCTCCCATCCTCTCCCACCCACATCCTGTGTCGCACCTTCATTCCCACATCCTACCTGCACTCAATCTTTCCACTCACCATACCCTCTCTCAAGGTGGCTTCCACCAACTCCCCCTCCCTGATGATGCCCTCATCCCCTCCATCTACCCCTCCTGCCACCTTTGATTCTCCTCTACCACATCCGGTGTTTTTTCCCAATGGCACTCTCTCTTCCTTCTCTCCCTCCTCCTTTCCTTCCTCCCTCCTCCCCCGGGCTTCCCCTACCCCCTTTACTTTCTTTCCTGCACTCCCATCTCCTCTGCCACTGGCATCTATGCACTCCCCTCTCCCTCCTCTCCCCTTTTTCCCCTTTTGGCAGGTTCCCGGACCCGTACACGTATAGTGAACTTTTGCGCACCAGAGATCATCACCTAGTGTTTGTGTGTGCCGTTGTGTTTGTCCTCAAGTGTTCCAGTGTTTAATAGTTTGTGCTCCAAAGTTTGCGTGTGTCATCTGCCATCTCTGCGCATGTCCACGTGTCTCAACATTTTTAATTTGGACTCTGTGCTTGTGAATGGCTCCGTGTGTTTTAATTTTACGTTTGTATATCCACCATGTCTGTTCTGTGATTGTCTTAATTTGTATCATTAGTTCTATCTGTGTCTGAAGAGCGGCGTAGTATGCTGTTGGTGGCCTACCTGTATAAGGTGTGAAATTAACAATAAAGGGGAAAAAAGCAAATTCATTCCAGGCCCTATAAATCCCTCCAAATCCTCGAACACCATGTGCTCCGCCTCACCTTCCGCATCCACTTTCCATCCATCACGCGCATCCCTCACCCCCTTTCCCCACCTCCTCCTTCTCTTGAACACATCTGTACACTGTATATTGTCCGCCGCGTTGATCCCCCTCACCCCCTGGTATCTCCCTTGCTCTCCACCCCCAATCCGTTGCCGCATGTTTACCGTTGTGTCCCACCCTCTCTCCATCTCCACACCCTCCGCCTCCTTGCCCAACGCAACTTCCACCATCTACCCCTGCCAGATGATGCGCTTTGCCCTCACAACTACCCTTCCCACCAACTCTAACCCCATCTTCCTGCCTCTTCTTCAGGGGTCCCTCTCCTCCCCCTCCCTTCTCCAGAGCGGCTTCCCCATCCTACTCCCCCTCCCTCTCTTGTGCTCCCCTTCAGTGTCTCTGCACTCCCTCCTGCCTTGTCTTCCCGCTTCATCTCCTGCCCCACCAGTCTCCTGCCCGCTGACGCCCCTACTCTTTTCATCCCACCACCTCCCTTGCTGCCCCTTGCTCTCCCCTCCTTCTCCATCCTCTCTGGCCTCTCCCTCAGCAGCTCCCGCGTGGTAGTTTTAATCTTCATGGTGTGTGCTCCAAGTAGGTTTTAAGTGCGTTATTCTGGAGGGTTTTTAATACTGTGGCCGACTTTTAATCTGTGCGCGTGCCTTACGTGTCTTCTTTGTGTTTTTTAACCTTATGTCGACTTTTTTAATTGTCACCCCATGAACATCTCCATGTCAGTATCTTTTTACCTCCATTATCTCCCCTTGCTCTGTTTTAAGTTCCCCATTTTATCGCCTTATGTGTGTAACATTTTATTCTTGTCATAGTTGTCATGTCACTCGGCAGAAGAGCAGTGGATTGTGCCGCTGACAGGCCTTCCCTGCCCATATAGGACATTGGAATGAAAAAACAATAAAGAAACCACTCCGTCTTCAGGCCACCCATCCTGCTGCCAACCACGCCCGACAGCGCTTAACTCCTGTCATCTCACGGGAACCAGTGCATCCACTGCGGCAACGCCGTTCCCACAGTAAAGAAACAAAGCAACAAATTCCTATACATGAAACCATTAAATGTTTACGAAATTTTGGAGGGCTTCTGCTGTGTTGTGCGAGCTGTCAAATAGTTCGTGAATGTTAGATTTTGGGGTGCCAGTTACAGTAACACGTATGCAATTACCCATTCTTGTTTATTTTTCGAATGCACTACAAAACTCATCCCTTCCCTCCAGCTACCATGCATGGAGAACTGCATCACGCCAGTACATGGTCTGAAGACGACAACGACAACAACAACAACGGTCGTTTTGAAGATGGTTGCAGATGCATATGTTATTTCTGGTTGTGTAACTGTTCTACAATGTTTTAAATTTACAACTACAGACAGGCTTTTTTGTTGTATGTGTTTTTGCTAATCTCATTTTCCTTGATGGGGTTTTTATTCTACTTTGTCATGTTTGTTTCGCATTTTGATTTCCAGTTATAATGTCACCTAAATATTTAAATTGATCAACGATTTTGATTTCCTGTTCTTCCACTGAAATTTTGTGGATCAGCTGTCATAATTTGTTTTTTCAAATGATATTCTGAGGGTGACTTTCTGTGATATTTCTTAGAGGTGTAAATAGTTTAGTGGTTTCTTGAACATTCGTGATTAGGAGAGTAAGATCTGCAGCAAATCCCAAGCAGTTTCAACTTTTACCATTTGTCAAACTTCCAGTTCTTATATTCTTTGCCTTACCTTGTACCATTCGGTCATTACATATTCCAGTGCACAGTCGAACACTAATGGTGATAGGCATTCACCTTGTCTTAAACCTCGTTTTATGAAGAATGGTTGAGAAATTTTTTCTCTAAGCTTTACTTTCAAATTCACGTTGTTTGGAGTAAGTTCTGCTAGATTCATTAATTGCATCAGAATTCGGAGTAACACAGGCGCTGGAGTATTGTAAGAGGGGAAGATGTCATCCTGGCGGTGCAAAACTAGTGGCTTAGGAAGTGGAAATGAAAAATCACATCAACTCATTTCCAGTCCAGAAAGCACATTACGCCAATGAAGAACAGAATTATCTGGACCATAAACGTGTGAAGATTATGTGGCTGATGTACAAAACTTTTGAACTCCATATTCAAGTTGATTATCAGTTTTATTTGAAAATTAAGTATGGACATTTTAATTTAAAATTTGGGCAACCACAGGTGTATGCGAGCAGTACATGTGGAGAGCCTCAGATAAATATGAAAAGTCCATCTCTGAATGATGCTGCTAAAAGGCCAGCAAAGCTGAGTTAATAGTGCACAAGAAATTACATCCAGTTACAGCAAAAACTGACTGATTCTACCATTGCAGGCCTATCGTTTGATATAATGCAGAATTTGCAATTACCTCAGATACAAAGACAACTTACATTTCACTTGTGGCAGCTTTCACTAATTTCTTACATCCGCAGAATTACAAAGTGGAACAGCCAGGTTTTTGTCTCTATCATGAAAAGGAATAGCACGAAAAAGCTCTGATGAAGCTTGTTCATTTCTTTTTAATTATATTAATGAAAATGTTGGACAATGTGTTAAAGACATTCACGCATTCTCTGACTGTTGTGGAGGCCAAAATAAAAACCATTCAATGGTGAGGTTTGTTTAATGCTTGTGGCACAGGGAAGGTTTCAGTTTATCAACCATTACTTTCCAACTGGAGGGTAGTCCTACCTTGCACATGATAGGCATATCAACAGACGAAAAGGAAAATTAGAAAGGTTGATAGGATATATGTTCTGAAAGAATATCCAGAATTAATAACTGAATCCCGCACAAAGAGGAATTTTGTAGTGAAAGTATCAAAAACATAAGAGGTTCCAAATTTTAAGGAGTGGTGGCCAAAATTCCATAGAAACACTAATATTTCTGTTCAAAGGAAAGGAAGGGCTTCACACTGAAACTAACAGCTCTTTTATATAACACAATTTGTGCAATTCTGTTGTTCTCAAGACACTCGTGGTGTTGTTAAAGTTAAGCCATTCATTGATGTGGCAGAAGAGCACACATTCCAACTTACTGATCAAACTGCAGTTCTACCAAGCCCTGTAAATCAGGCTCAATTGGGCTCATGTAACGGTAAATGAGAGGAACATGCACCATCTAAGGCGATTTCTACCATTCCTCCCAAAAGAAGACATCATAAAGAACTTCTATTCTAACATATACAATTGGCCATATGTCAAAGAATCAACCACGAGTGGAGTATAATACGAAAGACAATGGGAATTAGCCATACTATACTTGATTTTTGCCCATATTACAATAAACTGAGTTACGTATAGATTTATGTACATTTATTGCACTGTATTCAAGAAGGCCATATGTTCACTTAATAAATGTTAACAGAACGCCAAGAAAGTATATTAGGTTTACCAGCAGAGCATTTGCATTCACCCCTCCATAGAATAATGCTAGTGTTCACTGCAATTAGTCTGTGTTTGCTCCGCTATACAGGCACTGCAAAGCAGACGGCGACAGATGGAGGTGAAAGGCTCGTCATGTTTTTCCCGGAGCGCACCGCGCTGACATCTGTTGGCGACGCCAAGCAACAGGGTATTCAACCGCCGGCCGATTATTCGATTTCGAAATAGGAAGCTTAACAGGAAATGGTTGGAAATAACAAATACCTCCTTATCTACTGCAATTGAATATATTTTGTATCTTAACAAAGATGGCAAGCTCATCCGTGTCTCTTTTTTATTTACAAAGACAAGTTTTCATACTCAGCAATATTTATGATGACATGTTGTTTAAAACTGAGAAAGTAAGAATGTTGGGTCCATCTGGAGGGTTGGATCCCCTCCTTCGTAAGCGTCAGATTGCAAAGCCTGGGCTACTCTCAGGGTGGAATCTCCGTCTTCGAAGATTGTGTGTGTCTGTCTGTCTGCCCGCTGCTGTCGCTGTTCGTTCGTTCGTTCGTCCGTCCGTCCGTCCGTCCGCCTGCTGGCTGTCCATCGCCGTCGTCATAACCGCCGCCGCCGCCACCTGCTGTTCGTCCGTCTGTTCGCCGCCGACGCCGACGCCGCCTGCTGTTCGCCGCTGCCCACCGCCGACGCCGACGCCGCCTGCTGCACGTCCGTCTGTCCGTCGCCGTTCGTCTGCAATGAGTACTCCCACCTCCACCGTCATCTACACCTCCCCCTCCCCCTCTCCCACAGTCACTTCCTGGAGTGCCGCCTCTGGCCTCCCTCCTTCCACCTCCCCTTCCCTTCCTCCACTTACCCACCCCCCTCTCTCCTCCCCTGCTGTATACCCACACCTCTACACCCTTCCTCCTGCCTCCACACCCTCAACAGCTCCCACTACTACCCCCGCCCTCACGTACGCCTCTGTTGCCGCCGCTGCTGCCGCCCCTCAGGTGGTTGGCTACCCCTCTCTCACCGACCCCGTCGCTTCGTCTTCTGCATCTCCCGCACGCATCACGTTGCGCCGAGCCACCATCGCCACCACTGAACCAGCTGCTTCTCCCGGTGCCTCCACTACGCCACAGGGATCTGCCACCCGCCACCTCCCTCTCCTCCCCGTCCCTCTCCCCTCCTCCCAGCCTCCAGTCTCCAAAAAACCCCAAAAGCGCGTCCTTACCGACTCTGCTCCCGCCACTTCCCATAAAAAATCAACGCCACCTCCCCCTCCCCCTGCCGTCACCATGGACACCACCCCTCCTCCTGCCACCCCTACCTTGGCCCCCACCCTCCACACCTTTGTCCTGTCCACTCCCGATCCTAAGTTCCTCGACGCTCGTACCCTCACCAAGGAAATACGAAAGTACTTACCTGGTGCTCCCATCTCCCAACTCATTCCCCGCAGGGACTCAGTCCTTATCAAGTCCCCGTCCCCATCATTTCACACAGACCTCCTGCGAAAACTCCCACGAGTTATGTTTGGCCCCCACGCCTCTCTGACACCCTTCCTTTCCGCTTCCACTCCTCGTCAGCCCCAGCCTCCCCGTCGCCCCCCCACCTACACCGCTGTGATCACCAAGCTCAGCCCGGTGATCACAGAGGATGAAGTGTTGGTAGAACTGAACTCCCACCCGGACTTGGAATTCCGCTCTGCTCGCCGTATCCACAATGCCTCTGGTCCCACCTACCTCATGCGGGTATTCTCTGAGTCCGCCCCGTCCATAGACCATCTCCTCACCCAGGGTGCCCTGATATACCACCGTCGCCACCCTGTTGAATCCTCCAAATCCCCTCCCCAATCCTACCGTTGCCAACGGTGCCTGATGTACAATGACCACCTGACTCCCGACTGCAAAAACCCCCCCACCTGTCCCCATTGCAAGGCCTCCCACTTTCTCAAGAACTGCCCCAACCTCGCTGCTCCTCCTTCCTGTAATACCTGCAATGGCCCCCATCCCACATACTCCCACAAGTGTAAAGCTAAACCCCCTCCAGCCACCCCTGAACTTACAGTCCCAGTTCGTCCCGTCGATCCTCCTGTCCATCCTAACAATTCCCTCCGTCCACCCCCCACGGCCGAGGACATCATCCGGTTCATTACCGTTGTACTCCAAAACATTCACCCTTTCCAGCGCCCCCACACCTTCCAACAAATATCCCTTGCTGCTCGCTCTGTTTTCCACCTGAACACCTTCGCCACTTACTCCCACAACCAAGCCCACTTCACCTTCACCCGCCTCAACACCCTAGTTTAAGTCTCTTCCCTTCCCTCTCTTCCCCCCCTCCTTCCCGTCATGGCGCGGCACGAGTCTCGCATCCTCTTCCAGAACATTCGCTCCTTCCGCTCCAACAAATACCTCCTCATGCACACCCTCTCCCACCACCAGGTCGACACCTTCCTCTTGAACGAAACCTTTCTCCAGCCCCACCATTCTATCCGCTCCTCCCCCTATATCCTCCACCGCACTGATGCTCCTGGTCCTCGTGCGCAGGGTGGAGTCGCGATTGGCCACCTTAAGCATATCCCCGTCCGGCCACAACCTCTCCTCAATGACCCCACTGAACACCTTATCCTTAGCGTCTTCTTCCCCTCCCTCACCATTACCTGTGCCACCATCTATGTCCGCTCCACTGCTCCTCTTCCTTATGACTTCATCTCACACATTGACCACACCTTCTCCACCTATGTGATTGCCGCCGACCTCAACGTCCATAGCCGCACTCCTGCTGCCCTTCGGCGGTGGCATCAGTTCCTCTCCACAATCCAGGGTGACCTTGTTCCCATTCCCCAGCACACCCGACCCGAAAGTAACACCACCCCCGATGTTGTCATTGCCTCCGCCAACCTCCTTGGGCGTATCACAGTCGCCGTCCTTGACCCCACAGGTAGCGATCACCTCCCTGTCCTTCTCACCATAACGTCTGCAAACCGCCCCCCTCCAGCTCCGCAACCTGCACCCCCTCTCAAGGTCGTCCATGACTATCGCCGTGCCAACTGGGATGCCTACCGGGACTCCATCTCCACCCAGGTCGAAAGCCACCCTCTTACCTATCGCCATCCTGACGACATCATCCGCGCCTCGTCCTTCCTTCAGACGGTAATTACTGACGCCGTGGAGGCCCATGTTCCTACTAAAACCATCCACCCACACCGTCCCACTCTCCCTCCGCGGGCTGTCCTCCTCCTCCGTGAATCCCGCCGCCTCTATCGCTCCTTCCTCCGCACTCGTGACAGGGATACACTCCAACGCCACCGGCAAATACAGCGACACGTACGGAACCTTATTACAGCAACGAAACGCCGGGACTGGCGCCAGACCTGCACACGACTCAATGCCACCCTCCCTATCAACTCCTCCCAGTACTGGTCTGCCTTCCATCGTCTTACTGGTTCCCTTTCCGCTCCCCACTACCCCCTTCTCCATGACGATCGCCCCCTTCCAGACAACCTCAGTAAGGCGAACCACTTCGCTTCCCACCTTTCCGAGGTCTTCTCCATCCCCGATGATCCCCACTTTGATTATTCTCTTTTCCCCACCGTCATGGAACGTGCTAATACCTCAGTCGCTCCACTTGCTCCTAGTCTCCAGTACTTGGGGCAGTTGCCCCCCTCCGATATCAACACTCCCATCACAGCACAAGACATTAAGCTTCTCCTCCAGTCCAAACGCAACACGGCCCCTGGTCACGACTGTGTCACCTACCGTCACCTTCGAGAAAGCCCCTATTCCTTCCTAACTGTCCTCGCCCATCTCTATAATGTCATCCTCTCTACTGGCTTCTACCCTGACCTGTGGAAGACCTCCCGCGTCCTCCTCTTCCTCAAACCCAACAAACCCCCTTCTGCCGCCTCTTCCTATCGTCCCATCTGCCTCGCCTCCGTCTTCAGTAAGGTCCTTGAATCTATCCTCTCCCACCGTATCCATCGGCACCTTGCTCAACACCACCTCCTCCCCCTTACCCAGTGTGGCTTCCGACCCTCCTTCTCTGCTGACGACCAACTCCTCAACCTTGTTCACCTTCTGTCCCTCCAGCTCAACTCCCGTCGTTCCGCCATTTTTGTTTCCCTTGACCTCCAAAATGCCTATGACCGTGTATGGCATCCCGGTCTCCTCTTTAAACTCCAAACCTACGCCCTGCCTATCAATTTTGTCCGTCTGGTCGCTTCCTTCCTCTCGCACCGTCCTTCCTATGTCACCCTCCACAACACCAACTCCCGTATCTTTTATCCCACGGCTGGCGTCCCCCAGGGTTCTGTCCTCTCCCCTCTCCTTTATCTCTTGTATACAGCTGATATGCCCAAGCCACCCCCACCAGTTCACCTTCTCCAATATGCTGATGACACCGCCTTCCTGGCTCTCTATCCTACCCTTCAAAGGTCTCAACGTACCCTCCAAACCCACCTTAACCAGTTCACCACTTGGTGTAACCAGTGGCTCCTCCGTCTGAACCCCTCCAAAACCCAGGCAATCATCATAGGCCGTACTACTCGCTCCTTTCGCCTCCAAGATTTCTACCTCACCCTTTATGGTCGTCCTATCCAACTCACCCCCACCCTGAAATACCTTGGCCTCACCCTTGACCGACACCTCACCTGGACCCCTCATCTCCTGACCATCCAGCAGAAAGCCCATTCCCGCCTCCGCCTGCTGAAACTCCTGTCCGGCCGGACATGGGGATTGCATCCTTCTACCATCCTCCACACCTACAAATCCCTCATCCGTCCTATCCTCTGTTATGCCAGCGTCGCCTGGATCTCCGCCCCCACCCGCTTTTACAAGGCTCTCCAAATCCTTGAACGCCATGCGCTCCGCCTTGCCTTCCGTATCCGCCTTCCTTCCCCCACACGGCTCCTGTATGAACTGATCCCCTTCCCCCACCTCCTCTTGTTCCTCCAACATCTCCGCATCCTTTACATTGTTTGCAGGATTGATCCCCCCCACCCTCTGGTTTCCTCCTTCCTCTCCACCCCTCGCCCGTTGCCGCGCCTCTATCGCTGTATCCCTCCCTCTCTCCACCTCCACACCCTCCATCTCCTTCATCAGGGCAATTTCCAACGCCTCCCCCTCCCGGATGACGAACTTCGCCGTGACATATACCCTTCCTTCCAACTATAACCCGGCCTTGTTCCCCCCCCCTCCCCAGGGCCCCCTTCTCCTCTTTCCTCCTTCTCCCAGAGCGGATTTTCCTCCATCCCCCCCCCCCCTGAGACCCTGCACCCCATACTTGCCTCTCTCCTTCCCACATCCCTCCCTACCTGGCCCTCTTCCGAGCGCCCCCCATTCCCCTCCCCCATCTCTTCCCCTCCCTCCCTTCTTCAGGTCTCCCTCATCTCCTTGAACCTGGCAGATCCTCTGTATTGATCATCATCAGTGTGCCACGTCAGTGTTGTTTCGTGCTGTTTCTCGTGTGCGTCCAGAGGTGTGATTTTAATTGTGTACTGCCTTGAGGTTCGCCGTCAGTGTTACGTTGTGTGCTATGCCATCCGTCAACACCTTTATGCTCCAGTCATACTGTGCCTTGTGTTCTTTTAATCGTCGCAGAGTGTGGCTTTTTGTGTGTGCTACTTTTAAACAGTTTTTTTTTTTTTTCTTTTATCCATTTTACAGTCACCCCGTTTTTTTTTTTTTTTTTTTTGTATATTGCCTTCCATGATGTTCTCCCTTTTTTATATCTATGTTCGCCTTCTTCTCTCCTTTGCTGTTTTTAAATGTCTTCTCTTGTTTTGTTCTATGTCTTTCGGCTGAAGAGCAGCGCATATGCTGCTGCCAGCCCGCCCCGATGGGGAATTGAAATACAATAAAGAAAAAAAACAAAAAAAAAAAAAAAATGTTGGGTCGAGATTCGAGGGTTGGATACCCTCACTTCTTCGTCGAAGAGTTTCACTGCCTGGGCTACTCTCAGGGTGCACCCTCGGCGTGGAAGATCCCCACCCTTGCCTTGCCGTCTGCTCGTCGTCAGTACTGCTCGCCGCCGCCGCCGCCTGGTCGCCGCCTGCCGGTGCTCGCCGCCGCCGCCTGCCGGTGCTCGCCGCCGCCGCCGCCGCCGCCGTCGTTTGGTTGCCGCCTGCCGGTCCTCACCGCCGCCGCCGTTTGGTCGCCGCCTGCCGGTGCCCGCCGCCGCCGCCGCCGCCGCCGCCGCCTGGTCGCCGCCTGCCGGTGCTCGCCGCCTGCCGCCGCCGCCGCCGCCGCCGCCGCCGCCGCCGCCGCCTGGTCACCGCCGCCGCCGCCGCCTGGTCACCGCCGCCGCCCTTCTCGCGCGCCGCCACCATGTCCCAACCCACCACCACTACCACTATCATTTTCACCTCTCCCTCCGCTGCTCCAACCACCATCACATGGAGCTCATCCTCCACCCCACTTCCCGTCCTTCCTTCTCTCCCTGTCCACCCCACCCCTGCGCCACTTTCGGCTGTACCCACCCCCAACTCCTCTTCCCCTATCACTGTCGCCCCATCGACAGCTACTGACTTTCCGCCGCTCCCCGCACTGCCTCCGACAGGCTCCAAGCCAGCACGGATCTCTGCTCGACGTTCCACAGTCTCAGTGACACCCACGCCCCCACCGTCTGCTTCTTCCGCTGCTCAGGGTGGTCCTGCCCCCCGCCATCTCCCCCTGCAACCCGTCCCCCTGCCCCCTCCCCACCCAGTGGTGTCCACGAAACCTTCCAAGCGCCCGAATGCTGACCCTTCCCCCGAAATCTCCTCCAAACAAACCCCCAATCCCCGTGACCCACCCACTCCCATGGACGCGGCCCCGACCCCCACCCCAGCCACGCCTGCCACCCACACCTTTGTCCTCTCCAATCCTGACCCTCAATTCCTTGATGCCCGCTCCCTCACCCTCGCCATCCGGAAATACTGCCCCAATGCTCCCATCTCCCAACTGATTCCTCGCAAGGACTCGGTCCTCATAAAGTCCCCCAATGCTTCCTTCCACACCGACCTCCTCTCCCGCATCCCTCGTATCCAATTTGGCCAACGTGCAACCCTCACCCCCTACCACACCCCGTCCTCTCCCCGTCAGCCTCAACCTCCCCGACGTCCGCCGACCTTCACCGCTGTGATCACGAAACTTAGCCCCGTGATCACGGAGGCTGAGGTGTTGGCGGAACTCAACTCCCGGCCCGACATCGAAATCCGCTCGGCCCGTCGCATCTTCAATGATGCCGGGCCGACTTTTCTCATGCGGATATTCACTGAATCCTCCTCCTCCATTGACCGCCTCCTCACCGAGGGAGCCCTCATCTACAATCAGCGCCATAAGGTGGACCCCTCCTGTTCCCCTGTCCAATCCCACCGCTGCCAACGCTGTCTCACCTACAATGACCACGTTACCTCTGCCTGCAAGAACCCCCCTACTTGTCCCCACTGCAAAGCCTCCCACTTCCTCAAGCATTGCCCCAACCTCACCTCTCCCCCCTCCTGCAACACTTGTAATGAACCACATCCTACCTACTCCTCGAAGTGTAAAGCGAAACCTCCACCAGTAACCCCTGAGCTCACCGTCCCTGTCCGTCCTGTTGATGACCCCATCCACCCCAACAACTCGCTCCGCCCTCCCCCTACTGCTGAGGACATCATCCGTTTCACCACCATTGTGCTCCAAAACATCCACCCCTTCCAGCGCTCCCACACTCTTTCCCAAATCGCCCTCGCTGCCCATTCCATCTTCCATCTTACCACCTATGCCACTTACTCCCACAACCAGGCCCACTTCACCTTCACCCCCCTCACCACCCTCGTCTAACTCTCCATTCCCATGGTACAACAACCGTACCGTATCCTGTACCACAACATTCGCTCCCTGCCCACCCACAAACTCCTCTTCCTCCACACCCTACGTCAGCACCGCGTGGATGCCTTCGTCCTCAATGAAACCTTCCTTCAGCCCCGTATCTCCGTCTCCACTGCCCCTTACACCCTACATCCTAGCGATAACCCGTACCCTCTGGCACGTGGCGGAGTTGCTATAGGCCACCTCAAGCACCTCCCTGTCCGGCCCCAACCTCTCCTTAACAATCCTGCCGAGCATCTCACCCTCAGCCTCTTCTTCCCCGCCCTTACCATCACCTGTGCCACCATTTATGTCCGCCCTCGCACCCCCATCCCGTATGATTTCCTGGCCCACATTGACCGCACCTTCTCCACCTACGTGATTCCCGCCGACCTCAATATCCACAGCCGCGATCCTGCCGACCTCCGGCGGTGGCATCAGTTTCTCACCACTCTCCAGGGAGACCTGGTTCCCCTGCCCCAGCACACCCGGCCCGAATCCAACACCACTCCTGATGCAGTCCTTGCCTCTCCCAACCTCCTTGGGCGCATCACCGCGGATGTCCTTGACCTCATTGGCAGTGACCATGCTCCTGTCCTCCTCACTATCTCTAACGGTCGCCATCCCCGCCACGCTCCTCGCCCTGACGTCCCTCCTAAACTTGTCCATGATTACTCCCGTGCCAA
Organism: Schistocerca piceifrons; assembly: GCF_021461385.2. Classification (NCBI taxonomy): domain Eukaryota; kingdom Metazoa; phylum Arthropoda; class Insecta; order Orthoptera; family Acrididae; genus Schistocerca; species Schistocerca piceifrons. The sequence goes on from NC_060148.1 coordinate 49,281,352, forward strand.
CTGGGATGCCTACCGGGATTCCATTCACACCCAGGTTGACAGCCACGACCTTACCCTCCAGTCTCCTGATGACATCTCTCGCACTGCTGCCTTCCTGCACCAGACCTTGTCTGACGCCGTCGCCACCCATATCCCCACCAAAGCCGTCCACCCTCACCGCCCCGCCCTGCCTCCACAGGCCATCCTTCTCCTTCGGGAGTCCCGCCGATTCTACCGCTCTTTTCTCCGCACTCGTGACCGGGATACACTTACCCGCCACCGGCAATTACAGCGACACATCCGCAACCTGCTTGTTGCGAAGAAACGCCGAGCCTGGCGCCAGACATGTACCCACCTCAACACCACGCTCCCCATCAACTCTTCCAAGTATTGGCCTGCTTTCCACCGCCTTATTGGGAACCGCCCCACCCCCCAGTACCCTCTCCTCCTTAATGACCGTCCCTTTCCTGACAACCTCAGTAAGGCCAACCACTTTGCCTCCCACCTCTCTGATGTTTTTTCCATCCCAGATGATCCCCACTTTGATTATTCCCTCTTCCCTGATGTCATGGACCGTACGAATACCTCTGTTCCTCCCCTTGCTCCTAGCTTCCAGTACTTGGGCCACACCCCACCATCTGCACTTAACACTCCCATCACTACACAGGACATCAGCCTCACACTCCGCACTAAACGCAACACTGCTCCCGGCCACGACTGCGTTACCTACCGCCACCTCAAACACTGCCCTCCCTCCTTCCTTTCCCTCCTTGCCGCCCTCTACAATGTCATCCTTGCCACTGGCTTCTATCCCGACCTGTGGAAAACCTCCCGTATCCTGATGTTCTCCAAACCCAATAAGCCTCCATCTGATGCCTCTTCCTATCGTCCTATCTGTCTCACGTCGGTGTTCAGCAAGCTCTTGGAATCCATCCTTTCCCGGCGCATCCATCTCCACCTCCACCAAAACCACCTCCTCCCAAACACCCAATGTGGCTTTCGACCTTCCTTCTCTGCTGATGACCAACTCCTCCGCCTCACTCATCTCCTCTCCCTCCAGCTTAACTCCCGTCGCTCCGCCATTTTTGTCTCACTTGACCTTGAAAAGGCCTACGACCGTGTCTGGCATCCCGGTCTCCTGTTTAAACTCCAAACCTACGCCCTTCCTATCAACTACATCCGTCTGGTGGCCTCCTTCCTCTCCCGCCGCCCCTCCTACGTTACCATCCATCATGCCAATTCCTGCACCTTCTACCCCTCTGCCGGTGTGCCCCAGGGCTCTGTCCTCTCCCCTCTCCTCTACCTCCTGTACACAGCAGATATGCCCCAACCCCCCCCCCCTCCAGTGCACCTCTTGCAATATGCTGATGACACCGCATTCCTCGCCCTCGCTCCTACCCTCCAACGGTCCCAACGCCTTCTCCAGAATCACCTTGACCTTTTTGCTGCATGGTGTAACCAATGGCTCCTGAAACTCAATCCTTCCAAGACCCAGGCAATCATCGTAGGTCGTACCACTCGCTCCTTCCGGCTCCTGGATTTCTCCCTTACTGTCTGCGCACGTCCTGTCCGTCTCACCCCCACCCTCACCTACCTTGGCCTCACCATTGACCGTCACCTCACCTGGATCCCTCATCTCCGATCCATCCAATCCAAAGCCCACAACCGCCTCCGCCTCCTCAAACTCCTCTCTGGCCGGACATGGGGGTTGCACCCCTCTACCATCCTCCACACCTACAAATCCTTAATCCGTCCCATCCTCTGTTATGCCAGTCCTGCCTGGATATCTGCCCCCCCCAAATTCTATCAGTCCCTCCAGATCCTTGAGCGTCATGCACTCCGCCTCGCCTTCCGTATCCGCCTCCCGTCCCCCACGCGGCTCCTCTATGATCTCATTCCTTTCCCCCATCTGCTCCTCTTCCTCGAACATATCCGCATCCTCTACACCTCCCGCCGTCTTGAACCCCCTCACCCCCTGGTTGCTCCTCTCCTCTCCCATCCTCGCCCCCTGCCCCGTCTTCACCGTTGTCCCCCCCTACCCTCCATCTCTACACCCTCCATCTCCTTTCCCAAGGTGGCTTCCGTCAACTCCCCCTCCCGGATGATGCCCTCTCTCCCTCCATTTATCCTTCCTATCAACTCTGATCCTCCCTTCCCCTCCTTTCCTCTGTCCTTTCCCTGGGCTCCCTCTTCCCCCCCCTTCCGTCCTGTTTCCTCCCCACTACACCTCTCCCTACCTCCCTTCTCCCCCCCAGTCCTTTTGTATTCCCCTCCTCTGCCTACCCCCCCTCCCTGTCGCGTCTGCCCCCCACCCCTCTTATGGGTCCTCATCCTCCATCAGCTCCTTTCCCGGTTCCCCCCCCCCTTCGCTTTTACTCTCCTTTCCCCCCCTTTTTGTTTTCCCATCTCCTGTTCAGTTTCCCCCCACCTGCTCTCGACTGTGGTGTCACCTTTGCCGACTTTTTCGTGCTGTGTTTAGTGACTATTCAGTGTTGTGTTGCGAACAGAAACCATGCTGTCGCTGGGTGTGCGTTTTATATACTTTGCGAACAGAGTCCAGACTGTCGCCGTGTTTTTTTAATTGTCTATTGTTTCCCCTGTCTGCTCCGTATGTATTTTTATTCGCTTCATCATCCCTCTGTTGTTTGTTTTCATTTCCCCATTTTCTTTTCACCTTGTTACTCAATGAGTCCCCGATTTTATCGCCTGTTTTTTATTCTTATTTATTCTCCTGCTCTTTGTCAGAAAACCTGTAGGCTGCAGAGCGGCGTCCTAAGCTGCTGCCAGCCCGCCCCCTTCGGGGGGAATTGAAATTCAATAAAGAAAAAAACAAAAAAAAAAAAAAAAAAAAAATGTTGGGTCCTCCGGCGGTACGCCGCAAGGTTACCGCCCTTCGATAGTGCCATTTTCGCGCTAATCGAAGTGCTAGGGGTTCCAGGTGCCAGCCAGCCAGCCAGCAAGCCAGCAGCAGCAGTTCCCGGTCCCGGCCTGCAGCAGTGGTCCCGCAGCCAGCCAGCCAGCCAGCCAGCCAGCCAGCCCTCCGGTGGCAGCAGCAGTCCAGCCAGCAGCAGCAGCAGCAGCAGCCGCCGCCGCCGCCCCGGCCCCGTCCGCGGCAGCAGCGTCCCTGCCTCTCGCCGTCGCCGTCGCCGTCGCCGTCGCCGTCCGTCGTCTCCCAGTGTGTGTCCTGTCCTTTTAGTGCTGTGTTTTTTCTTTCTTCTTCTTGTCATCATGTCCGCCCCCACCACCACTGTCACTACTACCACCACCGCCATCGTGTATACGTCCCCTTCCGCCGCCTCCACCACTATCACTTGGTGTGCCCAGTCCCACCCCCCTCCTTCCATCCCTCCCCTCCTCTCTATCCCTTCGCCCTCGCTCTTTGTCGCCCCCTCTCCCGCATCTTCCTCTCGTTCTGATCCTTTCCCCCCACTCCCCCAGCCTGTCACTGCAGCTCCGGCTAGGGTGGTGGCCCGCCGGGCCACTGCCCACGCCCAGCTCTCCCCGTCGCCATCGCCATCGCCATCACCGCCGCTTCCGCCACCACCGTCATCATCGTCACCATCACCATCACTGCCACATTCGCCTGCACCGTCACAGTCACTATGTCTGGCGCCGACTGCTGCGTCCGTGCCGGGACCTGTCCCTTCCCACCACCTCCCCATCGTTCCTGTCCCTCCTGTCACCACCCGCCCATCTGCCGCTGTCAAACGCCCTAGTGGCGCCTCCACTTCCTCTGCTCCTAAAAAGGCTCCACCCCGCCCCCATCCCCACCCCAAAATGCCATGGACGTCTCCCCACCAGGCCCCGCTCCCTCCTCCTCCTCCTCCTCCCCACCCGGTCTCTACAAATATCTCCTGTCCCGTCCCGATCCTTCCTTCCTCGAGGCCCGGAATCTCTCCCTCCTCCTCCGCCAACATTTCCCTGGCGCCCCCATCTCTCTCCTTACTCCCAGACGGGATTCTGTTCTTATCTCCTCCCCCAGCCCAACCCTCCATACTGACATCCTCTCCCGCCTCCCCATCACCCGTTTTGGTCCTCACGCCTCCCTCACCCCTGCTCCCTCCCCATCTCCTACCCGCCAACCCCAACCCCCGCGTCGCCCGCCGACCCTCACCGCCGTGATCACTCGGCTTAGCCCGTCGATCACGGAGGAGGAGGTGCTGGCGGAGCTGAAGGCCCATCCCACCCTGGAGGTGCGGGCAGTCCGCCGCATTTTCAACGCGACCGGCCCCACCCGCCTTATGCGGGTTTTCTCTGAGGATGCCCCCTCCATTGACCGTCTCCTGAAGGAGGGTGCCCTCCTCTTCAATCAGCGGTACAAGGTCGACCCCTCCCGTTCCCCCCCTCAATCCCTGCGCTGCCAGAGATGTCTGCGCTACAATGCACATCCAACAGCAGAGTGCCGCGAGGCCCCCACCTGCCCGCATTGTCGGCAAGCGCACTTCCTCCGGCAGTGCCCCAACCTCCAATCCCCTCCCTCCTGTAATACCTGCAGCCTCCCCCACCCCACCTACTCCCAAAAGTGTAAAGCCCGACCCCCTCCCACCACTCCTGAACTCACCGTACCTGTCCGTCCCCTGGACGCCCCCACCCCTCCTGGCAATTCCCTTCGTCCCCCCCCCCCACTGCTGAGGACATCATCAGGTTCCTCACCATTGTCCTCCAAAACGTCCATCCCTTTCAGCGCCCCCACACCTTACAACAGATCTCCCTCGCCGCCCGTTCCATATTCCACCTTAAAATGTACGCCACCTTTTCCAATAACCAGGGCCATTTCACCTTCTCCCACCTTGACACCCTCGTATAAGTCCTTATCATGGCGCGACAGCATCATATCCTTTTCAACAATATCCGCTCCCTTCCCGCCAACAAGAACCTCTTCCTGCACACCCTTGCTACCCACCGTGTGGATGCCTTCCTCCTCAATGAAACCTTCCTCCAACCCCACCACTCCATCCACACCTCCCCCTATCTCCTCCACCGCTCCGATAATCCCCTCCCAGTTGCGCGTGGCAGAGTTGCCATTGGCCACCACCGCCAGATCCCCGTTCGGCTCCAGCCTCTCCTTCCCGACCCCACCGAACACCTGATCCTTAGTCTCTTCTTTCCCGGCCTTACCATTACCTGTGCCACCATCTATGTCCACCCCAACGCCCCTCTTCCTTTCGACTTCCTCTCCCACATCGACCGTACCTTCTCCTCCTACGTGATCGCCGCCGACCTCAACATCCATAGTCGCTCCGCTGCCCAGTTACGGCGGTGGCATCGGTTCCTCTCCTCCCTTCAAGGCGACCTCATCCCCATCCCCCAGCACACTCGTCCCGAATCCAACTCCACTCCCGATGTTATCCTCTCCTCCCCCAACCTCCTTGGGCGCATTACGGTGGATGTCCTGGAGCCTATTGGTAGCGACCATCTCCCTGTCCTCCTCACCGTTTCAGACGGCCGTCGCCCCCGCCCCGACCCTCGTCATGACCCTCCCCCTAAGTACATCCATGACTATTCCCGTGCCAACTGGAATGCCTACCGGGATACCCTCTCCACTCAGGTCGATAGCCACCCTCTCGCCTACCGCCATCCCGATGATGTCACCCATGCCGCCTCCTTTCTCCAGCAGACCTTGTCTGAGGCCGTGGAGGCCCACGTCCCTACTGTTGCCATCCACCCCCACCGTCCTACCTTACCACCACAGGCCGTCCTCCTCCTCCGTGAATCCCGTTGTCTCTACCGTGCCTTCCTCCGCACGCGTGACCCGGACACCCTACGACGCCACCGGCAACTACAGCGACACATTCGAAATTTGCTCGCGGCCAAGAAACGCCGGGACTGGCGACAGACATGCACCCGTTTAAATGCTACCCTCCCTATAAACTCGTCCAAGTTCTGGACCGCCTTCCGTCGCCTTACCGGAACTAAACCCTCCCCCTACTATCCTCTTCTCCACGATGATCACCCCTTCCCTGACGCCCTTAGTAAGGCCAATCACTTTGCCTCCTACCTGTCCGATGTGTTTTCCATCCCTGATGATCCCCAGTTCGATTACTCCCTCTTCCCAGATATCCGCGATCGAACTGACACCTCTGTCCCTCCCCTCGCTCCTGGTTTCCAGTACTTGGACAACATTCCACACACGGACCTTAATGCCCCCATCACCACACAGGATCTCATCAATACCCTCCGCACCAAACGCAACACCGCTCCTGGTCACGATCGTGTCACCTACCGTCACCTTCGTGAAGCTCCTGTCTCTTTTCTCTCCACCCTGGCCAGGCTCTACAATGTAGTCCTGTCCACCGGTTACTACCCCGACCTGTGGAAAACCTCCCATATCCTCATGTTCCTCAAACCGCCGTCCGCCGTCTCCTCCTACCGTCCCATCAGCCTTACCTCGGTCTTCAGCAAGGTCCTGGAATCTATCCTCACCCGCCACATCCACCAGCATCTCCGCCAGCACCGCCTCCTCCCCGTTACCCAGTGTGGCTTTCGGCCGTCCTTCTCTTCCGACGATCTTCTCCTTCACCTCACTCATCTCCTTTCCGAACAGCTCAATTCCCGTCGCTCCGCAATCTTCCTCTCTCTTGACCTCGAACGCGCATATGACCGCGTATGGCATTCCGGTCTCCTCTTCAAGCTCCAAACCTTCGCCCTTCCCATTAACTACGTTCGTCTGATCGGTTCCTTTCTCTCCCACCATCCATAACACCGATTCCTACACCTTTTTCCCCTCCGCCGGTGTGCCCCAAGGCTCCGTCCTCTCCCCCCTTCTGTACTTGTTGTACACGGCGGACATGCCGCCGCCGTCACCCCCCGTCCACCTTCTCCAGTTTGCCGATGACACCGCCTTCCTTGCCCTTGCCCCCACCCTGCGACGCTCCCAACACCTTCTCCAATCCCATCTTGACCGGTTCACCGCTTGGTGCAACCAGTGGTTGCTCAAGGTCAATCCTTCTAAAACCCAGGCGATCATTGTAGGCAAAACCACTCCCTCCTTCCGCCTCCTTGATTTCTATCTCACCGTTTATGGCCGTCCCATCGCTCTCACCCCCAACCTTAAGTACCTTGGCGTCACCCTCGACCGTCGCCTCTCCTGGACTCCCCATCTCCAGACAATCCAAGCCAAGGCACGTTCCCGTCTCCGTCTCCTCAAGCTCCTTTCCGGCCGAACGTGGGGTCTGGACCCCTCCACCATCCTCCACACCTATAAGTCCCTCATCCGCCCTATCCTCTGTTACGCCCATCCAGCCTGGATCTCCGCCCCCCCTTCCTTTTATAAATCCCTCCAAATCCTTGAACGCCATGCTCTCCGCCTTGCCTATCGCATCCGTCTCCCTTCCCCCACGCGGATCCTGTATGACCTTATCCCCTTCCCCCACCTCCTCCTCTTCCTCGAAAGGATACGAATCCTATACACCTCCCATAAACTCGATCCTCCTCACCCGCTCGTCTCCCCGATCCTCTCCCACCCCCGCCCGCTGCCGCGCCTGTACTCCCATGTCCCACCCGGTCTCCATCTCTCCACCCTCCTAACCCTCTCCCAAGGTGGCTTCCGCCAGCTCCCTCTCTCTGATGATGTCCTCGTCCCCTTCATCTACCCCTCCTATCAACTTTGACCCTGCCCCGCCCCCCACTTCCCGTGTCCTTTCCATTCGGCACCCTCCCTCCCTTCTCTTCTCTTCCCTTCTTTTTCCATCTCCCTGTCCCCTCCCTTCCCCTTCTTCCCCCGGGCTTCCTCTCCCCCTTCCTCCCTCCCCCCTATCTCCCCTGCCCGTGGCATCTCTGCTCTCCCCTCTCGCTCTCCCACTCCCCTTTCTCCTCCTCCTCTCTTGGCAGGTCCCCGGACTCGCACACGTATAGTGAACATTCGCGCGCCGGAGATCGTCGCCTTTTGTGTCTCGTGTGTGTGACGTCGTATAGTGTTTTTGGTGTCCGCCGTCCCACTCCTACGTTCACTTGTGCCGTCGGACTCATCAGTGTTTTGTGCGCCGTGCCAACGTGTTTTCAGTGTTGTTATCGTCACATGTGAACGACTCCGTGTTTTTTATGTCTCTGTGACTTCTCTCTTTTGCCCGTCACTTTGTTCATTGTCATTCACCATGTTGTATACTCTTGTAAAACGCAATGGCTGAAGAGCGGCGTAGTGTGCCGCTGCCAGCCTACCTGAGTTGTACAGGCTTTAAAATAACAATAAAGTAAAAAAAAAAAAAAAAAAAAATGTTGGGTGTAACCATTAGTGAACTCGTTTGTTTTAATTTTTGGAAGGTTCGTGCCGTTAGGTGCGAACCGCGAATAACATAGATATACTAGTGATGGGCTAAATTGCGATTTTCCTATATCAGTGATTTATGTGAATGCTACTTTTCAGTATCTGTTATTCTTAACTGAGATTTGTCGCAGTTAAGAGTCGCAGTTAAGGAACCTAAGTCGCGTATCCCTCCGCCACTGCTATTTCTGCTACTTCTGCGATTTCTGCGACTTCTGCTACTTCTGCGACTTCTGCGATTTCTGCTACTTCTGCGATTTCTGTGACTTCTGCTACTTCTGCGATTTCTGTGACTTCTGCTACTTCTGCGATTTCTGTGACTCCTGCGATTTCTGCGACGTACCACCGTATGAAAAAGTTACATCTGTCCACACAGAAAATTGCATCTCAACAAACCTGTCATTGGTAAGTATGTTTTACGTTTATTCTTCCGCTGGCTTTAATTTTGTATTAAAGAAACAACTGTGAAAATATTAATAATGTAATTAATATGTAAGTAGCCGCACAGTACCGTAATAGTTCGTGTTTAGAAAATGAATTCTAACATATTGTTATGTTCATAGGTACCTGAACTACATTTCAGTCACTCAGTAAAGAGATAATTCAAAATATCATTGTCAACAGATCTGAAGAAATTGCCTGTCTTTAGACCGTTTTCGTCAGACGAGAGGTTAGTTTCTATGCGTTTTGATGGACTTAATTACTTCAGTGAGATCGTTCTTGCGAATGTGATATAGCAAATATTAGCAATCTACTCTGTCAATTATATTGCTAGTAATTACTGACAGCAAAAATTGTTTAATAATCCTTGTGTTTTTGCAGACGCAGTTCTGACTGATTACTGGTTGCTGTACATATCTATCCACATCAAGGCTGTTGAGAGAGACTCGTGAAGATTCAAGACAGCTCTTAGAAGATTTGCAGTTTAAAAGTGAAATAATTATGAAATAAGTGTGCGACTGATTAAAGTGTTTTATTGAAGTTGTTGTGCGATTTTAAAGGAATAATAAATGTTAAATAAATTGAGTGAATAATAAAAATCTCATTTTCCACATGTTAAGTCGTCCTATATCCGTAATTTTCCGCCACTTATTTATTGGTAAACACTTGTTGGATACAGATGTGCCGCCCCCCCCCCCCCCCTTTCTCCACAATCTTGGTGTGACACTGACATGTAACATATCCCAAAGTCTACAATATGCATTTTGAGGCTGTTGTTATGAAAGTGGGGAAGTACAGATCTTCCAGTTAAATCAGGAATAGCTTAAGTGCATTACTTGAAAGTGACACAGGAAAAGCTTACTTATGTAGGTGGTAGTAGTGTCGGCAAAAAGTTCTTGTGTGTGAAGTTGCCATGTAGAACACCAGGTGTAAAACTTTTCTCCCGAGGCTTGAACTGTGTCGGAAGAAAAGTGAGGCATTCATATGACTGTTTTCATTTCGCTACACTTATACAGATGTCTGAGTTCTGCTGTGTTAACATTGCAAAGTCCTGTAGGCATGTGGAGTATTAACAAAAACTGTCATATTGGAAGCAGAATCAAACACATTTGTTACGTTACTTGATATTTTCAGGAGAAAAAGGCAATGTTGCTTCTTATTAATATAATACATTCAGAGTCACAGCAGTATTTGACCAACCATAACTGATGCTGAATGTGCATGTCGTCATATAATATGAAGGGCTTATTTCAATAGTGGTACAAGTCCATTACCAACACTTTTCTGTCTATAATGCTTCTGAAATTAGTGATCCAAACAAACATAAATAAAGGTTCATCTCTAGCAAGAAGCCATATGCTTGAATATTTCTGGTATCTCAACTGCAGATTTTTCAGCGCTCATTTAACTTTACGACTCTATATCTCAAAATTAACAAAAATGGACTTGTACCACTACCGAAATAAGCCCCTCATATGCACACACAGCACATCGATCTCGTGAGGCACAAGGCTCTCATAACGAAGTACGTACGTCGGTCAACAGATGACACAAGGAAAAGTATGTTAACTGCGCTTTTTAGTTGCTACTTGCGACTCTTAGTTGCGATTTGTCACAGAAATCGCAGTTTGACTCGGTAGCGAATAGCGTAGTACGAACTTTGCTCAACAGATGGCAGTGCTAACTGCGCTTTTTAGTTGCTACTTGCGACTCTTAGTTGCGATTTGTCACGGAAATCGCAGTTAGACTCCATAGCGTACCGCAGAGATGGACGTAGTACGAACTTTGGCCAACAGATGCCACTGTTAACCGCGCTTTTTAGTTGCTACTTGCGACTCTTAGTTGCGACTTGTCACGGAAATCGCAGTTAGACTCCATAGCGTACCGCAGAGATGGACGTAGTACGAACTTCGACCAACAGATGCCACTGTTAACCGCGCTTTTTAGTTGCTACTTGCGACTCTTAGTTGCGACTTGTCACTGAAATCGCAGAAAGCAGTGCTAAATTCGACCAATAGATGGCTCACGTCTTTGAATATGAAATACTATTTGCGACTGCTAACTGTGACTGAAATCGCAGATTCTGTAAAGTTGCTACTGTGATATCTGTGACTTCTCAGTCACTGTGATTTCTAACAGATACGCGATTTCCTGCCCACCACTAATAGATACTGTAATGAGGCCTAAAGCAGTGATGCATGTTAGTCACAATTACGTGTTTGTAAGTAGACGGTCCTACGATTATTATTTACAATTTTTGGAGGGTTCGTGCCTCTAGGTGCGAACCGGCAAATACATTGATAATGGTATAAGGCGTAAAGTGGCGAGGGATGTTAGTCAAAATTACGTGTCTGTAAGTGCACGGTTTTATTTTAATTTACTGAATGCACTAGAGAGCTCCCCATTTCTCTCCAGCCACCATGCATGGAGAGCTGCATCGAGCCAGTACCAGGACTGAAGGCGCCAACAACCCTTGTCCTGAAAATGGTTGTTGCTGCATGTGTTATTTTTGGTCGTTTGATTGTTTTGTAATGTTTTAAATTTGCAACTACAGACAGCCGTTTTTTGTTGTATGTCTTTTTTTTGCTGATTTAATTTTCCTTAGTGAGATTTTTATTATATTTTGTCATGTTCCTCATTTAGATTTCCCGTTATGATGTCACCTAAATATTTAAATTGATTATCGATTTTGATTTCCTGTTCTTCCGCTGTATTTTTGTGGACCAGCTGGCATAATTTGTTTTTGCAAATGGTATTCTGAGGGCGAGTTTCTGTGCTATTTTTTTAATGATTTAACTACTTTAGTAGTTTCTTGAACGTTCTTGGCTAGGAGCATATTATCAGCAACAAATCCCAAGCAGTTTAACCTTTTATCAGTTTTCACACTTCCAATTCTTATGTTCTTTGCGTTGTCCTTGTACCATTCTCTCATTACATATTCCAGTGCTCAGTCGAACAGTAATGATAATAGGCATTCACCTTGTCTTACGCCTATTGTTATGAGGAATGTTTCAGAAATTTTTTCTCTAAGCCTTACTTTCAATTTAGTGTTGTTTAGAGAAAGTTCTACTAGTTTAATTAATTTTGGATAAAGTCTCAGATTTCTAAGAATTTTTAAAACTGGAGTTCCATGGAGACATTGAATGGCTTCTTAAAGTTTACAAACGTTATTGCCAGAGATTGTTCTGTCTCCTACAGCACACCATAATCAACTTTAAACTAATGACCTGCTCTGCACATTGTGGTATAATGTTCAGGGAATGGCTACATAGTCCATCTTTCTGTTAGTCATGTGTAACGAGATATTGACTGTGTGACTTAAATATATTCACATTTCAGCAACAGCCTTACCAGATTTTGATCTGTGAGTTCTCCTTCAACATCTAGGAAATTTTAAGAACCTGATTTGTTAGGTTTGGTTTTTGTTGTGTTATTTGCACCGATCTGTAAGATATATTTGCCTTTTTCACAGTCCAAACGTTTATGAAATGCTTCTGTCATGGTTTCAGCACTTTCTTTGTTACTGTGTGTCTTCTATCTTTATTCTCAAATATTACCGTTAATAGTTAGTACTACTGCAGTTGTTTCCCAAGGATTTTGCAGTAACTCCTGGAAGTTGTTTTGTTGTTTTGAGGCTGATAGTTTTTTGTTTTTTCTTGTAATAGATATCAGTTCACCTAGGTCATTTCTTAATTTGATGATTTGTTTTATTTGGTGCTACTTCTCATTTTTAATCAGCTGAGGTGGGTTGGAACTCATTTTCTTTAAAGGTGTGAATTTGATTTTAATTTCAACTATATAGTGGTCTGAGCCTGTGTCTTCTCCTCTCATTGAAGTCATAGTGTAATTTTGTAGATACAGGTCTACTCAATAAGCGGTGGCAGGAGAAAACATATACAAATATTGTAGAAATACTCAAGTTTAGGAGCCAGTGGCTCCTTCTTCTTGTAGAAGCATTGAAGGGGAAACAAGAGGGGTGAAGGATAAGGCTGGTGAGGTTTGGGAAAAGTGTAGTGTCTGAGAAAGCCACCCAGAACACTGGGTCTGGGGAGACTTACCCAGTGGATGAGAAGGAGGAAGTCTTTCCTTCCTCTGGTTCAATCTATGTCATACCAGGAAGAGAGAGCTGTGTTTAATGCAGAGAACTAGCTGTAATCAAGACTTTAAAATCGCCCATGGACAATATTGTAATTATCTTGACTTTCTCATCAAAATATAAAAAAAAAAATTATGGATTAAAACACTTGATCCCTCAGTTACCAAATGTGGAGCACTGTTACCCATGAAACAAATGACATGTAAAACAAATGATGATCAACTCCTTAATCACAATAGCCACAAGGAACCACTTTTCTTGATGTTCATCTTATAATCTCTTTTCGAGACACTATTCCTTCCATTCAACTTACCCTGCAAGACCTTTGCCAACAGTGACAGAACTATACTGTCATTGGCAAACCTTAAACCCATAATTTCTTCTTCATGAACTATAATAACATGTCCAAATTTTTATCAGTGTCCTTGACAGCTTGTTCAGTGCACAGATTGAATGACACGGTGAATAGACTACAATCCTGCCTCAGTTCCTTCTCAACCACTGTTCTACTTTCACGCCCTTTGCCTTTTACAACTGCTGTTGTAGATTATGATCTATCTGTCCATTTATTGCCTAATAACTTACGAAATACAGCATATGCATAGCTGTAAAAAAACTACCAGGAAATATCTACAAGATGAGTGAATAGGCAGTAATACATGAAATTACTTTTGAATACATTGTGGGATTATGCAGTGATCAATGCTATTATAAATATTTAATATCAAAAACAGTCTTGATCACAAATTATTTATTCCAGAGACCAGTTTCGACCACAATTGTGGTCATCTTAATATCAATGAGTAATAACCTCCTCCTGCTGGTAAATCACTACAGTGCTCATTTACTACCAGAAGGAGGTTCTTAATCTTTGGTCTGAAAATGACCACAGTTGTGGTCGAAACCGGTCACCAGAATAAATAATTTGTGATCAAGAGTGTTTTTGATTGTAAATATTAGTAATACATGACCTCAAGAATGATCAGATCAGGTTTAGGAGTAAGGTAAGAACAGAAGAAGCAATACTGATTTATTTCGTAAATGAATGGGAATATTACAAAAACAAACACATCCATTTTTGACAGCATTGAGTTACATATGTGTTTGTGCTTTAAGGATGTAGCCCAATCAAGATGTAAAGAAATCCCTTATGTCCTGGAACATTTTGTATTGTTATACAGCCATTGTTATCACATTCTCTCGAAGTGAAAGCCCACAGGTACAAAAGATTTGGGCTCGCTAAAAATTTTGTACTATCAACTCAGTTTAAGGCAGGGAGAATAATCAATATTCCTCTTACTCTTTTATTAATCTATTTTGTTATTGGTGGTAAGATGTCAGACAGTCGTGATGTTAGTGACAAATATCAGGGAGTAACGGAAAAAGAAAGAATGCAGTGTAGGTTCCAAAACATATAGCCATATAATGATCAGAGTGAAAATGAAGCATATATAAATTGGAGAGGGAATAGATACCAACTAAAACGTAATGGTTATATCAGCACGTGTGTCTTAACCTGAAATTTAGTATTACTTCAAAATTAACGTTTTACTACCACAGCGAACATAATAATGTAGAACATTAAGTTCAACTGAATATGTCATTCTGTTTCCAGTTGTCAGATAAAAAGCATGGCAACTGGGATGACAGAGGGCAGCAAGATAGAACAAAAAATGAACAGGATGGAATCGTTCAAAGCCTCATAGAAGTAAAACAAGTGCAAGAAAGAAGCCTAGAAGTGATAAGGAATTTAGTGGGAAGAAACCAAAATTGTAGTGATGCATTTGTTGGCTATCAAGGTCTGAAGGAAAGATTCAAGTTTGTAAAACTGCCTTCCAAAGTTGTTGGTGATGTCAGCAATGGGTGAATATAGCAATATGTTAAAGAAGGTAAATCTCCAAGAGGTAAAGGAGGAAACCTGGAATGAATTCACAGTTGCGAAAATGGACAACCAACACCTGTATAATGGAGTGATGACAATGAAAATTTTTGCCAGAGTGGCACTCGAATCCAGATAACCCACTTATCAAGAGGGTCCTTGTCCCATGGAACATTGCATCGTAATTCAGAATAACACAGGCACTGGTGTGTTGTAAGAGGGGAAAATGTAACCCTGGTCATGCAGAACCAGTGGCTTAAGAAGTGGAAATAAAAAGCACATCGAATCGTTTCCAATCCGGGAAGCACATTACGCCAATGAAGAATCTAATTATCTTGACCCCAAACATGTGCAGATTATGTGGCACATGTTCAAAACTATTAAAATGGATATTCACGTTGATTGTCAATTTCATTTGAAAACTTTCCACTTTAATTTAAAATCTGGGGAACCACAGGTGTATACGAGCAGTACATGTGAAGAGATTTGGATAAAAATCAAAAGTCCATCTCTGAATGATGCTGGTAAAAGGGCAGCAATAGCTGAGTTAATAGTGCACAAGAGGTGTGGTGATTAATTCTTCAAGAAATTACACACAGTTACAGTAAAAACTGACACTGATTCTAGCATTGCAGGCCTCTCGTTTGATTGTATGCAGAATTTGCAATTACCTCAAGTACCAATTCAATTTCCATTTAACTTGGGTCAGATATCATTAAATATCTTTAATGTGCACGAGTTACAGAGTGCAATGGCCATATGTTACCTCTATCACGAAAAAGCTCTGATGAAGCCTGTTTTGGAGGCAAAAATAAAAACCATGCACTGGTGAGGTTTGTTTAATGCTTGTGGCAGAGTGAAGGTTTCAATTCATCACCCATTACTTTCCAACAGGAGGGTAGTGCTACCTTGCACGTGATAGAGATTTCAACAGATAAAGGGGAAAATTAGGAAGATGGATAGGATATATTTTGTGAAGAAAGATGCAGAATCAATAATTGACTCCCACAAAAAGATGAATTTTGAAATGAAAATATCAAAAACAGGAGAGGTGCTAACGTTTAAGGAATGGTGGCCAAAATTCTACAGAAAAAATAATATTTCTGTTGAAAGTAAAGGAAGGGCTTCACACAGAAATAACTAACAGCACTGCCAGGTAACACAATTTGTGCAATTCTGTTGTTCACAAGTTAGCCCTTTCATTGATGCATCTGAAGATCACACATTCCAACTGTCTGATTAGACTGGAGTTCCACCAATCCCAATTGGGGTCATGTACCCATAAATGAGAAGAACATACCATCTAAGGCGATTTGTACCATTCCTACCAAAAGAAGGAATCATCAAGAGTTTCTAATCTAATGTATACAACTGACGATAAGTCAAAGAATGAACCATGAGTAGAGTATAACGCCAAAGACACTGGGAACTAGCCATAATTTGTACGATTTTTGCTTCTATTGGCAAGAAACTCTGAGTTATGAACTGAGTTATGTGCATTTATTACAATATATTCAGAAAGGCCATATGTTCAATTCATAAATTTTAACAGAACATCCAGAAAATATATTAGGATTACTGGCAGAGCATTGGCATTCATTCCTCCACATTCATTTTAATGGAGCAGAAAAACATAATTTAAGCATAATATTAAGACATAGAATAATATCTGAGTTATGTAGTGATTTATGTGCATTTATTGCAATATATACAGAAAGGCCATTTTATCAAAATGTTAAGCAAACATATTACGATTTGCTGCAGAGCATTAGCCTTAATCCCTCCACATTCATCTTAACGGAGTAGAAAAAGAAAATTTTAGCATAATATTAATACATGGAAAATGTATTGTATCGTCTGAAAATTTTAGTATCTTGAAGATGTGGGATATTCCAACATTCCAATTCAAATGTGGAATTGCATTTCTTCAAGGTACCAGATGAGTCATGTGATGCTCTTCCACGTTTACAGTTTCAAATAATGACAGCATCTGGAGTAAGTGTAGTTGCTGGGATATGGGTTGTTGTGGGAATGAAGAGAAACATGTCTGAAAATGAACTGAATAATGGGAAATACTAATTGTGAATTTATCGTACAGCCTTGTATATACGTTTCTGTGTTTTCTAAAATGTGTTTTGTACTTGGAATGCTTGAAGTGTAACAAGTATACTAAAGAGATTGCTTATAAATCAATTATGCGACCCATCTTAGATTACTGCTCAAGCATGTGTACCTATACTAGATATACTTATATACTGAACTTATACAGAGAAGGGCAGCATCTGTGACCACAAATTTGTTTAATTCATGGGAGAGTGTCATATACACACTAAAGGAACTGAAATGGCAAACTCTTGAAGACAGACATAAACTACCCCAAGAAAATCTGTGAAAGTTCTGAGAAAAAGCTATAAATGATTACTCTAGAAATATGCTACACCCCCCCCCCCCCCCATGTATTGCTCATGCAGGGATTGTGAGTGTGTCAAACAATGATTATTCCCATGCTCCATTCGAGAAGGAAACAGGAACACTACTATAGTGGAGCATACCCTCTGCCATAGACCCCATGGAGGTTGGCAGTAGGGCTACACAACCCGAAACTTTAAGTTGACAAACATTTTCAACTACAGTAAGCACATTAGACCATAGGAGCAATACGTAAATTACAATTCAAGGCACAAATGACAAATATATTTAGCTATTCGGAAAGTATATTTGTTTAGAAATGTCAACTTGCATGATGGCCAGAGATAATGGACTACCTTAGTGGTCATAGTTAACGTTTATGACAATGCTGTGTACAAATTATCCAGTTAATAAGCACTTTAAAACAAATAAAAAGGCATTTGTGATAACATTGTATAGAAAGACCATCTCTTATTTGTGATTAATGAATTAACTTCGTAAATTAGAGGTATGAACCTGGACATCCATGACGCCCTTTTGCCTACAATAGCTAAAAGTGTCTTTTTTATTAAAATTTTCAAAAAATAGTAAGTCATGGCACAAAATGGTATGCAGTGCCAAATAAAACTCTTTCTAGTGATACCACATTTGGCTGTGTACAATTAGTAAATGTTCACAAGAGATTTGTTGTCTTGAGAAATAACATATTATGCTCTTCTTCTCATAGCATTGGCTGATTTAGAAAGAGATTGTAACAATTTTTACTTATATACACTCTTTGAAGTTTGAAGGTATCACAGATTTTTAGAAAATGGAGTGAACAATTATTCAAGACTGGTACAGAAACAAGACTGCAGTTGCAAGAGTCACAGAATGTGAAAGGAAAGCAGTGAGTAAGTGGAGAAAACTGGGTTGTAGTGTACCACTGGTGTTACTCAGGCTGTACATTGAGTATGGAGTAAAGGAAATCAAGGAGAAATTTGTGAGGGAAATTAAAGTTCTGGGACAAACAACAAAGGCTTTGAGGTTTTCTAATGATATTGTAGTTCTCTCAGAGACAGCAAAAGGCTATGAAGAGCAGTTGAATGGAATGAACAGTGTGTTGAAAAGCGGTCATATGAAGAACAGTGACAAAAATAAAACTAGGGTACAGCTATGTAGTTGAAACAAACCAGCTGATGCTGAGGGAATTAGACTAGAAAATGACACACTGAAGTAGTATACGCCTTTACCAAATTAGGTGGCAAAATAACTGATTCTGGCTGAAGTGAAGAGGATATAAAATGTGATAACAAAAAAAAGCATTTCTTGTTGCTGAATGATACAGCTAGCTATGAATACTTCCGAAATGTTACAAAATAACTTCATGTACTGAGACACTATATTGACATCAGCCATTTGGACCAGAAGAAAATTTGTGCCAGTCCGGGATTCAAACCCAGATTTGTTGCTTACCACAAGCGCTCACCTTAAGAACTGCAACTACCTGAGCACACTTTCAGTATCAATCGAAACTTACACGTGTCACATAGTCACAACCCTTATACTTGCACAATTCATGATTCCCACATGGGGAAAAACCTCTAAGATAGAAAAAAAACAACTCACCTTGAAGAAATTGTCCACAAGGGGCCGAAATTGATGAATGTTATATACATGTACAGTCAACCAAATGATCACAAATGCAGAAAAATTTGGACGACTTATTCAAGAGAAAGAGCTTCACAAAAGGAGCAAGTCAGTAATGTGTTGATGCGCCATTGGTCCTTATATAAGCTGTTATTTGGCTTTGCATTGATTGATAGATTTGTTGGATGTCCTCTTGAGGGATGTTGAGCCATATACTGTCCAGTTGGCATCACCAATAATGTTACATATGTTTTCAGATGAGGAGCGATCCTGTGACCTCACTGGACAAGGAAGGGTTTTTAAGCATGAAGACAAGCAGTAGAAAGTGTCGCTGTGTGGAGATGGGCATTATCTTGCTGAAATGTAAGCCAAGGATGCTGCTCTATCAGCCACTGCAGATCAGATGGTGACAGGAGACAGGTGGTAAAAGGATCGCCATATTTTTCCCGGCATCGTGTCGAGCTCACGTCGGTTAGTGACACCAAGCACCAGTGCAAGCAATGGAGAACCTTTTATTTGATGTCACAATTAGAAACTTTATCTATGTTTATTGCTTACTTATAGTTTGTTAACAAAGTTGGTATAAGTGCTGAAGTTTATTAATTATTTGCAAAGAGAATTCTTCACACTCAGCAACACTTGTGGTGACGCATTGATTAAAAAAATTAAAAAAAAAATCCAATAGAAAGCTCACAACTGCCTCTGACACATTCAAATCCTTTCTGGCTGGACATGGGGTTTGAACCCCGCTACCATCCTCCACGCCTAGAATTCCTTAATTCATTGTGTTGTTGTTTTTGTGGTCTTCAGTCCTGAGACTGGTTTGATGTAGCTCTCCATGCTACTCTATCCTGTGCGAGCTTCTTCATCTCCCAGTACCTACTGCAACCTACATCCTTCTGACTCTGCTTAGTGTATTCATCTCTTGGTCTCCCCCTACGATTTTTGCCCTCCACCCTGCCCTCCAATACTAAATTGGTGATCCCTTGATGCCTCAGAACATGTCCTACCAACCGATCCCTTCTTCTGGTCAAGTTGAGCCACAAACTCCTCTTCTCCCCAATCCTATTCAGTACCTCCTCATTAGTTATGTGATCTACCCATCTAATCTTCAGCATTCTTCTGTAGCACCACATTTCGAAAGCTTCTATTCACTTCTTGTCCAAACTATTTATCGTCCATGTTTCACTCCATACAAATACTTTCAGAAACGACTTCCTGACACTTAAATCTATACTCGATGTTAACAAACTTCTCTTCTTCAGAAACTCCTTTACTAATTTAAGTGTCTCATTTCCTAATCTAATACCCTCAACATCACCCGACTTAATTCGACTACATTCCATTATCCTCGTTTTTCTTTTGTTGATGTTCATCTTATATCCTCCTTTCAAGACACCATCCATACCGTTCAACTGCTCTTCCAAGTCCTTTGCTGTCTCTGACAGAATTACAATGTCATCGGCGAACCTCAAAGTTTTTATTTCTTCTCCATGGATTTTAATACCTACTCCGAACTTTTCTTTTGTTTCCTTTATGGCTTGCTCAATATACAGATTGAATAACATCGGGGAGAAGCTACAACCCTGTCTTACTCCCTTCCCAACCACTGCTTCCCTTTCATGTCCCTCGACTCTTATAACTGCCATCTGGTTTCTGTACAAATTGTAAATAGCATTTCGCTCCCTGTATTTTACCCCTGCCACCTTTAGAATTTGAAAGAGAGTATTCCAGTCAACATTGTCAAAAGTTTTCTCTAAGTCTACAAATGCTAGAAACGTAGGTTTGCCTTTCCTTAATCTTTCTTCTAAGATAAGTCATAAGGTCAGTATTGCCTCACGTGTTCCAGTATTTCTATGAAATCCAAACTGATCTTCCCCGAGGTCGGCTTCTACTATGTTTGCCGTTCGTCTGTAAAGAATTCGTGTCAGTATTTTGCAGCTGTGGCTTATTAAACTGATTGTTCGGTAATTTTCACATCTGTCAACACCTGCTTTCTTTGGGATTGGAATTATTATATTCTTCTTGAAGTCTGATAGTATTTCGCCTGTCTCATACATCTTGCTTACCGTATGGTAGATTTTTGTCAGGACTGGCTCTCCCAAGGCTGTCAGTAGTTCTAATGGAATGTTGTCTACTCTGGGGGCCTTGTTTTGACTCAGGTCTTTCAGTGCTCTGTCAAACTCTTCACGCAGTATCGTATCTCCCATTTCATCTTCATCTACATCATCTTCCATTTCCATAATATTGCCCTCAAGTACATCGACCTTGTATAGACCCTCTATATACTCCCTCCACCTTTCTGCTTTCCGTTCTTTGCTTAGAACTGGGTTTCCATCTGAGCTCTTGATGTTCATACAAGTGGTTCTCTTATCTCCAAAGGTCTCTTTAATTTTCCTGTAGGCAGTATCTATCTTACCCCTAGTGAGATAAGCCTCTACATCCTTACATTTGTCCTCTAGCCATCCCTGCTTAGCCATTTTGCACTTCCTGTCGATCTCATTTTTGAGACGTTTGTATTCCTTTTTGCCTGCTTCATTTACTGCATTTTTATATTTTCTCCTTTCATCAATTAAATTCAATATTTCTTCTGTTACCCAAGGATTTCTACTAGCCCTCATCTTTTTACCCACTTGACCCTCTGCTGCCTTCACTATTTCATCCCTCAAAGCTACCCATTCTTCTTCTACTGTATTTCTTTCCCCATTCCTGTCAGTCATTCCCTTATGCTCTCCCTGAAACCCTGTACAACCTCTGGTTCTTTCAGTTTATCCATGTCCCATCTCCTTAAATTCCCACCTTTTTGCAGTTTCTTCAGTTTTAATCTACAGGTCATAACCAATAGATTGTGGTCAGAGTCCACATCTGCCCCTGGAAATGTCTTACAATTTAAAACCTGGTTCCTAAATCTCTGTCTTACCATTATATAATCTATCTGATACCTTTTAGTATCTCCAGGGTTCTTCCATGTATACAACCTTCTATCATGATTCTTAAACCAGGTGTTAGCTATGATTAAGTTGTGCTCTGTGCAATATTCTACCAGGCGGCTTCCTCTTTCATTTCTTAGCCCCAATGCATATTCACTTACAACGTTTCCTTCTCTCCCTTTTCCTACACTCGAATTCCAGTCACCCATGACTATTAAATTATGTCTCCCTTTACTATCTGAATAATTTCTTTTATTTCATCATACATTTCTTCAATTTCTTCAGCATCTGTAGAGCTAGTTGGCACATAAACTTGTACTACTGTAGTAGGTGTGGGCTTTGTATCTATCTTGGCCACAATAATGCGTTCACTATGCTGTTTGTAGTAGCTTACCTGCATTCCTATTTTCCTATTCATTATTAAACCTACTCCTGCATTACCCTATTTGACTTTTTGTTTATAACCCTGTAGTCACCTGACCAGAAGTCTTGTTCCTCCTGCCACCGAACTTCACTAATTCCCACTATATCTAACTTTAACCTATCCATTTCCCTTTTTAAATTTTCTAACCTACCTGCCCAGTTAAGGGATCTGACATTCCACGCTCCGATCCGTAGAATGCCAGTTTTCTTTCTCCTGATAACGACATCCTCTTGGGTAGTCCCCGCCCGGAGATCCGAATATGGGACTATTTTACCTCCACTGCCTTTCCCACTTCTTGCGTCCACCCAGCCCCCCTTTTTCTATGTCCCCTCCCTCCATTGGCTCCCCTCTTTTTTTCCTCTCCTCCCGCTTCCCCCCTCATACAGTAAAGCTGCATGCCCTCAGGAAAATTACGGCTGTTGTTTCCCCTTGCTTTCAGTCAATCATCCAGACTGTTGCCCTTGCAACTACTGAAATTCATTGTATCCTCTCTTATTCCAGTCCCACCTGGATATCCCCCCCCCCTCCCCCCCAAATTCTACGAGTCCCTCCAGATCCTTGAGTGCGATGCACTCTGTCTCATCCATATACACCTCCTGTCCCCACGTGGATCATCTATGACCTGATTGCTTTCCCCCATCTGCTCATTTTCCTCGAATATATCTGGATCCTTTACACCTCCCGCAAACTTGATATCCCTCATTCCCTGGTTGCCCTTCTCCTCTCCAACCCTTGCCTTCTCCCGCACCTTCACCATTGTGTCCCCCCTACCCTCCGCCTCTGCACCCTTAATCTCCTTTCCCAAAGTGGCTTCCACCAACTCCCGCTCCCAGATGATGACCTCTCTCCCTCCATTTATCCCTCCTATCAACCCTGATCCTCACCTCCCCCTCCCTTCCTCTATCCTTTTCCCGGGTTTCCCCTCCCCGTCCTTCCATCCTGTTTTTTTCCCTGCCTACCCTCCCTCTTCCCATCCTTCCATCCTGTTTTTCCCCTGCCCGCCCTTGCTCTTGATTCCCTTCTCTCCCCTGACCCCTTTTGCTCTCCCCTCCACTGCCTTTCCCACTTCTTCCGTCCACCCAGCCCCCATTTTTTCTATGTCCCCTCCCTCCATTGGCTCCCCTCTTTTTTTCCTCTCCTCCCGCTTCCCCCCTCATTGGTCTGGTTCCTCTCTCCCTCCATCTGATGTCGTGTCGCCTTTATAGTGCTGTTTCAACTGAGTGTTCAGTGTTGTGTGTCCCCTGACAGTGTTGTGAACAGCCACCATTCTGTCGCTAGTTGTGTTTTTTATCTCGTGAAAACAGAAACCAGACTGTCGCCATGTTTTTTTTAAGTTGTGCTTGTCTATTTACTATGTGTTTTAATCAGCATCGCCGACTGTTTGCTTTTATCTTTTCTTCACATCTTTTTCTCCATGTTTCAGTTTATAACAGTCCCCATTTTATCGCCTGCTTTTATTGTCCTCATATCTCCTAATTCTGTTTGTTAACTTATCTGTAGGCTGCAGGGCGGTGTATTGTGCTGTTGCGTCTTTTCATATTTACTGATACTGCTACAAACACATGGACAAACCCATGAAAAAGGAAAATTACTTTTCTTTCATAGAACAGTATTACAAATGTTCAATTATATTAGTACGACATTGCATAAAACAAATACACAGAATTTGAATGAAAAGAAAGAAGTCATTGTATGAGAGTCTGCCAGAACAAGAAAGGAACTGTGGTTTTTATATGGGTAGTTCTGAGCAAATTGCTTTATCGGGAGCATCTGCATTCAGTGCAATCAAGGAGGTATCTGCTGTTGTATGTATGCAATCTCCTCTCAATAGAAGACTGTGTATAAAGTGAAGACAATGATGAGCTGCTGACTAAGAATCCACCTTTACCGTTTTGTGGTGATGACTCATGATTATTCTGGTATATAAATGTCAGGTCATTAAAAATGAAATTTGTAATCTTAGTAGTCTATTAGGTGTAAACAATAAGACTACATTGTGTGTTAATAAACACTGGCTCAGTGAAGGTAAGCTACAACTGAACATATCACAGGGGATGATCGTGGCATACTGTGGCAGATCGAGCTGGCTTCCGCCACCTGCACTAATTACACCGCAACTACTGCCAGTAATTTTTTTCTCTCTTTTCTGACCTTGGGCGTCTTTTGGTTCTGATTTTCAGTAATATTTGTATGTGATGTAGGCATAAATCTGCCCATTTGTTATTTAGGTCAGATTTCATTGTTACAGTTGTAGTCTCAGTATCTGACAGCAAAAATACAATTAGTTTTGTTTAAAACCATGTTAATTACAAGTTATGTCTGATTTAAAAATTTTACTATAGTAAAAAGCAGTTAAAATATTTTGAGCTAATAAATAGATTTGTTAAAGATGATACCACTCATTGTAAAGACTAGCACTCCAACTTGTCATTAACATAGTTAAAGTTTTATGGAAAAAATTAACTTACAAGAAAATTATCGTAAGGGAGAGGGTAAGGAGTCATTCCAATCCCGGGAGCAGAAAGACTTACTTTATGTGGAAAAAGAGACAGGTATACACTCGCACACACACACACACACACACATATCCATCCACACATATACATCCGCACATACACAGACACAAGCAGACATTTGTAAAGGCAAAGAGTTTTGGCTCTCTGCCCAAACTCTTTAGTTTCCTTAAAATGGATGATTTGTATTGCATTAATGATAGTTCATAATAATTTTTCTGTCATCATCAGGATTCATTAACAATGCTTCAGAGAATGACAGGGTTTCGACTACGTCTCATCATGTCCTGAATTGAAAAATATCCCTCCCTCCCCCCCCCCCCCCCCCCCCACACACACACCAATTGTCCCATGGGGCTTATCTGTAATAGATGCAAAACCTGAACCATATGACAACATGCTCCAGTCCTGTCCCAGGCATCTCCCATCCCATCAAAGGCAGGGACAAATGTGAAAGCAGTCGTGATCTACCAAGTTATCTGCAACCACTTTCAGTCATTCTACATGTCAAGACCACTGCCAAGTTGTGTGCCCACATGAATGGCCAGTGCCAAACTGGCCAAGGACAACTGGATCACCCATTTGCTGAGCATGCCACCGAACATGATATGCCCGAAGTCAATGACTGCTTCACTGACTGGACTCTTTCCACCCACACCACTGCCTGATCTCAACCTACACTCCTTCCACTCGAGCCCTACACAACCGTCTATCCCACCGGCGCAGTGGCAGAATCCTTTTACCTTCTCTACTTTACTCCACTTCCCCCACAGTCCCAGCATAGCCTGCAGATGCTGCAATTAGCAGCTCATTATCCTGTGTCTAGTATGTCCCAGCATGCTCGCTCGCTCACTCGCTCACTCGCTGTGTCAATGAGTGCACTGTACAGTATAGAACTTAGTATTGCAGTTTCGGGCACCCTGTTTTTTCAGTTGAAAAGGAAGTTCCTTACAAAATGCTTTTTTTTTTAATGTGCACTGCTCTCATACTTAGTTGTATGGGTAGGCACATTTTATGTTTAAAGCATCCTTAGGAAGCTCTTCATCATCATTAGGGATTCTCAGTTGCCCAGTGAAAAGCCAAACATACTACGTAGCATTACTGACCTGGTTATATAGCTGGTATTCTTTCGTAATGCTAAACTTCTGAAGTCTCATTCTCTGAAATTGGTTGAAATTGTAATCTAATATTTCAGTGATGGACATGACATCATTGATTTAAACTTGAGATTACTTCACATTTCTTGGTGCCAAAACACACAATGATGATTAACTTCTGCTATCAACTATTTTTATAATTCAAATAAACCAAGTCAGCTACTACACTTTATGAACCCTAAACAGTGGCAGGTTCTTTCTGTGGCAAAGTCATCATCCAAATCTACAAAAAAGTAAATCTTCAGAAAATAACATTTCAAAGAACTTTGTCTCCAAAACTTTACTAACACTTTAATACAAAGAAGTTATATGTGGACGAATAGACAGATTTTTCAAACAAGTTCATTAAATAATCACACTGAGTGACTGTAAAAGTAAGATCTGCTCATATTAGTGACTGACATTAGAATGTGGAATGTTTGAGTGAACTCTATGAATATTCACATCGAGATATTAAAGTGAAAGTAGCTAGTCGTGACTCTGCCGTGCAGAAGTTCCTGTAACTTTTACTAGGACCTGAATTCC
This sequence comes from Schistocerca piceifrons, assembly GCF_021461385.2. Lineage (NCBI taxonomy): Eukaryota > Metazoa > Arthropoda > Insecta > Orthoptera > Acrididae > Schistocerca > Schistocerca piceifrons. The sequence continues at coordinate 49,307,594 of NC_060148.1, forward strand.
TGTTGCTATTTAAAGAGAGCAATTTCGAAATTAGTGGCAATGACATTATGGGGAAGAAAATAATAATTTGGTTTATGTATGTGATAGATGATTGGCAAATAATAAAGTTGGTGGATTACTTTATTCATACCATGTGCACTTCCATGAGAATTTACTTACCCACTTGTACATTTAACAAGATAGTGTTCTTCCTTTCTTAATTGTCAAATTACTCTGATAACCAAAGCTATTTTCTAGTTCAGAAAAATTACAGCAAGAAATTATTACAGCTATGATTTTGTAAACATACTTAAAGGTCCAAATAATATTATTTTCTGGGTATGGAAACTTTAATTGCGAACAACATTTTAGTTAATGACTTTTCACAAATAACAAGATATTTACTGATAGAGTGAAATGAGTGCTTTCAAATAATTTGTCATTCTTGTAATATTCAACTGCTAGCTCACAATATGTTCCTGAGCATATGGCTTCTCAATAAAGCAAATTAAATATTTCTCTTAAAAGAACATGTACAGTGAAAAATTAACTATACCATTGGCATTAGCAGAACTCAGATAAATTGATGAATAATTAATTTTACTGATACATTACCTAAATACAACTTTTTACTCGAACTTGCTAAGTTTCAAGTTCCTCATCTGTACACTAGAAGCTTGTATTCTGGTGCCCTCTTCTACCAGATTTGGGATATATTTAATCCAGCACACAGCTGCAAGTTTGAAGTGAACACAGTATTAAAAAAAATAAAATGCTGTGAAACAGTAATAGAGCACTTGTGTACATAGAACACAGATCTACAAAAGCAAACGTAAGATAGAGTAGCTTTCAAGGGCAGTGAGATTAATACGAAAAAGATGGGAAAAAAGTAAGTAAACTATTCATTAATACAGAAATACTTGCCATAGTTGTTAACACATTTACAACGGTCAATGCCTTGGTGGAAAAATGTTTGCAGTTGCCAGGCACGTACCTCTTTATCTGAACCAAAGGGACAGCCATGAATACCTTTCTTCAGGGCTCTAAAAATATGGAAATCACATGAGGACAGATTGGGACTTTATGGATAATGTGTGTTTCCCAGCGAAACTTCTACAGCATACTCTGTACAATCTTGGCAGGCACTTTATTGCCAGGTTGCTTAAACTGTGCCGCAGTTTTGTCTGGGAGGCCTTCACACAACCTCCATAGCATCCCAGTCTCTCCTCGTGTGATTTCCATATTTTTGGAGCCCTAAAAAAACATTCTTGGCCATTCGTTAGTTCACACCAAGAGGTGCACACATGGGTACAATTATGGTTTCATAGATAACCGCAAACATTTTTCCATGGAGTGATTGACCATCTTGTCTCACAGTGGCATAAATGTATTCACAGATATGGTGATTACTTTTGTAATACTAAACATTTTACTTACTTTTTCCATCAGTCTTATTTTCATTTGATAGCCCCTTATACATGGAGCTTTTATCTTGTGTACTCTTTCTGAAGTTTTGCATCAGTGTATCCAAATAGATTACGACAAAAAAGATGAATATATTAATTCTGCTATGTTGACTCAATGATAAATCTATAATGGCAGATCCATGATGAGGTTGGGATTTCTTAATTAACACATGCTAAGAGAGATTTTTCCATGTGAGCAGTGCAAACCATACCCTCTGTTTCCACCCTCCCCCCTCCACCACACAAAAATTCATAAGATCAATTTCATTTATCAGTTTCTTTGGGGGGAACAAGGACATAATTCAAAGGAAAATTTAAAACATATATCATTAGTGACTCCTTCTACTGATTGTCTTACAAGGAGATGGCACGACGGTGGACGTTATAACAAATCCAAAGAGGAAAGGCCGCTGGACCTGATGGGATACCAGTTCGATTTTACACAGAGCACGTGAAGGAACTTGCCCCCATTCTTGCAACAGTGTACCGTAGGTCTCTAGAAGAGCATGCTGTCCCAAAGGATTGGAAAAGGGCACATGTCACCTCTGTTTTGAAGAAGGGATGTCGAACAGATGTACACAACTATAGACCTATATATCTAACGTCGATCAGTTGTAGAATTTTGGAACACGTATTATGTTCAAGTACAATGACTTTTCTGGAGACTAGAAATCTACTCTGTAGGATTCAGCATGGGTTTCAAAAAAGACGGTTGTGTGAAATCCAGCTCACTCTATTCGTCCACAAGACACAGAGGGCCATAGACACGGGTTCCCAGGTAGATGCCGTGTTTCTTGACTTCCGCAAGGCATTCCATACAGTTCCCCACAGTCGTTTAATGAACAAAGTAAGAGCATATGGACCATCAGACCGATTGTGTGATGGGATTGAAGAGTTCCTAGATAACAGAACGCAGCATGTCATTCTCAATGGAGAGAAGTCTTCCGAAGTAAGAGTGATTTTAGGTGTGCCACAGGGGAGTGTCGTAGGACCATTGCTTTTCACAATATACATAAATGACCTTGCGGATGACATCGGAAGTTCACTGAGGCTTTTTGCGGATGATGCTGTGGTATATCGAGAGGTTGTAACAATGGAAAATTGTACTGAAATGCAGGAGGATCTGCAGCAAGTTGACGCATGGTGCAGGGAATGGGAATTGAATATCAATGTAGACAAGTGTAATGTGCTGTGAATACATAGAAAGAAAGATCCTTTATCATTTAGCTAAAATATAGAAGGTCAGCAACTGGAAGCAGTTAATTCCATAAATTATCTGGGAGTACGCATTAGGAGTGATTTATAATGGAATGATCATATAACATTAATCGTTGGTAAAGCATATGCCAGACTGAGATTCATTGGAAGAATCCTAAGGAAATGCAATCTGAAAACAAAGGAAGTAGGTTACAGTATGCTTGTTCGCCCACCGCTTGAGTACTGCTCAGCAGTGTGGGATCCGTACCAGATAGGGTTGATAGAAGAGAGAGAGAAGATCCAGCGGAGAGCAGCACACTTCGTTACAGGATCATTTAGTAATTGCAAAAGCATTATGGAGATGATAGATAAACTCCAGTGGAAAACTCTGCAGGAGAGACGCTAATTAGCTAGGTACGGGCTTTTGTTAAAGTTTTGAGAACATACCTTCACTGAAGAGTCAAGCAGTATATTGCTCCCTCCTACATATATCTTGCGAAGATATGATGAGGATAAAATCAGAGAGATTAGAGCCCACACAGAAGCATACCGACAATCCTTCTTTCCACGAACAATACGAGACTGGAATAGAAGTGAGAACCGATAGAGATACTCAAGGTACCCTCCGCTACACACCTCAGGTGGCTTGCGGAGTATGGATGTAGATGTAGATGCAGATGCAGATGTAGATCCATAATGGAGGTGCTGAGTTATAGATACATACAATAAAAAGACTGTCACACAAAGCTTTTGGCCAAACAGCCATTCATAAGAATCTCTCTCTCTCTCTCTCTCTCTCTCTCTCTCTCTCTCTCTCTCTCTCTCTCTCTCACGCACACACACACACACACACACACACACACACACACACACACACACACACACACAAGCAGCAGTACTAGATGCTCAAAGTCTTTCCTTGGCAGCCAGAGCTACAATAGTTACAGCGACAGAAACCAACCAACCAGAATCATTAGCAGTCACAGCAACATCAGAAACAGTAGTTCCAACATCAATAACCAAGCAACCAGAATCACTGACATTCACTGCAACAGCACACAGCAGCAGCAGTGGAAATCGGAGCAGTCATCACACCAGAAGAAGGCAGCCACCCTTTAGAAGCCAGGATTTCTGCTGGGGCAAAACAGTGAACAACAGCACATAACAGGGAAACAGGGAAATGTTTGCAAGCAGAGGAATCTACAACAAGGTATGGAATCTTGTAACAGTGTAAGAGAAAATGCATCAACAGAGTGTAAAGTCACAGGTCAGTTGGATTGTTCAAATCAGCTAAGAATTATGAGTCTGAACATTCAGTGTCTTAAAAACAAGTACCTTGAACGTGAGGTAGCAGCAAATAGTGACCATATTGATTGTTTATGTGTTATAGAACATTGGTGCAGGGACAATGAACTAAACAGCGTAAACTTAAGCCAATATAAACTTGCCAGTCAGTACTGTAGGCAAAATGCCAAAGGTGGTGGTGTATGCATTTATCTAAATCTCAAGCTTAAATTTAAGTTAAGATACGAGGCTAAACCATTAATCATAGAAAAGGATTTTGAGGCAATAGCCATTCAGTTATATAGTTTAAAGAAGAAAATAATTGTTGCAGCAATATACAGGTCACCATCTGGAGATACTGAAGTCTTTCTTTAGAATTTGGAAGAAATGCTCAACATTTTCTCAAATGAGAACTCTACCATAATTCTTTGTGGTGACCTTAATATTAATCTATTGGTCCAGAGTCCAGTAAAAAACAAGTTTTTGGACATACTAAAAAGCTTCAACATGTTCCCCCACATATCAGCTCCCATTAGAACAACAGATTCCAGTGAAAGCCTAATAGATAACATCTTCTCCAATGTGGACACACATGAAGTTGCAGTTACAAATGTGTATATAGGATTATCAGATCATAATGCACTAACCTTTAATCTCACTGCAACTCCCAAGGAGGAGGAAAATAAAAATGATTTTTCTCTACAGAAAACTGTAATCAGTTCAAAAATAATTTTAAAAATGCAGTTTGGTCAGAGGTCCTGGCACAAACAAACACAAATGATGCTTACAATATATTTGCTTCCACTTTTATGACATACTTTGAAATGTGTTTCCCAAAAAAGCTTTTGAGTTATAGATCATCTGGATCCAAAGGGACCTGGATTAAACCCGGAATTAAAAAGTCAAGTGAAACCATGAAATTACGAAGTTTAAAGTTAAAAACATGTCATGATCAGCAGTTTGTTGAGTATGTGAGGACATACAAAAAGACTTACCGCAAAGTAATAGCAAAAGCAAAATTATTAAGTAATGATAGATTAATAAGACAGGCTAGTAACAAGTCCAGAATGGTGTGGAAAATGGTTAAAAAAACGGAGTCAAACTAAAGAACAGGAAATCAATCTTAAAAATAATGAAAATATTCCCATAGAAAAAGATGCTATGGCAAACTATGTAAACAATTATTTTGTAAATATTCCCCTTACTTTAAGTAGTAAATTTAAGCAGCAACCAACAGTGACAACTCCAATGGTAAATACCAGCATGATGGCAATGCCAACAGACGAGCATTAAGTTCTAAAATTCATTAAATGCTTGAAATCCAAAATGTCCTCTGGGTTGGATGATGTGCCTGTATCAATAATTAAGAAAATTGCTCCATGTGTTGTCAAACCTACAGTGCACATAGCAAACTTGTCCCTTAGTGAAGTGATATTCCGGACAAACTTAAAATCTCCAAAGTGATACCTCTATACAAAAATGGTGACAGACATAAAATAGAAAATTATCGACCTATATCTCTCCTCCCAGCCTCCTCCAAAATACTTGAGGAATTTATGAAAATCAGGGTTACAAAATATCTAGAAAAACATAAACTAATAAATAACAGTCAACATGGCTTACGAGCAGGGCACAATACAGAAACAGCCATATTGGACTACACAACAGAAATAGTAAGAAATTTGGAGTCAAATAAACAGATTGTTGGAATTAATCTAGATTTATCCAAAGCCTTCGATACTGTGAACCATGTGATATTATTAGAGAAACTTGAAGCAATAGGCATCAGGGGTACTGTTACAAGATGGTTTGAATCTTATCTGCAAAACAGGTCACAAGTTGTTGAGCTGAGGTCATCCAACAATCTTCACAATTTTAAACTCATACCTGAACCAAAACAAATTGAAATAGGTGTTCCACAGGGCAGCATTCTGGGCCCATTGTTATTTCTAATTTATATCAATGATGTACAAGCTCCAGACAGCTCAGCCAAAATTCTACTATTTGCAGATGACACGAGTATCATAATTAGTAACATAAAAGAATCATTGTGTACTACAGCAGAGAAAACGCTCTCATACATACAGTCATGGTTTTATTCATAAGCTGACATTAAATACAAAGAAAACAAACCTTATACAGTATGGAAGCAAGTGTCAAGGGGAAAATATGTGCCTTATGCTGGATAGCAAACAAATAGAAAAAGTGTGCACCACAAAGTTTCTGTTTCTGGAAATGCGAATTGACCAAGATTTAAACTGGAATGAACACAGTGTATATCTTACTCAGAAACTTAGCTCAGCATGTTTTGCCTTAAGAATAATATCCAAGGTATGCAGCAAAGAATGTATTAGAGCAGTGTATTTCAGTTATTTCCAATCAGTTGCAAGCTATGGCATAAGTTTTTGGGGAAAAACCAGGTCAAGACTAAATGACATTTTTGTTATGCAAAAAAGAGTTATTCGTATCATGACACACAGCTCACCACAAACTCACTGAAGACCCTTATTCAGACAACTAAAGATACTTACAATACCATCAATATATATTTTTAAATGCCTGGAAATGATAAGTAAAAATAACTGCGATCTCCAAACCAGCTCAAGCTACCATGATCACAATACAAGGCATTGTAAAGACTTCCACATTCCGTATGTAGCAAAAACTAGAAGTCAGAAACATGTTAGCCACTTAGGAATAAAGCTTTTAAATGCACTTCCATCTCAAACTAAAGAATTGAAAGGCAAAAATAATTTCAAGCATGAAGTAAAAAAATACTTGATGGAAAAATGCTGCTATAGTGTAAATGAATACCTGTCTCAGACTGTGGATTGAAACCTGTAGCCTACTTATTTTTTAAAAATTCAGACTAATTAAATGATGTTTTCAACTTTGTAATTATGATACTTAGGAAAAATCTGTTAAATATCTGTAATACAATTTGTGTACATCCGTAACATGTTTTGGGTATAAGGCATAGTTCATTATCTAAAATTGTTTATCGTGAGCATGTACTTTTGTTTTTTGGGTAATAAGTTCTTGTACACTACTTATGTACTATGTATATGTAATTTGTTTGCTGTTTGTATATGTTTGTCAATTTATTATGTGTATGTGTTGTTATGTGTTACGTGTAATCAAATGACAATTCCTATATCACATGTGTGATCTACTGGATGCTAAATAAATAAATAAATAAATAAATAAATAGAATGTGGCCACATCAGCACACATTGCATTTGTGTGTTGTGTGCAGTCTAAATCTAATGAAGACTTACTGTAGCCAAAAGCAGTGTTTGACAGTCGTTTTGTTGTGCTTATCTGTGAATCAGCGACTCCCACTGTATGGTGAGTAGCAACTATTCTTTTCATAATACTGTCAAACATAAATCTTCCTTTTTTTATTGCTGTGAGATGACAAAGGAAAACCAAACAATTGCTTTTGTTGTTATAACCAGTCCTCTATTTGTGATGTTACGCCATATTGATACCTCTGGTAAGTCACAGTACTAGTACCTTTTCTATTTTACAAATCAAGCACTGGTCGTAACTGTTGCTACTCCTACTTGTTTTATTCCTTCACGATCATGTTGCATCCAAAAGGTCAAACCAAACTGCACATATCTAGAAGAAACTGTTGTAAATGATGGTTCATTTTCATAGCCCATTTCATACTCTCACGGACTGATCAATCTGAAGTTACAAACAGAGGAGAGGTGATGTGTGGAAAGAATCAAGGAAAAAGAACTGAATACATGACAAATAAAAAGCTGTGTATCATTGGCTGAATGTGTTACAAGTGGCTCATTATACCTTATTCTAAACATATACATGGTGAATCTCTGATGAGGTTCCTAGGACAGATGAATATTCAGTATTTCTTCATCCCATAAAAATTCAGATTGCTGGAAGTTATGCAGTCAAAAGACTGGTTCAGTAACAAAAAATGGATCTGAACACTATGGGAATACATCTATGGTCATCAGTCCCCTAGAACTTAGAACTACTTAACCCGAACTAACCTAAGGACAGCACACAACACCCAGCCATCACGAGGCAGAGAAAATCCCTGACCCCGCCGCAGTTCATCTGACTGCAAACCCAGAACATCTATGATACTACTACAGACCATGACATAACATTAATATATTACCCGACATATTAATTTGGCACAGATGGTAAAATAAAAATAATGATCTTGGGTATTTTCTTTCGCCTAACCCCAGTAACCATCCCAGAAAATATAGTGTTGTGGCAGAGAACATTTGGTTGCACAATCCTGTAGCCATTCTGTTGTGGTACTGGCTTTGCAATGTGTTTCTGAAAATAAATCAAAGGTATATTGAATGAATTATAGAATATTTTATAGAACCTGGCGGTATGGAAAGAACAAACATAAGCAGAATAACATCACTAGATATCAAATTAGAAAACATCATTAGAATAACATCACTACATGTTGCGAAAGTTCTACAAAGTAACGTTGGACGGATGAAGGAAGACAGACCTGGCATGGAAAAGGACAAAGAGGATGGAATACAAGTAAATGAAGGAGGAAAAATTAGGAAGAAGGAACTATAAGGTGTAGATCAGATCTATATACTGGTACTTGGAATGTGAGATGCCTATATCGACCAGGAGCACTGAAAGTAATGCTGCATCAAATAATGAGTCTGAAGCAAAGTATAATAGCACTACAAGAAATTAAATGGACAGGGAGTGGAGTTTTAGAAAAGAAAGAGACGAATATATACTATAGCTGCAGTGAAAGAAATCACCAGCTGGGGACAGTATTTGTTGTACATCATCAATTAAAGCATTTGGTAATAGGATTTACACCCATTAGTCCAAGATTATCAACACTCAGGATAAAGGGGAAATTCTTTACCCACTCCATAATTAATGCCAATGCGCCAACAAGAAGAATCTGAAGAAGAAGAGAAAGAAGTATTCTATGAATCTTTGGAAAGAGTATATGATGAGTGCCCAGGGCATGATATTAAAATAATAGCTGGAGATCTAAACGCTCAGGTGGGGAAAGAACAGATTTAGAGACCGATAATTGGCCCCCACAGCAAACACGCAACACGTAATGATAATGGAACAGCCTTATACTGTTCGTAGCATCTAGAAATATGGTAATAGGATCAACACTGTTCCCACATAAAGAAATTCATAAGGGAACATGAAACTCATCCGATGGAAACACAATAAACCAGATTGACCATGTGTTGATAGATGTGAGACACAAATTGGACCTATTGGACGTGAGGAGTCTCAGAGGCCCAATCATAGATACAGATCATTTTCTGGTATGGGTATGCAGCGAAAAGAGACTGACCCAGGGCACAGAAATATGAAATAACAACTTTAGAATCAGTGGAAGTAAGAGAACAGCATCAGGAGAAGATAACTCAGATTCTGGAAAATGCTGAAGAATATAACAATATTAAAGATCAGTGGGAAGCGATAAAAATGACAGTGAAGACATTGGCAAGAGAGATACTTGGAATTGGGACAAGAGCAGTAAGACCATCATGGTGTGACACTGAATGTGAAATAGTAACTGAAGCAAAGAACAAAGCATATAGAAGGACACTGCGATCACACTGTACGAGGAGGATAGTAGGAGAATACAAAGAAAAATGGAGGATTGAAAAGAGGACTCACCAAAGAAAAAAAAAAGAGAATGGATGAAAGCAAGTGTCAAAGAAATGGAGCTCATGAGAAGCAAAAATGAAATAAGAAAATTCTATAGAGAGGTGAATGCGGACGGAAGACTTTTGGTAGCAAAACAAGCTTAATAAAAAATGAGACAGGGAATATAATAAGTGAAGGGAAGGGAATATGAAAAAAATGGCGCAGGTACTTTGGTAGTCTCCTCAATCCTAGAAGAACTATGCCAGAGAACCCAAGAGACACGAATGGGGAAGAGGATCCAGACAACAACACTACCCCACCAAATATAGAAGTGAAAACTGCCATGAAGAAATTGAAAAAACAAGAAGGTGGCAGGGACAGATGGTATTCCAGCAGAACTGTTTAAGCAAGGAGGCAGAGAGCTGGAACAAAGCCCTCTGAAAATGGTCACCAGAATATGGGAAGAGGAGAAAATACCCCAACAATGGAAAGAGGGTATCATGTGTCCCATATATAAGAAAGGAGATAACATGGAGTGTGGCAGTTACAGAGGGATCACACTACTTAATTTGGGATATAAAATACTTTCTAATATACTATTCGACAGAATACTCCCAATCATACAGAGGGAGACGGGGCCGTACCAATGCGGGTTCCTTCCTGGGAAGTCAACCATAGATCAAATATTCACCGTAAGACAAATCTTGGAAAAAACAAATGAATACGGAGTTGGCACGCATCACCTCTTTATAGATTTGAAAGCAGCTTATGATAGCATAAATAGAGAGCAGTTATATCAAGCTCTAGATGAACTGCGAAACTGTAGAAAGTTGGTAAGGCTGGTGAGAATGACAACGAGCGAAACACAAGGTAGTGTAAGAATAGGAGGAATGATGTCCAACACAATGAGTATTAAAAGTGGAGTGCGACAAGGGGATGCTTTGGCATGCCTTCTCTTTAATGCCGCCCTGGAGAAGGTGATGAGAAACGCAAACCTTCTGAACAGAGGAACAATCTTCTATAAATCGATGCAGATACTGGCCTATGCAGATGACATAGATATAATAGCAAGAACCCAAAAAGCAGTGGAAGAGACATTTACGGCTCTTGAACAGGCCAGTAGGAACATGGGGTTAATTATTAATGAACAAAAAACAAAATATATGGCAGCTGGAAAAGCACATAGAGAAAATATGCCAAATGTAATAACAATGGGCAATTATACATTTGAGAGAGTTGAACATTTCAAGTATCTGGGCTTGACAGTTACACATCTAAATGATACCTCCTTTGAAATTAAGCAGAGATTAATACTGGCCAACAGAGCCTACTTTGCCATAACAAGACTTCTATCCTCAAGGCTACTGATTCGTACCACGAAATTAACTATGTATAAATCACTTATACGACCAGTGCTTACATATGCCTCTGAAGCCTGGACATTAACAGCTAAAGATATTGAAACACTGGATGCATTTGAAAGAAAGGTACTTAGACGAATTATGGGCCCAATCTGTGAAAGAGGAAGATGGAGGAGGAGATACAACCATGAGTTGTATACCATGTACAAAGACCAGCCCATCAGAAGGGTAGTGAAATTGTCCAGACTGAGGTGGGCGGGACATGTGGTTCGCTTGAATGATACAGAAGTAGAAAAAAGAAGGAAAGCCAGGAGGGCAGAGAGGACGTGATCGGCTAAGAGCCAGATGGGAAGTTGGAGTAATCGAAGATCTTAGGAAGATGGGCTATAGAAACTGGAGAGTATTGGCAAAGAGAGATGGAAGGAAATTGTAGAAGAAGCCAAGGCTCATCACGAGCTGTAGAGCCAAGAATGAAGAAAGACATGTCAAATTAGAAAAGAATTAAGAATGCAGTGATCAGTAACATGTATTTTGTACATAGATTGGCTTGATTACAACACTCTGTCATCAATGAGGTGCAAATCAATCACAAAAGAAGTACCTAGAAGTAAAAACTTCTACTTTTGAGCACATATCAAGTTGTCAAATGGTGAAACATATAATCAGCTAATCTGATAATGTATTGCATTCACATTGCAAGTGGGCAGCTGAAAATAGTGATGCTGCAGATTTATCGACAGTCATTATATAGGTGCATGTTCAAGGCATTAAGCATTCTAACAGCACCTTCACATTATATACATTTACTAATGTGGCTTGATATAAATAAACCATCACAATTTCAAAAGGATAGAGACTACTTCTACTCATTCATCACATTCTGTACATCCCATTATGAAGGTGAACCTACAAGGCCAAGGAACATGTGAGGGTTCACACTAAAAAAAGACAACCAAACATTGCTTAAACTGTACACCATATTAACAAGAAACTATCACAATACTGCTTACTATTAGTTCTGTTTTTGTGCCGGTTAAATGTTTTCTAGTGAATTAGAAAGAAAGCTGCTGCTACTTTAGTTATATTAGGTAGCTGCAGGCTGTCTTATCACAAACTTAATATTTACTTCATTAATCAATTAATTTTTCAAAGAAAACAGTAACCTAAATAAGTAATTACACAGGACAGTTTACAACACAGTTCTTGCCACCCATCTAAAGAAGGAGTCAAATTCTTCCACTAAGATAGTCAGTAGAAGGAGTCACTAATGAGATATGTTTTAAATTTTCCTTTGAAATGGCTGAGATAACTAATTACTTACTGTATGTTAGATGTGAACTGCTCAAATATCTTCATACCATAGTACACAACTTTGTTAAACCCTAGGTAAGGATGCAATGTCTACACAATAGTTATTTTTGTGTCTTGTATTTATAGTGCAGATCACAGTTCAGCTTGAACTGATTTTTTACAGCCACACTACACCTTGACTAAAATAACTCTGTGAGTGTGGCAAAGGCTGGGAGTCAGCCAACTGCAGTTCTTTCTTGACACCTATGTGCCCAGTATAATGTCTGATTTTTTTAGGCACCACACAGCTTTCCCCTGCACAGTACAATGCACAGGAAGGGGAGAGCCAGCTGTTGCCTATCCACCTTCCCCACTCATGTACTTCCCACTGCTGCTGACAACGACAACAATAAAAGTAATCTGAACATATGTTTTGTTCTATTTGCATTGCATGTGCAGCTCTTGCTCATTCTAAGTATGTGGAATGATGTATATAATAAACAACCCAGTGTCACCATAGCTGTCTGTCAACCAAGAGATTATTTTAACCAAACTTAGAAGAAAATATAATAATCGTTTATCACTAAGTGGGCCAAAGGTTCATGAAAACGTTCAACACCAAATTTTTCTATTATTTTCCCACTAATATGATCTGACAGGTGCCAAAAATTTTTTTAACTTTTCAGAAATTACTGCTATCAGCCACCTTTTGTATTATTTTTCAATCTTTATTTGCCAAGACCAGTTTTGAATCACTATCAGCAGATGGTGCATATTTATTGGATGTTTGTAGCATTGTTAGAATTGTGCAGTTGTGGCCAGGCATGAACTGTTCTCTTGCCATATCTACATGAGCCACAAGAATGCTGCAAATATGCAATAAATATGTCCCATCTGATGACACATCACTTGTCAACTGAAAATCGGTCGTGGTAAATAGAAACTGAAGAATAAAACTGAAGGTAACTGGCTACTGTAAACCTTTACACAAACTTAAATCTGAACTCAAATTGCCTCTTCTGGTGGCAACTTCTGCTCTAAATATGGATATTTAACAGAAAACTTGTGGTGTAAAAGACTACAATTATTGCTTGTGCAATTTAGAAGTAGATCTAAACATTCTGTAACAGTAACATGAACAGTGACAGAGTCCAATGTGTTCATTATCATTACTTTTCAGGAAATAAGCTGGCTGGTAATCTATAAATAACCAGTATGTAGCCATAAACACAAAAAAGACAAAAAGTGTAAAACCAATGTAATCTACGTCATTTTGATAGAAGCAGACCGATGATCCTTGGAACATAGCATTATTTTTAATTAATCAAAATGCACACAAACTATATCTGAAGAACAAAATCAGTTTATATAAAGTGATCCACTTCTCTATTATAAGATGTAGAGTGGTGTAAAGTCATGACTCCACCTGGCTATTTTGACTAATAATGCCATCGACGTGGTGTACACTATTTCAAGCACATACAACATGGCGACCATGACATCAATCATTACACTGTGAACGTGAACAGAATGAATCCAAACGGACAACCAAATGAAGAGGGAAAGCTTAATAAATGATAGTAAGAATAATGACATTGCTACAAAACAAATATTCATCTAAAAATCAAGCACATGAAATCCTCACAATTTAACACAAAAAAGAAAACTTTTGGTTTTGTAAATTTTGTGTGATGTTTATATCTGAAATGAAGTACTCAGAACCAGTAACCTATACAGAACTCAAAAACTCAACACAATTTTCACTTGACCTACATAGCTCCAACAAAGCCATGAAATTTCATTTCACCCACATAGCTCAAGCAAAGCCCTAGATACCACACTTTCACATTCTCTATCTAAACCAAAGTTCTCAGTACAACACACCAAACCATGCTCACATGACTAATATCAGAAATGTATCCTAACCAACGATGGTACGTCAGTGATACCTACCAATAACAATCCAACAATTGCCAAATCCTAACAAGGAAATCCCCAAAATTCATGAAACCTTTCATCACCATTGATATCAATATACACAAACAACTTTGCCCATTGCAACAAGCAATGAGCTACTTATAAATACCTGTATCTTCTTCACAATTGAAGGAAAGAGAAAAATATTATATCTCCAACCACAAGAAACACATGTCACTAATATTTCCAAACATAAAAATGAATCCATTACCCAAAATATGCAAATTCAAAGTACCTCACCAGAAAGCCAGCACAAATCCTTTCATTAGCAACCTGAAACATTCAATTCATGTCAAACAACTCACTGCCAGACATCCAGCACAAGACAGCACCACAAAATACTACAACACACAATCTACAAACACAAAGACTCAAAAACATCAAGGCTCATGGACCAAAGCAGATGGGTGTAACATCAGCACCTGACCTTGTGCGAATAACATCACGTTAGGTAGGAAACAGTGTTGAGACAATGACTGCCAGTTGGCAAGAAAACAGAACTAAATTGACAGAATGAAGCTTAATTACTGTAGGACATTTGTTCAGAGTTTGCATCTTTTCGGTACTACCCAAAAAGGCCAATACTGCCTGCTTTGCACTTAGGGGATCTTTCTCACTGTACTGGCCCACAAACAGGACTGACAGCATATGTTTATTCCATCTGTCCTACAGCATTTTCTTTCTAAGCAGCGCAGCTAAGATCTAAAAATAGTCCATTCTAACACTGAAGCTCTAATACTTACATCCAAAACCATTTACTCCCTAATGGTACATGTGTTTAATAATAAATTTACTAGTCACTGATTTGATTTACGAATTTTCTGAATGTCCAGCGAGACATTCATATAAATCCTTCTCTGCTATTTCTGCATCTTGTTTTGCAAATGCAAATTTTCCACAGTATCTCCAATTTTGCTGCATTCTCTTCCTGTTTTTAGCGAGTTTCATTGCTATATACTTGAGAGACTAAAAATAAAGTTAAACTCAATTTATTAACGTCTTGAGATGTTTAAATGAGGGTTACTTTTGAAGAACCCTTCCAACAGCCACTACAACAGTACTAAGTTGCATACAACACAGCTATTAAACTAAGTCTGTCATTTATAATGTGCATGAGTACAACACTACACATGCAGCTTGAGTACATACATCACAGCATTAAATAAAGCTTATACATTTATATTCTATGGGAAAATACGTTATGCTAACTAAAATCATTTTGACTGATAAACTTACTTGCCTCCCAGAAATGCGAATGCATATTATGATTCCTGTTTTCTCTCCAACAATTTTGCATTCCATTTTTCGTCTCTTACAAACCACAATAGCACAAAGCCTATTACTCAGTTATAACAACAATTCCATGCAGCATCTGCCACCTTGACGAAAACAATAACAAACACAGACCTTTCTGTCAAGTGTCAACCCAAAATTTTATCTTCAAAGTTATTAGTCGCAACGACATTAACTGGATATGGTAACTTCTTTTAACTATGTCAATTCCGGTGTTTTGCTGTCGCTAGAGTCTTCCAGTTGAAGGCGTTGTGAGTATTAAATTTGAAGACGAAATTTTTGGCGGACAGTTAGATCAGTGTTTGTTATTGTTTTCATCGAGGTGGTAAATGTTGCGTGGAACTGTTGTAGTAACTCAGGGAAATACGGAAGCATCCGATCCCACCCATCTACTTTGACCCATGACGTCATGAATATGGCAGAAACGACCATATACTACGATTCGAATATGGCATATGTAAAGTCGTTACGTACACATTATAAAGACAAAAATGCATCAAAAAACAAACATACACACGTTCCAAAAAAAACCTAGTGACACTAACGGACACATGCGTGAAATTGGGGGGGGGGGGGGGGGGAAACTAAATATAAAGATTAGACACCCACCCCCATACAAAACCATGCAAAACGGCCAAAAAAACTGACATCACAAAACTCCCCAAATTCCACTAAACACGATATCAACTGGAATCAGACACTACCCTTGACCTATATAGCTTAACAGCAGCTCCCGATCCCATAAATTGGGATCAAACACTTCCCTTGACCTATATAGCTCAAAAACATCTCCCAATACCAATTCACAGCCACACATGGGGATCGAACACTTCCCTTGGCCTATATAGGTCAACAGCAGCTCCAGAACCCATAAATTAGGATCAAACGCTTCCCTTGACCTATATAGCTCAAAAACATCCCTCCACCCCCTCACAAACACTCTAACATGAAATAAACCACCCACCCCACCCTGAGCCGCAGCCACCCACCCACCCACCCGCCTACCCAAACCATCCTAACTAACCACTTCTTGCCTATACATTTTACTAACAGCCCTTAAAAAAACCCAAAAAACACAATAGCCCTCAGGGCACTCTTCCGCCAACAGTACACATCTAAATGAGACTGAAGGTTGGAAGAGCGCCACTTCCCCCTCCCAAGAACTGACTTAACAGCGCCCCCACATTCCCCCTATTGTATTTGTACAAGCCCCTGTCTCATAATTTTTGAACTCTAAGCTATGGTTAATGACTAATTGATTAAATCCCCTCTCACCCAACCCCCTATATGAAGAAAATGCATCTGAAACTACTGTGGATCCCGGTTGTATGTACTCCTCAATTATCCCCACTAATTCCACCTTAGACCTCCCTTCCACAATCCTAAAAACACATTCAGAACACCCACCCCCTGGAACAACAGCCCCCCACACCCAGAAACCAACCACAGGCTTACCCCTCCCATACTTCCTTTTCCCAAACTGCGACTCATCCACCTCCACAACAACCCCATGCCTCCCCAACTTACCCCTGTACTTAATAAACTCAGAACACACTTCACGGCAAAAAGAAAACCAATCAGACACACTCCTCTCACGCACACCAGTCTATTGAACACAAAAACTGTGTGGGGATCTATAACAAAAATAATGTCACCAGTACAATCTTGTACATGCCGAACTTAGACTTCTCGAACCAGGAACTATGCCGTATGGAACGCCAAATGTCATCCTTTCGACAACACCACATATAACAACTGTCCCTGGTTCGAGATGCCAGGACATTAGCCACCTTCCTTTCTTTGCCACAAATAGAGCACTTCACGATCTCGGCAATGAAACCAAACAGCTGCAAAAACTTTATCAGTTCCAAAGTGGAGTTTCCCATCATTTCCCACAGACACACACTATTAATTTTATCCTTCATATCCATTCTTGAACAAAAACAACAACCGATTAATTTCCTAAAATTATCACACGACCTACAGCGAACAATACTAAATCTACCTTCACACAAAACCAGTAAATTGTTGACTCACTGAAACAAATTCCACTACAAACACAGCCAGCACTCAAACAATTCTGTATAATGAGCAAGATCAAACTAAGTCCATTTCACCACACAAACAAAAGCCTTGAACATACCACCAGAGAGCACAACAAACCACAACACGCTGACATCTACAAACACGCCATACTCACAAACCAAACTCTGCGCCGTCATGACATCACATAACACAACACTCTTATGTCACGGGTCAAAGCCGACACCTGGGATCGGATGTTTCTGTCGACCCTAACTCAGTAATAGGCTTTGTGCTATTGTGATTTCTAAGAGATGAAAAGTGGAGAGAAAACAGGAAATGTAATATACAATCGTATTCTGGGAGGCAAGTAAGTTTATCGGTTAAAATGATTGTGGTTAGCATTTCGTATTTTCCCATAGAATATAAATGTGCGGGATTTATTTGATACTGTGACGTATGTACTCAAGCTGCACATGTAGTGTTATACTCATGAACGTTATAAACGGCAGATTCAGTTTCATAGGGGTGTTGTATGCAACTTAGTACTGTTGTGGCTGTTGGAAGGCTTCTTCGAAGGTAACTCTCATCTAAACATATTGATATGTTAAGTAATGGAGTAGTAGAACTTTATTTTTTATCACTGAAGTATGTAGTGATGAAACTCGATAAAAACAGGAGGAGAAATGCAACAAAACTGCAATACTGTGGGAAATATGCATTTGCAAAACAAGGTGCTCAAATAGCAGGTAACGATTCATATGAATGTGTCGCCGAACATTCAGAAAATTCATAAATCAAATCAGTGTCTAGTACATTCACTCTTTATTATTATTCATAAGTACTATTAGGGAGTAAATGGCCTAGGATTTAAGTATTAGAATTTCAGTTTAGAATGGACTATTTTTAGATCTTAGCTGCGCTGGTTAGAAAGAAAATGCTGTAGGGCAGATGGAATAAAAGTATGCTGTCAGCCCTGTTTGTGAGGTAGTATGGTGAGAATGATCTAAGTGCAAAGCAGACAGTACTGGTCATTTTGGGTGGTACCAAAAAGATGCAAACTCTGAACAATTGGCAGCCATTGCCTCATCACAATTTCCTACCTGAGGCTAAGATGAAGCTATTCGCACAAGCTAAGGTGCTACACCCATCTGCTTTGGCCCATAATGTCATGGTCAGCCTTGATGTTTTTGAGTCTTTCTATTTGTAGATTGTGTGTTGTAGTATTTGGTGGTGCTCTCTTGTGCTGGAGGTTTGTCAGTGAGTTGTTTGAAATGTATTGAACGTTTCAGGTTGCTATTTAAAGAATTTGTGCTGGCTTTCTGGTGAATTACTTTGAATTTGCATATTTTGGCTGATGGATTCTTTTCTATGTTTGGAAATATTAGTGCTGTGTGTATCTTGTGGTCAGAGATTTTATATTTTTCTCTTTCCTTCAGTTGTGAAGAAGATACAGGTATTTATGAGTAGCTCATTGCTTGTTGCAATGGGCAAAGTTGTTTGTGTATGTTGACATCGATGGTGATGAAAGTATTCACGAATTTTCGGGATTTCCTTGTTAGAGTTTTGTAATTGCTGGATTGTTATTGGTAGGTATCATGGGTACTGTTGTATTCTCATTGGTTAGGATATATTTCTGATATTAGTCATGTGAAAATTGTTTGATTTGTTGTACTGAGAACCTTGATTTAGATAAAGTAAGTGAAAGTGTGGTATCTTGGGCTTTGCTTGAGCTATGTGGGTGAAGTGAAATTTGCAATACCATGTTTTAGAGTAGTTGGTTCCTGGTATTGAGAGCTACTAGTATTGAGGTCTTCCCAATCTGAGATATGTAGGTCACATGAAAATTACGACACCAATAGTTTTCATTTTTGTAATTATTTGTAAAATTTTGAGGATTTTGTTTGCTTGATTTTGGGTGAATCTTTATTTTGCAGTGAGTGTAATAAATCGCTACTCTTTTGAAATTTTGATTGTTTATTTATGTCACACCACATTAGTAAACGTTTATATTGTGTAGATGCTGTGATGAGAATGCTTAATGCCTTGAAGATGCATCTACAAAAATCACTGTTGTTAAACACCAGCGCCACTATCTCCAGCTTCCCATTTACAGTGTGATGTAATATGTGATCAGATTAGCTGGATATGTTCTTCAGCATTTGAGAACTTAATATTTGTTCAAGTGCAGGAATTTTTACTCATAGGTACTTCATTTGAGGTTGTTTTGGATCACATTGGCAACAGAGTGTGTACTCTACATACAAAATTGATGTTACTAATCACAACGTACATAATTTTTTCGAATTTCACATGTAGTGATAATACTCTACTTATGTTTGTTCTTTTCATTACTGCCATGTTCTGTCAAAAAGTATTCAATATTTCATTCAGTATACCTTTGATATATTTTCAGAAACATATCACAAATCCAGTACCACACCAGAACTACAGGATTGTACAACCAAACGTTCTCTGCCACCACCCTATATTTTCTAGGATGGATACTAGGGATAGGCCATGGTGAATACCCTAGATAATTATTTCATATTTTACCACCTGTGAAAATTAATGTGTCTGGTATTATTTTAGTGTTATGGGGCTGTCATAGATACACATTAAGAAAATGAAATGGTTTACATTCCACTGTGAAAACCCACTGTCATAAAATGTTTATTGAAGTGGATGACACTTGTATCTCTTATGATGGAGTTACTGTTGCAATGAATGTGATTTTTTAGTATGAAATCTGAAAAACAACTGCAGTAAAATTAGTTTGTTTATTGGAAAAGGAGTTATGTCTCTTACATATGTTATATTGGCCCATTTTATATGTCTGTTGTTCACAATCCCTGCTCCCATCCCTGACCAGAGAAAGCAATTACAGAATCATTGCATAATGTTACATCATGTGTGTGTGTGTGTGTGTGTGTGTCTTGGAAGGGTGGAGTAGTGCACGCACTTTTGGGAAGAGTTTATTGGTCGATCCACTAATGATTACAGGTCCAAAGATAATATTTTTTGATGGAGTAGCTTACATTTCTTCATAACATTGTCATTATTACATAAGGGATATTTGTATTAAGATTAGTGTTTAATGTCCCATTAACCACAGTAATAAGGACAGACTATCAGGTTTCTAACAACAGACAGTACATGCAATTTTTATCTTGCCAAGAGTGGTGCTTACCTCTTACTCTGTGGTCTCTATGAAGATGGACACAATCTCCCTCAAGGCTTTTCGCTTCAGATCTGTGGCTGACTATCAGCCAACTGAATGTTGCCTCAAACCGAATTAGTGATAAGTAAAAATAAATAAACAGACAGGAAATTTGTTCAGGGCATAAACTTGAAACTGATATTAAATTGACAGATTCTTTGACCAAAAGTTCACTTACACTGCACAAAACATTTTTGCAGTAGAAGTTTTCTTCATAACTGAACTTCATAACAGTTTCTCTTCATAAGTATTTTTGGGAATTATTTCCATACTAAAAATATATATAAAAAGATTTTAGTGCCAACTGAAATATAGTAAGTTTGATTTCTTGGCTATTATTTATTTCCGTTTATCTGCTTTCCTTTTCTGATTTTCTTCAGCTGGCATACGTGGCACAGCTGTTTGCACCAGAATGATGGATTTTCATTTCCTAAAAATGCAACTGAAGGTGGAAAAAAATACTGTTGTGGTCAAACAAGGTAAAAAGTAGGAAATTCCATGTAACTGCAAAAGAATTGTAGTGTCGCAGAATAGTAAACAGGCGGAAACGTGGAATATTGTCAAAGTTTCATTGTCTATGCCGAGAGCAAGAAGCAGTAGGTTAGCCAAGAGGTAAGAGAATTGCACACATATTGGAATGTGTTGGCACACAGGGGCAGTGACCCGGTTACACACAATAGGCGAGAGAGAATTGCTTAACATGTGAGTTTGTGTTAGATGGAGACTTTCATAGAGTGTAAGACAGAGGTATAGCATCAACTGTACTGTATTTAACAACTTCGCATAAGTCTGCTGTAACAACATGTAACTCTATCGCAAGAGCACCTAAGGGGCGAGTACGGCAGATAAGCCAGCAGTATAAGTGGAATGAATGCATTCATTACAAACGAGCATGACGTCAGGACGTCACTCGTGCTTCCTTTAAATACGCCAGCTTTGACAGCAACAAGCACCCACAGTTAGACTTGCAGTTAGATGTGTACTGGGTCGCTGCGTAGCACTCAGCTCGGTGATCGACATGTTAATCTATATTAAGGAGATGTTGCAGAAAGGGCGGTCCATCCAGCAGCAGACGTGAGGGGACAGTAGCAGCTCTGGTTCTCTCTTCTGCTGCCGCTGTCAATCATCGACCCAGGATTAGCATACATCACAACAGACTCACTCGCTGCCAATGCTGACCACATCAGTGAGCTGTCGTTGAGATCGTGCAGGGCCTAGGCCCTGTGCATCCGCCATCACGACCGGGTGAGCCGACGATGCTGGGGGACTGCAGCTGCTCCTCCCTTCCACCACAGACGAGCCACCAGGAGGAGCAGGGAAGAGGACGGAGTGGGATAGAGTACACTCCACACTACGAGAATGCCTCTGGTGCCAACAGCGCCAGGACTCCAACCTGGAGCCTCTTACGTGCAGCGGCTTGCTGTCCGCAGCCAAGCTAGCTGTCCAGCCGGGTGCCACCAGCTACGCACAGCTGAAGTACGATGTAAGGACATTTTGCCGCTACGTCAGAGTGTGCGGCACTGCGCTAGCAAGACTAGTGTGGCCCAGAGCTGGTGTCATCACTACGAGTCAGCGAGGACTTGGGAAAGGTCGTTGATATCACACAAACTCAGCCAGCCTGTGTTACGTGGGCCACATTGTACTCAGCAGGAATAAAGGGGTTATGAATTAATAATGTTTCTTTAGCGTTTCTGATGCGTTCACAGTCATTTCCTAGTATACTGACAACTGGAGAGGTCACCACTCGGCTTCCAGTCCACCATTGGGGACCGGGACCACCGGAGCGCCTACAGAATGAGATACTGCGTAATTGGAGCTTCAGTAGTTACATGAGTCTGTTTATTTGTATGGAGACTGAGAAGCTGGAAGATTGCAGCGAAGTGCAGGAAGACTTGCAGAGAATCAACAATTGGTGGAGCAGCTGCCGCTGTGAATAACTGTCAAGACAGATCTCCACATTGCTGCACCACATCCTAGTGAGCAACAGTTTGTCATTGTAGAGTTCACTCCAATTTCTGTCAGCTGAAGTTTTGGTACAAGAACTGCTGTCCACAGAACAATGACCTGTGCTTGTGCACATTTTTGCATTTGTGCAAAAGCAAAGTCAGTTACGTTGCATTTGTTTCTTCAGTGGCTGTACGTCTGTAGGTAATAAGTTTCCAGCAACATTACAGTGAGAGAGATACAGAAGATGAAATGGGTTGTGGCCAAGACTGGATTCGTTTGTTTTTCAGGTGCATAGTACGATCATGTAAATTCTTTATCAGTGGTCATCAACTTATTTGGACATAAACCTACAAGAATGAAGTCACTTCTTTTGTATTGGATGAATACAGTTTAAAATAATATAACATATCATACGGCTATGTTCCTTACCTGGTTTATGATTCAGGATCGAAGGTTGTGAGAATTTCAGGTCTTCTGATGCAATAAATCCATCATTTTAGGATGATCTGGGCAATAATTCACTTATTTCTGCAAACATGTTTGGGAAAAATAACTTCTTAATAGAGACTCTGCTTCTGTGTATTTAACAAGATAATATTAATGACAAGATTTCTGTGATTGAAATGGAAATGTCTAGTTGGAGGCACTGATTTGATTGTGTAACTTAAGCCATAGCTATTGTAAATGTAAATGATGTGGTTGAGATATGGTTATGACAATTCATTTCATGATGTATGGCTTGTAAGTGCCGTGTCTAGACATTTGTGAGGGCAAGGGGGGGAGGGGGGGAGGTTGTGTGAAATTTTACACTGCCATCTCATATCTGTAACTGAGTAGGCTGATGACCAAACAAAAAGATAGCACCACTGTAGTTTCTTTGTCACGGTAAACATGATGGTGCTACAGTTTCGATGTCTGTCTGATGTCTCTCCTGCTGTGCAATGCTGTGATGGGAGACCTCAGCAACATCTTCTGACATGCATCTGGCTGGTGTTAGGCACTTTTCCAGATGACTGAACCCCACTCACAAGAGTTTCACTAAGATATTGATGGCAATGATACAATTAACTCTGAAACACACACTGCCTGAGAAAGCAGATAAATGTGCTTATGATTTTTGCAGAAAAGTTGCTGAAAATATCAACAATGATTTGCGTTCAGTAGCTGCAGAAGACTGTTATCATCAAGACTGCTATGCTAAATTAGTGTCAAACCCCTCAACTGTTTGAAATGGGGGGGGGGGGCACAGTATTGGTACCAAGTTTGATGCTGCTTTGCCAGAAGTATGCAGTTTTCTAGATTCCTCAGAGAAATCCCAATTATCACTGTAGCATTTATTGCAGGATGTCAATGAATGACTCTTAGACTGAGATACAATTACTATGAAAATGCTTAGAATGCAAACTGACCGAACATTACAGTTATGGAGTCATTCCCCAAATATTCAATGATCCATCTCCCAACCCCCCAGTCTTGTTAAGATTTGTTGAAGGTACATCTTAACAATCTGGCCTCAGGGCCAAGGCAACCTATCCACATTCCTTCAGAACCTCAACACCCTTTCTCCTATGTGCTTCACCTGGTACTCCTCTACACAATGTGCCACCTTCCTGGAAGGTGACCTCCACCTCTCTGATGGCTCCATCCACACCTCAGTCAACATCAAACTCACTGACCACCAACAGTACCTGCATTTTGACAGCTGCCATCCCTTTCACACAAAAAAATCCCTCCATCTACAGCTTAGCCACCTGTGGACGACATATCTGCTCTGATCACTCTCTTGCCCCGTATACTGAAGGGCTCGCAAAGGCCTTCGCAGACAGCAACATTCCCCCAGTCTAGTCCAGAAATAATTTTCCAATGCTGTATCCTCACACACACCCAATCCTTCCACCATCCCCAAGAAGCAGCTAAAAGGAGTATCCCCTCATCACCCAATATCACTCTGGAGTGGAACAGGTTAACCATATTGTTCACCAGGGCTTCATCTCTCTTCCTGCCCTGAAGAGGGGCATTGTACCCAAGAACCTTTACAGCCCTCCTAAAGTGGTGTTTTGCTGGACACCCAACCTACACATCATCCTAGTGTATCTCTGTGCCACGCCCACACTCATCTGCTTATCACAAAGATCTTATACATGGGGCAGACCAAAGTACAAGATCTGTCTAACCCACACACTCAGCACCTACTACACTAGTTGTGTCACTGGCTTATCCTACCCCATTAGAGGCTGGGCCACCTGCGAAAGCAGAAATCATATACCAGCTCTGTTGCAATCACTGCACAGCCTTCTGTTTTGTATGACTACCAACCAGCTGTCTACCAGGATGAATGGGCACCCCCAAACTGTGGCCAAAAACAAAGTAGACCATTCTTGTGGCACAACTTGCAGCTGAATACAAAATGAATGATTTTAATGGCTGGTTCACAACCCAGATTATATAGATCCTCCCCTCCACCATTAGCTTTTCTGAACCACACAGACCAGAGTTACCCTTAAAGCATTTTCTCTGTTTCTGAAATTATCCCGGCCTCAACCTACATTAACCTGCTGTCCCTAAATCCTCAACCTAATTTCTGTCCTCTCTGTCCTGTCACCCCTCCCAAGTTAAGTTGCTTTCGGCATGTGCCCCGTCCCACTGGCCACTACAATTGTGCCAACCCATATATCAGCCACCCCTCCTTCCCACATTCCTAGCAGGCAAACTGGCCCTCTATGTCCAAGCTGCTAGCTACCCATTACCAGCTCATCTCGCTGCCTCCCACCTCCTTTCCCTTGAGCCACCCCACTTGACACTACCCCGCCACAATCAGCCCACCTGCCACAAAATCAAAATATCACTGACATGTCAGTCTAGCTGGCAGCATGGAGACAGAGATAGAGAGAGAGAGAGAGAGAGAGAGAGAGAGAGAGAGAGAGAGAGAGAGAGAGTAAGTTTGTTTTTGTTAGTCTAGCTTGTCAAAGGATAAGTCTTAAAGCTAGCAAGTTTTTTTTCTTTTGTTTGTGTCTATCAGCAACTCAATACTTCTGTTTTCCAGTGAGTGGTCTCCTGTAATCCTCAACTTGTTTGTCTTGTTTAAAACATGCATATGAACTTCTTTGAGCAGAATTTCACTAGAAATATTTTTCATTGTAATAGACGTCTTTGAATGATGAACTGTTTTACACAAAAACAGAAAAATAAAGTTCAAAAAATTGAATTAAAGGGCAGTGGAGGCAGACGCTCACCCACAAGGAGAGGGAACTTTTCTGTTTCTCATTACTAAATCCAGTATGAGTATTTTCCTAAAGTTTCAAAAGCTTATAAATTATTTCCCCTATTTCTCTTAATTTGCCAGGGGCATGAGAAAGGCGACTAGCTACAGGTTGTCCATTGATTAACCTCAACTTTTTTTTTTTTTTAAGTTACCTGAAAGAAATAACGTAGATAAATAACTATCAACTATATTCCCTGAGTAACACATATTTAGAACCATGGGTATGGCACGTCATTAACAACATGGCTTAACACTGTATCTTATTTTTATTAATATTAGCAGATGCAAATCGCTCCACTGCTATCCAAGCTTGCCCTCCATCCCCCACCCCCACCCCCAAAAAAATTAAAGGTAAGGTTATCATCCTCCCTCCCCCTCCCCCCTCCGCTGCCCCTAGTCTCCTCCATCAGGGGGAAGAGCAGGCTGTTTGAGTGCATGCTAACTACCCTTTCCAGCCATAGGTATTAACAACTTTTACTTTTATTGCATTTATACCCCCTTTTCTTGCAAAAAGCAGATAATTTCTTTTGTTCGATCTTACCATTTTAAACTATATCTTTAAACTGCTGTTACAAATTTGATACAGAAATAATACACATAGCTAAAGAAAAGACAAGAACTTTGAATTTATATGTGGTACATGTATAGCTAAGGGATATATTACAAGAAAATGACAAGTAAATAATGTTATGCGTTGGGTTTTTTTTCCTCAGGTTCCAGCTTTAGCTGGGACTAATCTTTTCCTTTCCAATATGGTAGCCAAAATGGTCTGCCATGGTGTCTCATAGACGACTCAGTCTTCTGTGTCTTTAATCTTCTTCAATGTTGCTGATATTATGATTCAGTTCTTCCTGCTGTGCCAGCCACCCTTTGTAGTGTCTTACTTCATCAGCTATCATTGTTTGGGCAATCTTCACTGTTCGAGTTGATCTGACTCTATCCTCTCAGGTAGCCTCTGTCATTCGCGTTGCGCAGTTGGCCAACATCACCCTTTTGCCTTTCATCTCAGGGTGATCACTGTGGATGTCCATCTGGGGTGTCGGTGTCTTTCATGTTGTTGAGAGTGATCTTTAAATTGGGAGGCTGTTATACACCCATTTGCGCACTGACCTGCATCAATCACGGCTCAGCTTGTGCTCGCCAGTGGTGGGCTGTTCAGTAGGTGGTAGGCTTCCTTCAGTAGGTGCCAGGCTCCTTCCAACTGAACAGATTGTATGCTCCTTGCAACGAAATTATAAAGGATTGCCAATGAAGTACATCAATGAGTGTGATGATTCTCGTTGTAAATAGGTCAAATCCATGTTCACCTATAGTAAATTCATTAACGAACTAGAAATATGCAATTTAAAGAGGTGTCTTATTGTAACTATGATTCGACAGAACTTTATAAAGTCAACACAAGACCATTCCCACATCAAAACATGGGAAGTAACATTGTTCACAGAAGATACCGCATCCGCTTCAACTACTGTGTATTGTCTTAACGCTCTCAGACTATGCCCAAATACTGATGCTGCATGCTTGAGGGATGTGCATAAAGTACAGCACCGTTAAGTGCTTCAAGAATGACTACAGGTTTTTGGCTTATTTCTACATTAGTCATAAACATGCTAATAAACAATGGTTAATGTATTGTCTATTCTTGTTAGCAAATAACAGTACTCACTCTAATCGGTACAGTATTGATAGTATATTTAAACGCTGTACTGTGATTTTTGCAATTACATTTTTACAGATTTATTATTCAGTTGTGGCAAAGGAAATACACTGAGAGTAAAGATGAGCAAAATGTGTAATTGTAACTGTATTAAACATTACAGTATTGATTGAGGTTTTATTACACGGGCATTCATTGTCTAATATTCCAGGTTCAACTTGGTTTTCAGGGAACAAGGGCATAAGTTATATTGCATTATTAACACCACTGACAAAGTATTGCCAACAGATGTGAATTTTACCTTGAGGGAGTATCCTGTAAGCTTGCTTCCTGTGTTGAAATACGTATCTAATACTCTTTATTTGTGGGGAAGCAATTTGCAAGTAGCCATTTTTTAATCACTGATCTTGTAACACTGAAATAAATAATATCGCAAACATACAAATCTGCTAGGGGTGAAAATATTACACAGAATACCTAAATATTTGGAGCCCATAGTGATTAAAAATTATTTTGTATTTAATGTTTTTTGTGTAAACATGCTGAAGTTTGTGAGTTACATATTACACCAAGGAACATGCGCAAGTCAATTGCACCTTAATTTCCTGTGGTCTCAACACAATAAAAAATGAAACCAATATTTTTCTTGGCCAATGGTCTTGCCGCAGTGGTAACATCGGTTCCCATCAGATCACCGATACTATGAGCTATGGGCTCGGCTAGCACTCGGATGGGTCACCATCGGGGTCTGCGCAGTGCTGTTGGCAAGCGAGGTGCACTCAGTTCTTGTGAGGCCTATTGAGAGCTGCTTAACTGAGAAGTAGCGACACTGGTCACAAAAGCTGACAGCGGCTGGGAGAGTTGTGTGCTGACCACACACCCCTCTGTATCCACACCCGGTGATGACTAAGGCTAAGGATGACATGGCAGCCAGTCAGTACCGTTGGTCCTTCAAGGGCTGTGTGGATGGAGTGTTTTTCTTGTACACTTTCTTCAACATGCTGGATCATATTATAAATGGGTCTACATCAACAGACTATTATATCAAATGTTTGTTGCTAGTAAATATTTGAACTAAGAATAGTTAATTGAAAATAAAAGTGATACTGACTTGTATTTGATACGCCTGACAATTTGTACTGATGCACAAATCCATTAGGATATCACACTTAAAAGCATGGGCTGTAACTGTAATTAATTTATTCAGGAAACTTGGATACATTTTGTTATAAGGCACAGCTTCCATTACATTTTATTATAAAGCACAACTTACATCCATTTGAACCTGCATACCATAGTCAGACCTAGGTGCACCTCTGTAATTTTTAACCCACCCACTTCCCTTCAGTACCAAATTTACTTGACTATTCCTTCATGTCTCAAGATGTGTCCTAACAGGCAGTCCCATTTTTCAGTTGTGCCATTAAATTATCACCTTATAATAATATAAGTAATACATTATTTGGTCATCTTTTCATAGTTACTGTTGATGCTACAAATGCATAGACAAATCCATGAAAAAGGAAACAATTACTTTCCTTTCATTGGACAGTATTACAAATGCTCAATTATATTAGTAGGACATTGCATAAAACAAATACAAAGAATTTTGTATGAAAAGAAAGAAGTCATTGCATGAGAGTCTGCCAGAACAAGAAAGGAACGGTGATTTTTATGTGGGTGGCTCTGAGCAAATTACTTTGCTGGGGGCATCTGCATTCAATGCAATCAAGGAGCTATCTGCTGTTGCGTGTATGCAATCTCCTCTTAACAGAAGACTGTGTATAAAGTGAAGACAATGATGTGCTACTGCCTAAGAATCCACATTTACCATTTTGTGGTGATGACTTATTTATTATTCTTATATATAAATGTCAGGTCATTAAAAAATAAAATTGGTAATCATAGTAGGCTATTAGGTGTAAACAAGAAGACTACATTGTGTGTTAATAAGCACTGGCTCAGTGAAGATAAGCTACAACTGAACATATCACAGGGGATGGTCATGGCATACTGTGACAGATCAAGATGGCATCTGTCACCTGCTCTAATTACACTGCAACTACTACCAATAATTTTTTTCTCTCTTTTCTATCTCTGGGTGTTTTGGTTCTGATTTTCAGTAATATTTGTATGTGATGTAGGCATAAATCTGCTCATTGGTTATTTAGGTCAGATTTCATTGTTACTGTTGTGACAGTGCCACGACATTTAACAGTGCCGCCACGACAGTACGCGCAAACGGCGATAGAGGCGCTCCGTAACTCGGCTGAGCGCGGGAGCGCCACCTAGTTACGAATGGCACCGGCCGCATGTCACGGCACGGCAGTCGAATAAGAGATACTGAGTTGTTATCATGTAACCAGCTATTGTTTCTAAGTGAATGTGTTTGAATATCCACGCAATTATTGGTGATTAAAGGTTATAACACTTTTTGGCGATGAGGTCAGATATTTTCACTGCATTGTGGATTTGTGTGTTCGTGACGGGGCAGACATGGAACAGCTTATGCAAGCGCCCATTGAACAACAAACACGGCTGCTATTCAGGCGTTCTCAACGTCGCTTACTCATCGTCTGTCTTCCTCTTCTCCGCCTCCGTTCCCTCCTTACGACGAGGCCACTGAAGACTGGGAGGATTATGAGAAGCGTTTGCGGCAACACTTCTTGGCTTTCGGCATTGTCGACGCTCCTATATGTAAGTCGGTATTTCCATCTTGGATTTCCCCACGGATCTATCAGCTGCTATCTCAGTTAGCCCCTCTGCAGGAACCTGCCTCTCTGTCCTTCCAAGAAATGTGTGACTTATCGTCTAACTATTACCGAAAAAACACCCACGTCGTTGCCGCCCGCGTGGCGTTCTACAAGTGTCGTAAACAGCCCCATCAATCTTACCGGACTTGGGCGGCAGAACTACACGGTCTGAGTAGGAAATGTCAGTTTGTCACGGACACTCATCATGAGTCTTATGCTGATTC
Organism: Schistocerca piceifrons; assembly: GCF_021461385.2. Lineage (NCBI taxonomy): Eukaryota > Metazoa > Arthropoda > Insecta > Orthoptera > Acrididae > Schistocerca > Schistocerca piceifrons. Next base: position 49,338,166 of record NC_060148.1, read on the forward strand.
AATGGTTAGGGATGCTATTCTACGGCTTGCTCCTGATGAAGAAGTTCGGCAATGTGCCCTACAACTGCCAAACGCGTCGTTGTCGGAAGTTCTAAGCATCGCTCAATTCTTTGAAGTGTCTCACGCTGATGGCGGGCAAATAGACGCGTGGTGTGATATAGGCGCTGTACAGTCAACTTTCGACACGGACAATTTGCCTGTTTCACAGGAGAACGAAGATGTGGCGGTGGTTCACTCGCGTACACAACGTCACGTTGGGCCGCAACGCTTGCAGCGACAACAGCACCCACAGAAGCAAGTTCGTTCCGCACTTCCTTCTTGTCCACGTTGTTTCGTACAGCATGACAGGGCCGCGTGTCCAAAACGTTGGACCACGTGTAATTCATGTAGGAAAAAAGGCCACATTGCTTCTGTGTGTCAGTCCCCTAAAGTTCCTGTCGACGAGGACGAGGCATCGGACATGGATGTCAACTGTGTGCTTTCTCAAACAAATAAGTTGTTTGTTACTGTTTGTGTTCTGGATAAAGACATTCGCATGCAAGTGGACACTGGCTCTGCAGTAACTCTCATTAATTCTCGCACGTATTTGGAGTTGGGCTCCCCTCCCTTGTGTCCAGTCACGCGAAATCTGAGAACTTATAATAAACCTTTTTATGTGGTGGATCATGCGGGCACTGAAAACCTGTTCGGTTATGATGCTTTCCAGTTGTTCGGGTTCTCCACTGATGATGATGTCCACCTCATATCTGAGGATATTCCGTATCAGCAGCTGGTTGGATTGTGTTCTGAATTTTCGTCCGTGTTCTATGCTGGTCTGGGTCGCGCCAAGGATTTTGAAACCCACATTACTCTTAAACCTACAGCTCGCCCTAAGTTTTTCTGGGCACGCCCTATTCCGGTAGCGTTGCATGCACCTGTCAAGGCTGAGATAGACAGGTTAACAGCTTCAGGGATTTTCCTTCCTGTTACCTCCACCTAATGGGCATCGCCAATCGTGGTGGTTTCTAAACCAAACGGGAGTCAGCGATTGTGTGGTGATTTTAAAGCCACTGTCAACGCTCAGAGCCTCATTGACACTTATCCTCTTCCCCGCCCTAAGGAGTTATTTACCAAGCCCGCTGGGGGTCAGTTCTTTTCCAAACTTGACTAATCGGAGGCATACCATCAGTTGCCGTTGGATGATTCTTCCAAGGAATTTCTCGTCTTCAACACTCCTTGTGGGTTGTGGCAGTACCAGCGGTTACCATTTGGCGTCGCTAGCGCGCCGGCCATTTTTCAGCGGTTTTTGGAGCAGCTCACGGCTTCCGTTTCCGGCTGCCCCCGTGACATTGTTGTCACGGGGGCCTCCACTGAGTAGCACCTTCGCAATTTGCGTTCACTGTTTCGGGTTTTGCGTTTGGCTGGGTTGAGGTGCAATCTGGACAAGTCACAGTTCTTCGAACCCTCCGTTGTGTGTCTTGGTTTCCACTTGTCCTGTGAGGGTATACGTCCTCTACGTCAGCACGTTGCGGCCATTAACGCTCTACCCCGGCCGTCTACGGTCAAAGAACTTCAGGCGATTCTAGGCAAGATTGCTTATTATCACAAATTCATTCCATCCGCGGCGGCGGTAGCTCATCCTCTGCATCAGCTGTTACGAAAAAACGTCCCTTTCTGTTGGTTCGACGAGTGTGAGCAGGCTTTTGTCCGCCTGAAGGCTCAATTCCATTCGGCGCCTTGTCTTGCCACATTCCGTCCGGTTCAGCAGTTGGTTCTGGCGACTGACGCGTCACAGTATGGCCTAGGGGCTGTTCTCACCCATCGGTATGAGGATGGGTCGGAACAACCCATCGCCTATGCTTCCAAGACCCTCAACGATGCGCAACGGCGTTACTCTCAAATCGAAATGGAGGCGCTCTCTATCATTTATGCTCTAAAAAAGTTCAGCAGTTTTTTGTATGGTTCTAAGTTTCACCTCATCACCGACCACAAGCCACTGGTCTCTCTGTTCAGCTCATCGGCGTCACTTAGGGATAAGGCAGCTCACCGCCTGCAACGTTGGGCCTTATACTTGTCTCGTTTTCACTATGAGATTCACTATCGCCTCACGGCCCAGCACGCCAACGCTGACGCATTGTCGCGATTGCCGATGGGCCCCGACCCGGTTTTCGATCGTGATGAACTACTCTGTTTCCACATTGATGTGGAAGAACGTCATGCGGTCGAGGGTTTTTCACTTACTGGTTCGCAGGTCGCGTCGGCTACTGCGCGGGACGCGGTCCTGCGTCAGGTGATCGATTTTGTTCAATGTGGTTGGCCGGACAGGACCGAAGGCCGGGCATCGGATCCCCTTCGCAACTACCATGCCTTGCACCTTCGTCTGTCTGTTCATGATGGTATTGTTCTTCTGGCCACGGATGGCGCATCTCCCCGGGTCGTGGTGCCAGCCTCTCTTCGCAAGGATGTTCTCGAACTGTTGCATGAAGGCCATTGGGGGATTTCTCGGACTAAGTCCCTGGCCCACAGACACGTTTATTGGCCTGGTATTGATTTGGACATCGCCCACATGGTTGCTGCGTGTGGCCAGTGTGCTGAACAACTGGCTGCACCTCGTCCAATGCCCTCTCCGTGGTCTGATCCGGCGCAGCCACGGGAACGGGTGCACGCTGACTTTGCCGGCGCCTTCCTCGGTACTTATTGGCTAGTTGATTGACGCCTTCTCGAAGTTTCCGTTTGTTGTTCGATGTCCGTCGCCCACCACTGCGGCGACGACGCTGGCTTTGTCCAAAATCTTTGCGCTAGAAGGCCTTCCATCCACGATCGTCACGGACAATGGCCGTCAGTTCTCTTCACAGGCGTTCCGTAATTTTTGTACTGGACAAGCGATTCATCATGTTACAGCACCGCCCTTCCATCCGCAATCGAATGGGGAGGTCGAGCGCCTTGTCCGCACTTTCAAAAGCCAGATGAAAAAATTCCATAGTGATTTTTCCACAGACGACGCTCTGCTGCAATTTCTGAGTTCTTATCGCTTCACGCCTCTGGGTGATCGCAGCCCTGCTGAACTCTTGCATGGCCGCCAACCGCGCACTCTACTGCACCTGCTTCACCCTGTCAGGCCTTGTGCTGTGTCCCCTAGTGCGGGAAAATATTCGGTGGGCGCCGACGTGTGGGCACGAGGGTACGGATCTCACCCTAAATGGATTCCAGGGGTGGTCAAGGCTCTTCGCGGCCGCCGGCTTTGTGAAATACGTACGGACGACGGCACGATTGTTCGCCATTACGACCAGATGCGCCCACGAGTGGTAGCCTCGCCGATGCCACCGCCCCTTCCTTCACCTCCTCCAGCCCGAGAACCAGTCCTGTTGCTGCTGCCGGTCTACCGTACGTGTTGATGCAGCTGACGTCGCTACCGCTTCCGAGTACACCAGAACCGGCCCCAGTCGCGACGCCGCCTTCTCCGGGACCCATCTCGCTGGAGCACATCCCCAGGTCCACGACACCTATGGATGCTGCTCCGGAGTTTTCACCCATCATCTCGTCCAGGAGGCACGTTCCACGCACGAGCTCCGTCCTGGACATTTTCGACCATACTCTCGTGTCTCTCTGCGGAATTTTCTCGGGGCCTCACAAGAGGCCATGGATGTCTCCGCGCTGTCCGTGTCTCCAAGGAAGTGAGTGTTTTTTTTTTCAAGAGTGTAGAAAGTGTTGTGACAGTGCCACGACATTTAACAGTGCCGCCACGACAGTACGCGCAAACGGCGATAGAGGCGCTCCGCAACTCGGCTGAGCGCGGGAGCGCCACCTAGCTACGAACGGCGCCGGCCGCATGTCACGGCATGGCAGTCGAATGAGACATACTGAGTTGTTATCACGCAATTATTGGTGATTAAAGGTTATAACAGGTGTACTGTCCAGTTTGTAAGATATTGAATGCCTTGGCCAGGCTGCTATTGGGAGCATTAGTTTCAGCATCTTATTCATGAGGTCAGGGTCACCTGCCTTCCTTGCATTGAGGTGGTTGGAGTCGTCACTCTTTCTGCAGTGATATCTTCAGTGTGGCAGTTTTTATCCTGACTCGCCATAAATATTTGTAGCTGTCCCACTGCTTCTGGAACGTGGTCTGGGTTGGTAGGTTCATGGATGTGGATGAAGTCATTTGTGAAGACTTCTACGAGAATGTCTGCCTTAGCGTCTGGGTCAATTCTGCATTTTTTTTTCAGTAGGTGAGGAGTACAGTAGGCTCTTGCAGCTCACATGCCCACCTGTGGGCTACCTGATGCCCACAGACTCTGTATGAGTGAAGGCAAGCTGCCTGTCGCATACACGACCATGCTGTCGTGTGTCCAGGTGGCTAACCCATATTTCGAATTCATGCATATAGTAACTGCACTTATCTCAGAGTGAGCTGACAGGTGCCCATGTAGCACCAGGAATCTCCAGCAGGAGGACTGCGCAGACTAAACTGCGGAAGTTAAGAAGAGAGAAACAGAATTAACTGTAGAGGATATGCAGATACAGTATGTGATGAAAAGTATCCGGACACCCCCAAACGTTTTTCATCTTAGGTGCACTGTGCTGCCACCTGCTGCCAGGTACTCCATATCAGCGTCCTCAGTAGTCATTAGACATCGTCAGAGAGCAGAATAGGGCTCTCCACACAACTCAAGGACTTCGAACATAGTCAGGTGATTGGGTGTCACTTGCGTCATACGTCTGTAAGCGAGATTTCCACGCTCCTAAACATCACTAGGTCCACTGTTTTCGATGTGATAGTGAAGTGGAATGGTGGAGGGACGTGTACAGTGCAAAAGCGTAGAGGCTGACCTCGTCTGTTGACTGACAGAGACCGCCGACAGCTGAAGAGGGTCGTAATGTGTAATAGGCAGACATCTATCCAGAACATCGTACTGGAATTCCAAACTGCATCAGGATCCACTGCAAGTACTATGACAGTTGGGTGAGAGGTGAGTGAACTTGGATTTCATGGTCGAGCGACTGCTTGTAAGCCACACATCACGCCAGTAAATGCCAAATGATGCATCACTTGGTGTAAGGAGCGTAAACATTGGACAATCGAAGAGTGGTAAAACATTGTGTGGAGTGACGTATCATGGTACACACTGTGGTGATTTAATGGCAGGGTGTGGGTATGGCAAATGCCCGGTGAACGTCATCTGACAGCGTGTGTAGTGCCAATAGTGAAATTCAGAGGCGGTGGTGGTAGGGTGTGCTACGGTCGCAGGTTCGAATCCTGCCTCGGGCATGGATGTGTGTGATGTCCGTAGGTTAGTTAGGTTTAAGTAGTTCTAAGTTCTAGGGGACAGATGACCACAGATGTTAAGTCCCGTAGTGCTCAGAGCCACTTGAACCATTTTTTGTTAGGGTGTGGTCGTGTTTTCAATGGAGGAAGCTTCCAGCCTTTGTTGTTTTGCGTGGCACTATCACAGCACAACCCTACATTGATGTTTTATGCACCTTCTTGCTTCCCACTGTTGGAGAGCCATTTGGGGATAGCGATTGCATCTTTCAACACGATGGAGCACCTGTTCACAATTCACGGCCTGTGGCGGAGTGGTTACACGACAATAACATCCCTGTAATGGACTGACCTGCACAGAGTCCTGACCTGAATCCTGTGGAACACATTTGGGATGTTTTGGAATGCCGAGTTCGTGCCAGGCCTCACCAACCGGCGTCAATACCACTCCTCAGTGCATCACTCCGTGAAGAATGGGCTGCCATTCCCCAAGAAACCTCCCAGCAACTGATGGAACGTATGCTTGCGAGAGTGGAAGCTGCCATCAAGGCTAAGGGTGGGACAACACCATATCGAATTCCAGCATTACCGAGGGAGGGCGCAACGAACTTGTAAGTCATTTTCAGCCAGGTGTCCGGATACTTTTGATCGCATAGTGTATGTAAATACTGTAAAGTAAGAAGCAAGGGGGAATTGCCGCTGTATAATTAGCTGGTACTTCTTTCTGAAGTCCTTATCTAATACAACATACTATCTGCTCACCATTTGGTCTGACTTCTAATGGTTTGGTGGTGTTTGAGACTCCAGATGAGAAATAGGCAGAGTAGATGCCATTTTTATTAATGACACGGGTGTTGGAAGTCGTTACAGATCACAAAGGTTTAAACTGCATTTAAATTTCAGCTACACTTATGAGATACTTGGTCATAGACTTAACAAGAGACGTTGGACCAGCAACATATTAAACATGTTGGCGTTTGTCACACACTTTTAATTTTGTATGAAGCACGTTAGAAAAGCTACATTAATAAACAGAACTTTGTCTAACCTCATGTTATTGCGGAATTTTCACACTTTTGGTGACACTGTCGTAACACGAGGTGCACCTGAAAAGTTCGCTGAATGATCTCTGAAAATAAAGGAAACAAAAGTTGCTAGCAAAGTTCCTTTACTGGCCTGCAGAGCAATCACCATTAAATACAAGAAACTTCTGACACTGGTTGTAAAACTATTCGAACCTATCAACAAGTGCTTCTTGTGGAATCTGTACGTACAGTGGTCTCACGTTGTTGGATATTTACGAAGTTTGCGAATATTTGTGAATAAAGTACACACATCAAAAAATGTTTTGCATCTCCTTAGTTCCGAGAGTTCGGGAACCTGCACAGAAAATTGGAACAGGGATCAACACAAACATCATTTCCGCCCTTTTTATTGCTCATGCAAACCACAAATTGCATGTTGTATCACCAACATACCGAGACCTTCAGAGGTGGTGGTCCAGATTGCTGTACACACTGGTACCTCTAATACGCCCTCTTGCATTGATGCATATCTGTATTCGTCGTGGCATACTGTCCACAAGTTCATCAAGGCACTGGTGGTCCAGATTGACAAACTCCGCAATGGAGATTCGGCCTAGATCCCTCAGAGTGGTCGTCCATAAACAGCCCTTTTCAATCTATCCCAGGCATGTTTGATAGGGTCCATGTCTAGAGAACATGCTGGCCACTCTAATCGACCGATGGTGTTATCCTGAAGGAAGTCGTTCACAAGATGCCCATGATGGGGGCGCGAATTGTCGCCCACAAACACGAATGCCTCGCCAGTATGCTACCAATATGCTTGCACTATCGGTTGGACGATGGCATTCACGTATCGTACAGCTGTTACAGCGCCTTCTCTGACTACCAGCGGCGTATGTCGGCCGCACATAATTCCACCCCGAAACAGCAGGGAACCTCCGCCTTGCTGCACTCACTGGACAGTGTGTCTAAGGCGTTCAGCCTGACAGGGATTCCTCCAAACACGTCTCCGACGATTGTCTGCTTGAAGGCATATGCGACACTCGTCGGTGAATAATGGTCCATTCAGCATGTTGTTGGGCCCATCTGTACCGCCCAGCATATTGTCGTGGTTGTAAAGATGGACCTTGCCACAGACGTCCATGGTGAAGTTACCCATCATGCAGCCTATTGCGCACAGTTTGTCGTCACAGGACGTCCTGTCTACTCGAAAAGCATTATTCGACATGGTGGCGTCGCGCCAGGGTTCGCCCGAGCCAAAATTCATAGATAGCGGTCATCCACTGCAGTAGTAGCCCTTGGGCGAGCTGAGCGAGATATGTCATCGACAGTTCCAGTCACTCTGTATCTCCTCCATGTCCAAACACAATCGGTTTAGTTCTCTCCGAGACACCTGGACACTTTCCTTGTTGAGAGGCCTTCCTGGCCCAAAGTAACAATACGGACGCGATCAAACCGCGGTACTGACCGTCTAGGCACGGTTGAACTACAGACAACACGAGCCATGTACCTCCTCCCTGGTGGAATGACTGGAACTGATCGGCTGTCCGACCCCCTCCAACTAATACGTGCTGCTCATGCGTGGTTGTTTACATCTTTCGGCGGGTTTAGTGACATCTCTGAACAGCCAAAGCGACTGTGTCTGTGGCACAATATTCAGTCATCATCTATCTTCGGGATTTCTGGGAACTGGGGTGATACAGAATTTTTTTTGATATGTGTGTTTACTGTCTTAGCTTATTTTCAACTCTTCTGTTCTCATTGTTAAAGTTTGTCGCCGGTCATCCAGAAGCATCCATCACTCTCCCTTGAGGCTGTTTGGGACTGTGCATGTTGGCTTGAATGCGGCTTATCCTCAACACCCTCCTTTCCATCTCTGAAGCGTTTACACACACACACACACACACACACACACACACATACCGCCGTTTGGGACTCGTACAGATTCCCGTATGGAGGACACAGTGATAGACATCCCTGGGCTTATGAAACAGCTGAATGGGTTGAAAATAAATAAATCGCCAGGTCCTGATGGGATTCAAATTCGGTTTTTCAGAGAGTACTCTACTGCATTGGCTCCTTACTTAGCTTGCATTTATCGCGAATCTCTTGTCCCGAGCGATTGGAAAAAGCGCAGGTGACGCCTGTGTATAAGAAGGGTAGAAGGACGGATCCTCAAAATTACAGACCAATATCCTTAACATCGGTTTGTTGCAGGATTCTCGAACATATTCTCTGTGGTGTCACCGCCAGACACCACACTTGCTAGGTAGTAGCTTAAATCGGCCGCGGTCCAGTAGTACATGTCGGACCCGCGTGTCGCCACCGTCAGTACTAGCAGACCTAGCGCCACCACATGGCAGGTCTAGAAAGACGGACTAGCACTCTCCCCAGTTGTACGGACGACATTGCTAGCGACTAGACGTACGAAGCCTTCCTCTCATTAGCCGAGAGACAGTTAGAATAGCCTTCAGCTAAGTCCATAGCTACGACCTAGCAAGGCGCCATTTGTAACATTGCATGTATCTTACTGAGTCTCACTTGTATCATGAAGATTGCTGTATACCAAAGGATACATAAAAGTTAAGTATAAAGCAGCTACGTACTTTTATTGCTACCATTCAATAGTTATCCTGTTTCAGACTTCACGCCCGTCTGCATTAGTTCGCGTGCCTTTCGGCTACCTCCGAGTGGCGTGGCTGTCTTGCTACGCCACAACAGTTTGGCGACGAGTCAACGTGTTCTTCCTACTTGTTTTGCTCTGATTTGATTTGCTTGTGTCATGGCTTCGCCACAATCTCCAGATGTACTGTCCGAATTTTATCGCTTGCAGAATCAGCAGACGCAGGCGTTATTGGATGCCCTGGGACAGCTCGTCCAGGGTCAACGTGCGCTGCACAACGATGCGGCCGCCGCCGCTTCCTCACAGCTACCGCAACCACAACATGCAGTTGCACCGCCGTTTCGCCCGTTCGATTCCACTCAAGAATCTTGGGCGGAATATTCGCGACAGCTGGATTTTCATCTGGCAGCCTACAGAATTCAAGGTAACGAACGGCAGCCTCACTTATTGTCTTGTGTCGGCGTGCAAACGTACCGTGTGATAGTGAAATTGTTTCCCCGACGCGACGTAGCTACACTGTCCTACGAAGAAATTGTATCGGCTTTAGATGCCTATTTCAAAGAAACAGTTAATGTGGTTGCAAAACGGTATACGTTCTTTCGTACAAAACGTACGGCCGGTCAAACTAATAGGGAGTGGGTTGCAACTTTGCAAGGCCTTACTAGGGATTGTGAATTTCAGTGTGACTGTGGCCTTCCTTATTCAGATACAATGGTGCGTGATGCAATAGCACAGAACGTTTCTGATGTTCGCATAAGGGAACAGATTTTGAAACTAGTTAATCCCTCCCTTCAACAAGTGATAGACATATTAGATAGGCAAGACACACTTGACTGTGCTCAGGAATCTTTTGAAACTTCGCCAGCAGTGTGTAACATTAACCGGCCCGCTGGACGCGCTGCGCGGCCCGGTAACCTGCCCTCGCGCACTTCGACGCAGCTGCCGCCGCGCTCTAAACCAGGTGTGCCTCGCCAGCACGCAAATGCAGTGAAATCATGCCCGCGGTGTGCTACTAGACATTCGCGTGAACATTGCCCGTCACGCCAAGCTATTTGCTTTTACTGTCAAAAGAAAGGACATGTTCAAAGTGTTTGCCAGAAAAAGCTCAGATCAGACAATCACAACCGTTCCAGGCCCTTTGCTTCGCGCCAGAATCGAACCAAGGACACTCAGGCTCGGGAACATTCGCCCATAGACATTCACGTAGTTAATGCCACTCCGCCCAGTGTTCCTCTCTTTAATAGTGACTGTGTTCGTCCCACAAAAAGTGTGCGTCGACGTTGACGGCAATCCCGTCACGTCGCAAGTGATTCTGTACCAGTGTCTGTTCAAGTTGCACAAAACAGTCGCTCTTGTCGTCGGCAGGACAATAAACTTTTTGTCGAATTGGACTTTGCCGGACAAGTGATACCATTCCAGCTCGATACCGGAGCTGCAGTTTCATTGCTCAATCACGCCACGTACAAACAACTGGGCGCACCGCCGTTGCGTGCCGCAAAAGTTCAGCTCACTAGTTATTCAGGACAGCATATCCCTGTGTTAGGACAGTGCAGCCTTCTTGCAACATACAAGGGACAAACAAAACTTGTGTCGTTTTACGTTCTTCGTTCTTCTGCTGCAGTGAACTTGTTTGGTTTAGATTTATTTCAATTGTTTAACTTGTCTATAGTGAATCAGGTCCTATCAGTGAACCAGACTGTGCCTTCAGCCAGTGTTTCTAGTCTATGTGAGGAATTTGCAGACATTTTTGCACCGGGCCTTGGTTGCGCTAAGAATTATGAAGCACATTTGGAACTAAAAGTCAACACGCAACCGAAATTTTTCAGAGCGCGCAATGTTCCCCATGCATTGCGTGATGAGGTCGCAAGAACTTTAAACGATTTAGCATCCCAAGGTGTAATTGAACGTGTGCAGGCTTCTCTCTGGGCCTCACCCTTAGTGATTTTGCAAAAACCTTCCGGAAAATTGAGACTTTGCGTGGACTTCAAGGCAACTGTGAATCCACAACTAGTGCCTGCTACTTTTCCTTTGCCCCGCCCGGAAGATCTTTTTGACAAACTGTGCCCGGGAAACTATTTTTCAAAGTTGGACCTAGCAGATGCGTACTTGCAAATACCGGTGGACGAAGAATCCCAGCGCGTATTGGTGGTTAACACGCATCTTGGACTATACAGATTCAAAAGACTGCCATTCGGGTGTGCATCCGCCCCTGCATTGTTTCAGCAATATTTACAAACTATTTGTGCGTCGGTCCCTACTGCAGCAAACTATCTGGACGATATAGTGATCTCAGGAAAGACAGAAGCAGAACATTTACAAAATCTCCGAACATTATTTCAGGTCTTGCGACAGAATGGTCTTCGCTTGAGGAAGGACAAATGTGTGTTTTTTGCTCGTGACTTGCCGTATCTGGGACATGTTATAAATGCCCAAGGCATCCATCCGAGTCCAGAGCACCTCAGTGCCATACAGGACTTGCCTGCACCGCACAATTTGAAGCAGCTACAGAGTGTGTTGGGAAAAATTAATTATTATCATCGCTTTCTGCGCAATGCCTCTTCCATTTCAGCTCCGCTTCATCGCTTACACCGTAAAGGTGTTCCGTTCGTCTGGTCGACGGAATGCGAACGCGCCTTTCGCCAATTGAAATCGGCGTTGCTTTCAAATACGTGCCTTACGCCATTCGATCCCCAGAAACCCCTTTTGTTGATGGTAGATGCATCGGATTTCGGGATCGGTGCTGTGCTTGCGCACAAAGATGGTTCGCATGATCGCCCTATTGCCTTTGCGTCCAAATTGCTCTCGTCAGTGCAAAGAAATTATTCCCAGATAGAGAAAGAAGCTTTGGCTCTCGTGTTTGGTGTTACAAAGTTTCACGATTTCTTGTATGGTCGTCACTTTACCATCATCACAGACCACAAACCTTTGAAATCGCTTTTTCATCCGAACAAGCCTGTACCTCCGCGTACCGCGCAGAAATTCATTCGCTGGTCTATTTTCCTCTTGCAGTACCGCTACGATATCTTGTACCGGTCCACTGCTAAGCACGGCAACGCTGATGCGTTGTCCCGTTTGCTTGTTGCCGAGGATAAAGCATTCGATTCTTCCGAACTTGCTTGCATGTTCATTGATGCGGACACTGATGACGTGGTCGAATCGTTTCCGATTGATTTTCGTCGTGTAGCTACAGCCACAGCTGCCGACCCAGTCCTTGCTACCGTTTTGCGTTTTGTTGCTACGCAATGGCCCTTGTCGAAGTCGCGGATCGAGGATCCGATGGTTCGCCGATTTTTTGCTCACAAGGAGAGACTTTTTGTACGACGTGGTGTTTTGTTGTTGCGTTCTGATAATGATCAGTCTAGGGTCGTGGTCCCACGTTCGTTACAGTCCTCTGTCTTAAAGCTTCTCCACCAAGGACATTGGGGTATAGTGCGTACGAAACAACTTGCTCGTCAACACTGTACTTGGTTCGGCATCGATGCTGCGATTACGACTATGTGTTCTTCTTGCATGGCGTGTGCCGAACAACAATCCGCACCGCCGCGGAAATTCTTTGCTTGGCCGAAAGCCACTTCCCCTTGGCAACGCTTACACATAGATTTTGCTGGTCCGTTCTGGAATGCTCGATGGTTGGTTGTTGTCGATTCCTTCATTAATTTTCCTTTTGTTGTCCGGATGTCTTCCACGACGTCATCTGCCACCATCCAAGCGTTGTCTGCTATCTTTTGTATTGAAGGTCTTCCACAGACTATTGTTTCCGACAATGGTCCACAATTCATGTCCGCAGAATTTCAGTCATTCTGCCAGGCCAATGGTATTCAACATCTGACATCCGCGCCGTTTTCGCCTCAGTCAAACGGTGCCGCTGAACGTTTGGTCCGGACTTTTAAGTCACAGATGTTGAAATTGAAAGAGTCGCATTCTCCGGAGGACGCGTTGTTGCTCTTTTGTCTTCGTATCGCTCTCAGCCCCGCGATGGTCGCTCGCCGGCTGAGTTGCTTCACGGTCGTCCTCATCGAACCTTGATGTCTTTGCTGCATCCGCCGCATCAGGTTCCTGTGCAGCGGCAGACTCCTGCTTTTGCTCCTGGCGCCGTTGTATTCTATCGTAACTATCGCGGTTCACGGCGTTGGCTCGCAGGGCGCATTCTTCGCTGCCTCGGCCGCGCGATGTATTTGGTTATGGGGGCCTCTGGTGAGGTGCGTCGGCATCTCAATCAGCTGCGCCTCTGTCGTCGCCTGGGTTCTGCCGCTCCCCGTCTGCTTTCAGCGACGGAGCCGTCCGGTCAGCGCCCTGGGGACCCATCTACTGGCTCGCCTCATCCCCAGGTGTTACCGACGATGCCTTCCATTCTGCCCCATGGCGTCGCGCCGCCGCAGCCGCCGCTGCAGCCGCCGCCGGCGCCGCCCGCCGAGGACGCTTCGCTGCAGCCGCCAACCGCCTCCCTGGGTCACGCGCCGCCGATCGCTTCCCGTGACCAGCTGTCCTCCGCCATGGAACTCTTGCCCGCTCCGGACCACATGGCGTCATCGCGCGTCGGCTATCCCGACGCAATGGAGGTCGACCCTGTCTCATTACGGGCGCATACGCCGCATGTTGACGTGCACCCTGGAGTAGGTTTCCAGGCGTTTCCTAGCTCCCCTCGGACCGAATGGCCGGGTGCGGGTGGCACAGCCTCGCCTGTTGTTAGGCTCCCCACCTCATCGCATACGTCAACATGTGGCCCTTTCCACGGCGGGCGGAAGCCTTATAACACGACCGTTCGCCGATTTGCGGGGGAGGAATGTGGTGTCACCGCCAGACACCACACTTGCTAGGTGGTAGCTTAAATCGGCCGCAGTCCAGTAGTACATGTCGGACCCGCGTGTCGCCACCGTCAGTACTAGCAGACCTAGCGCCACCACATGGCAGGTCTAGAAAGACGGACTAGCACGCTCCCCAGTTGTACGGACGACATTGCTAGCGACTAGACGTACGAAGCCTTCCTCTCATTAGCCGAGAGACAGTTAGAATAGCCTTCAGCTAAGTCCATAGCTACGACCTAGGAAGGCGCCATTTGTAACATTGCATGTATCTTACTGAGTCTCACTTGTATCATGAAGATTGCTGTATACCAAAGGATACATAAAAGTTAAGTATAAAGCAGCTACGTACTTTTCTTGCTACCATTCAATAGTTATCCTGTTTCAGACTTCACGCCCATCTGCATTAGTTCGCGTGCCTTTCGGCTACCTCCGAGTGGCGTGGCTGTCTTGCTACGCCACAACATTCTCAGTTCGCATATCCTGAATTCCCTTGAGAGAGAAGTTGCTGTCCATGCATCAGCACGGCTTTAGAAAGCATCACTCCTGCGAAACGCAACTCGCCCTTCTTTCACATAATATCTTGCGAACCATGGATGAAGGGTATCAGATGGATGCCATATTTTTCGACTTCCGGAAAGCGTTTGACTCGGTGCCCCACTGCAGACTCCTAACTAAGGTACGAGCATATGGGATTGGTTCCCAAGTATGTCAGTGGCTCGAAGACTTCTTAAGTAATAGAACCCAGTACGTTGTCCTCGATGGTGAGTGTTCCTCGGAGGTGAGGGTATCATCTGGAGTGACCCAGGGAAGTGTGGTAGGTCCATTGTTGTTTTCTATCTACATAAATTATCTTTTGGATAGGGTGGGTAGGAATGTGCGGCTGTTTGCTGATGATGCTGTGATGTACGGGACGGTGTCGTCGTTGAGTGACCGTAAGAGGTTGCGAGATGACTTGGACAGGATTTGTGATTGGTTTAAAGAATGGCAGCTAACTCTAAATAAAGCTGAATATAAATTAATGCAGATGAATAGGAAACAGAATCCCGTAATGTTTGAATACTCCATTAGTAGTGTAGCACTTGACACAGTCACGTCGATTAAATATTTGAGCGTAACATTGCAGAGTGATATGAAGTGGGACAAGCATGTAGTGGCAGTGGTGGGGAAGGCGGATAGTCGTCTTCGGTTCATTGGCAGAATTTGGGGAAGATGTGGTTCATCTGTAAAGGAGACCGCTTATAAAACACTAATACGACCTATTCTCGAGTACTGCTCGAGCGTTTGGGATCCCTATCAGGTCGGATTGAGGGAGGACGTAGAAGCAATTCAGAGGCAGGCTGCTAGATTTGTTACTGGTAGATTTGATCATCACGCGAGTGTTACGGAAATGCTTCAGGAACTCGGGTGGGAGTCTCTGGAGGAAAGGAGGCGTTCTTTTCGTGAATCGCTACTGAGGAAATTTAGAGAACCAGCATTTGAGGCTGACTGCAGTACAATTTATTGCCGTCAACTTATATTTCGCTGAAAGACCACAAAGATGAGAGAGATTAGGGCTCGTACAGAGGCATATAGGCAATCATTTTTCCCTCGTTCTGTTTGGGAGTGGAACAGGGAGAGAAGATGGTAGTTGTGGTACGAGGTACCCTCCGCCACGCACCGTATGGTGGATTGCGGAGTATGCATGTAGATGTAGATGTAGATATAGACGTACAGTCGTGGACAAAACGAGCGAGACCCCTCGCCTTTTCGTTACGCTGATCCGCACAGCTTTAAAGTCTGCTAGACAGAATAACAGACAAGGCGACGAAGTGCTACCAACATAATATGCACAGCTGTGAAATTGAAAAACTATCCGAAATTTGTCAGACGGTTTTCAATCATGTGTAAGACTATATTAATACTGTTTAGTGTGTTAACCACAACACCTAAATATAAGATATAAATGAAAGAATAAACGCTAATTAGCATGAACTGTACTAATAAAAATGAATATCAGCTTATCGAGATAACATAACTGTTTTAGTAAGACTAAGTACTCCAGATCGTTACGAATTAGCAAAATATTATGCGCATTCTTTCCCGAAATGATCTGTGTCAACGTTCAGACCAGTCATACTGGTTTACCGTTGCTGACCTACCATGAAAGTGTGCAAATTTAGCAATGCGTGAAGATTCATAACGAAATTCAGTTAAAAATCATTCAGTTATTGACAGAAGCGGAAAAAGTAGGCAGTAACAAGTATGAAATTCTACAAGAGTTTCACATCGATATCCACAGGGCGCCAGTACAGAATTAAGGTAGCAATAAAACCTATTGGGGGCGGGAGAATTTTTTAAAATTCCTTTACTGATAGTCTATCTGCCTCCATCGAATAGAAAACAAACCAGACCTCCCTTGCAGTAGCAAACACCTTTCACTACGCTAGCAGACAACCCAGGCAAACAGCCCTCTATTATTACCCCAGACATGAATAAGCCGGCAATTTGGCAATGAAAATGGCAAAATGATCTGCATTTTCTGTTGGATGAAGTTTTCTGGACTCAAAAACATGAATCGTCTACCTTTATGTCACCGCTTATGTGACAATCATTCGGGATGTTTATCGAAATGTCAAAAAATTGTTATTAGCGAGTAAATTTAATAAGATAATGCTGCACCACCCCAGGAAATAAACGGCGACGCAGCTGTCAAACGTATTCTAAAATATTTCGAATTCTCCATTCTGCCACAGCCAGAAATCGTTTATTAGCCGACGAGTTCCTTAAGGTAGCTAGTAATGGGAATGCTCGCACATTTAAAACGCGGTTGCATTAATAGTGGGATCTGAATCACCACGTGTATAGGAAAACTGATTTTATTTGCATTCCTTTAAACGTGATTTGGATCCTAAGCGTAGCTACGATTAGTATGCTGATGTATCGACTGCAACTGCAAACATTTCGAATAAAGAGTAGGGGAAATTATTATGCAGCCCTCATATTCAGTAACTGTGGTAACTATTTTCATTGTTAGGATTTCGTCACGTAAATCGGTAAAAACTCCTATCAATTTCTTGACCGTCTGTCTGTCTACCTAACCCGTAAAACACGTTTACCTCGAGTACGGGTCGACATAATAAGGGGAAATGTATCGCACTTTCTGCGGTATACGGTCCCTTGGTAGTGTAAAAAAGTGAGGTATGTCAACGCAATCTAAAGATACGGCCGTTTATGTGAAGAAAATTTACGCGAAAGGTCAAAAGATGGCTCTAAGAACTATGCCAACAAACTGCTTAGGTCATCAGTCCCCTAGATCTAGAACTACTTCAATCTACCTAACCTAACACTGAAAGAAGGCCCCCAGAGTAGACAACATTCCATTAGAACTAGCGACAGCCTTGGGAGAGGCAGTCCTGACTAAACTCTACCATCTGGTGAGCAAGATGTATCAAACAGGCGAAATATCCTCAGACTCCAAGAAGAATATTATAATCCCAATCCCAAAGAAAGCAGGTGTTGACAGATGTGAAAATTACCGAACTATCAGTTTAATAAGTCACAGCTGCAAAATACTAACCCGAATTCTGTACAGACGAATGGAAAAACTGATAGAAGCCGACCTCGGGGAAGATCAGTTTGGATTCCGTAGAAATGTTGGAACACGTGAGGCAATACTGACCCTACGATTTATCTTAGAAGAAAGATTAAGGAAAGGCAAAAATTCTGAAGGTGGCAGGAGTAAAATACAGGGAAAGAAAGACTATTTACAATTTGTACAGAAACAAGATGGCAGTTATAAGAGTCGAGGGGTATGAAAGGGAAGCAGTGGTTGGGAAGGGAGTGAGACAGGGTTGTAGCCTGTCCCCGATGCTATTCAATCTGTATATTGAGCAAGCAGTAAAGGAAACAAAAGAAAAGTTCGGAGTAGGTATTAAAATCCTTGGAGAAGAAATAAAAACTTTGAGGTTCGCCGATGACGTTGTAATTCTGTCAGAGACAGCAAAGGACTTGGAAGAGCGGTTAAACGGAATGGATAGTGTCTTGAAAGGAGGATATATGATGAACATCAACAAAAGCAAAACGAGGATAATGGAATGTAGTCGAATTAAGTCGAGTGATGCTGAGGGAATTAGATTAGGAAATGAGGCACTTAGTAAAGGAGTTTTGCTATTTGGGGAGCAAAATAACTGATGACGGTCGAAGTAGGGAGGATATAAAATGTAGACTCGCAATGGCAAGGAAAGCATTTCTGAAGAAGAAAAATTTGTTAACATCGAGTATAGATTTAAATGTCAGGAAGTCGTTTCTGAAAATATTTGTATGGAGTGTAGCCATGTATGGAAGTGAAACGTGGATGATAAATAGCTTATACAAGAAGCTTTCGAAATGTGGTGTTACAGAAGAATGCTGAAGATTGGATAGGTAGATCACATAAGTAATGAGGAGGTATTGAATACAATTGGGGAGGAGTTTGTGGCACAACTTGACTAGAAGAAGGGATCGGTTTGTAGGACATGTTCTGAGACATCGAGGGATCGCCAATTTAGTATAGGAGGGCAGCGTGGAGGGTAAAAATCGTAGAGGGAGACCAAGAGATGAATACACTAAGCAGATTCAGAAGGATGTAGGCTGAAGTAGGTACTGGGAGATGAAGCAGCTTGCACAGGATAGAGTAGCATGGAGAGCTGCATCAAACCAGTCTGAGGACTGAAGACAACAACTACAACAACAACAACAACCTAACAGATATCTATGCCCGGGGAAGGATTCGTACTGACGGTACAAGGAGCAAGTCGGGCTGCGATATGACGCCGTTGAGCGCACGGCTAACCCGCGCCGGCAAGCTGTTAATATCATTTGGTGTTACTAAAAAGTTACTCACTTCTGGTGAATGATTTTCTGCGCAGTTCATTTAAAAAAGAATAACTAAAATATATTTGATGTTGGACGCTTAATTCATTTCCCCTTGTCTTTATTCATGATGTTAGATTCGCAATCTGAGCATACGTACTATCCATAACCACACTTTAGATACAAGTCATAGTCACATATATGCAAATACAACACGTTGGCTTATACTTGAGGTATTTCGTTTCCCACGAAGTGGTGGCAGAGGATGCTGTTTCTCCAGTGCTAGCTATCTCAGCAATCAGCTGACAAGGAGACGGCACGACCGTGGGGTCGGGGATTTGTCCGAAATTTTGTGTGGTGAAAGAGGACCCCTAACACCTCGCGTGGTTAAAATATTTGGACGCACTACCCGGAAAATCCCCGGTAAAATCGATCGAAAGTTTCTTAGGTGCCTTATGAACATAAAATGTTAGCCCACTGACCAGCCGCCGTGTGGCCTCGATGTTTAGGGCGCAGAGTTTTCCGCTAGAGGTCTCGGGTTCGATTCCTCCTCCAGCACAATTTTTTCTGTCCTGTTTCATTTTCTTTTGTTATTCCACCAATTATTCAGAAAGCTTCCCAAGCCTACATTATCTTTAACAAATTAGTTACATTATTGAATAAAAAGTATTTTCATTTTGTCCAACAACACAATTCATGGCGGTGGGTTTTCCCAATTTTCGTTGTAAAGTAGATGAGGAGCAACATTGGGTTTTTAACCAGAATAACAAAGTCGATTGGGAAACATTCAATTATTTTTATAATTATAAACAAGAACCGCAGTGGTAATTATCGTAAAAACAAAGAAAGCAATAATTTTTGCAACATCTTGCGCAGCACATAAAAGCGTATTTTTTACAATCACAGGGCGTTTGCAATAAATCTGTACAAAAACATGCCCCATTAACATTTACGAAAATGTTTTGAGTTTCTGATAATTTTGAGGCAAACCGGGCATATTTAATCATGACTCGGGATATTGGTGACGATAATTGAGGGTGAATTATAGAATGAATTTTTATACAATCTTCCCGAGAATTAATTTCACGATTCTCCTGTAACAATGCGCTGCAATTTTGCAAGCAACAGAAGAAAAAAAAAGTACCGGAGGAGGAATCGAACCCGAGACATCTGGCGTAAGGGTCCGAGCTCTAACCATGAAGGTTAGACAGCGGTTTGGCAATGGACTAATATTTTGTACTCATAAGGCATCTAAGAAACTTTGGATCGATTTTTCTCGGGATTTTCCGAGTAGTGCGTCCTACTACTGTATTTTAAACATGTGAGATGTTAGGGGTCGTGTTTCACCTCACACAATTTCAGACAAATCCCCGACCCCACGGTCGTGCCATCTCCTTGTGAGTGAACTTGCATATTATGTTGGTAACACTTCGTCGCCCTGTCTATTACGCTGTGTAGCACACATTAAAGCTGTGCGGATCAACATAACGAAAAGGCGAGGGGTCTCGCTCGTTTTGTCCCCGACTGTACGTCTGTATCTACATCTACATCTACATACACACTCCGCAATCCACCATACGGTGCGTGGCGGAGGGTACATCGTACCACAACTACCATCTTATCTCCCTGTTCCACTCCCAGACAGAACGAGGGAAAAATGACTGCCTATATGCCGCTGTACGAGCCCTAATCTCTCTTATCTTATCTTTGTGGTCTTTCGGCGAAATGTAAGTTGGTGGAAGTAAAATTGTACTGCAGTCAGCCTCAAATGCTGGTTCTCTAAATTTCCGCAGTAGCGATTCACGAAAAGAACGCCTCCTTTCCTCTAGAGACTCCCACCGGAGTTCCTGAAGCATTTCCGTAACACTCGCGTGATGATCAAACCTAGCAGTAACAAATCTAGCAGCCCGCCTCTGAATTGCTTCTATGTCCTCCCTCAATCCGATCTGATAGGGATCCCAAACGCTCGAGCAGTATTCGGGAATAGGTCGTATTAGTGTTTTATAAGCGGTCTCCTTTACAGATGAACCACATCTTCCCAAAATTCTGCCAATGAACCGAAGACGACTATCTGCCTTCCCCACAACTGCCATTACATGCTTGTCCCACTTCATATCACTAAATGATTTTTAACTGAATTTCGTTATGAATCTTCACGCATTGCTAAATTTGCACTCTTTCATGGTAGGTCAGCAACGGTAAACCAGTATGACTGGTCTGAACGTTGACACAGATCATTTCGGGAAAGAATGCGCATAATATTTTGCTAATTCGTAACTATCTGGGGTACTTAGTCTTACTAAAACAGTTATGTTATCTCAATAAGCTGAAATTCATTTTTATTAGTACAGTTCATGCTAATTCATCTACTTCTACATCTACATCCATACTCCGCAAGCCACCCGGCGGTGTGTGGCGGAGGGTACCTTGAGTACCTCTACCGGTTCTCCCTTCTATTCCAGTCTCGTATTGTTCATGAAAAGAAGGATTGTCGGTATGCTTCTGTGTGGGCTCTAATATCTCTGATTTTATACTCATGGTCTCTTCGCGAGATATACGTAGGTGGGAGCAATATACTGCTTGAGTCTTCGGTGAAGGTATGTTCTCGAAACTTTAACAAAAGCCCGTACCGAGCTACTGAGCGTCTCTCCTGCAGAGTCTTCCACTGGAGTTCATCTATCATCTCCGTAACGATTTCGCGATTACTAAATGATCCTGTAACGAAGAGCGCTGATCTCTGTTGGATCTTCTCTATCTCTTCTATCATCTGGTATGGATCTCATACTGCTGAGCAGTATTCAAGCAGTGGGCGAACAAGCGTACTGTAACCTACGTCCTTTGTTTTCGGATTGCATTTCCTTAGGATTCTTGTAATGAATATCAGTCTGTCATATGCTTTACCGACGATCAACTTTATATGGTCATTCCATTTTAAATCACTCCTAATGCGTACTCCCAGATAATTTATGGAATTAACTGCTTCCAGTTGCCGACCTGCTATTTTGTAGCTAAGTGATATGGGATCTATCTTTCTATGCATTCGCAGCACATTACACTTGTCTACATTGAGATTCAATTGCCATTTCCTGCACCATGCGTCAATTCGCTGCAGATCCTCCTGCATTTCAGTACAATTTTCCATTGTTACAACATCTCGATAGACCACAGCATCATCTTCAAAAATCCTCAGTGAACTTCCTATGTCATCCACAAGGTCATTTATGTATATTGTGAATAGCAACGGTCCTACGACACTCCCCTGCAGCACACCTGAAATCACTCTTACTTCGGAAGACTTCTCTCCATTGAGAATGACATGCTGCAGTCTGTTATCTAGGAACTCTTCAATCCCATCACACAATTGGTCTGATAGTCCATATGCTCTTATTTTGTTCATTAATCGACTGTGGGGGAACTGTATCGAACGCCTTGCGGAAGTCAAGAAACATGGTATCTACCTGGGAACCCGTGTCTATGGCCCTCTGAGTCTCGTGGACGAATAGCGCGAGCTGGGTTTCACACCATCGTCTTTTTCGAAACCCATGCTGATTCCTACAGAGTAGATTTCTAGTCTCCAGAAAAATCATTATACTCGAACATAATACGTGTTCCAAAATTCTACAACTGATCGACGTTAGAGGTATAGGTCTCTAGTGCTGCACATCTGTTCGACGTCCCTTCTTGAAAACGGGGATGACCTGTGCCTTTTCCAATCCTTTGGAACGCTACACTTTTCTAGAGACCTACCTAGCGTTTATTCTTTCATTTCTATCTTATATTTAGGTGTTGTGGTTAACACACTAATCAGTATTAATATAGAATGAGATTTTCACTCTGCAGCGGAGTGTGCGCTGATATGAAACTTCCTGGCAGATTAAAACTGTGTGCCCGACCGAGACTCGAACTCGGGACTTTTGCCTTTCGCCGGCAAGTGCTCTACAATCTGAGCTGCCGAAGCACGACTCACACCCGGTACTCACAGCTTTACTTCTGCCAGTATATCGTCTCCTACCTTCCAAACTTTACAGAAGCCCTCCTGCGAACCTTGCAGAACTAGCACTCCAAAAAGAAAGGATATTGCGGAGACATGGCTTAGCCACAGCCTGGGGGATGTTTCCAGAATGAGATTTTCACTCTGCAGCTGAGTGTGCGCTGATATGAAACTTCCTGGCAGATTAAAACTGTGTGCCCGACCAAGACTCCAACTCGGGATCTTTGCCTTTCGCGGGGAAGTGCTCTACCATCTGAGCCACCGAAGCACGACTCACGCCCGGTACTCACAGCTTTACTTCTGCCAAATTTGGAAGGAAGGAGACGATATACTGGCAGAAGTAAAGCTGTGAGTACCGGCCGTGGGTCGTGCTCCGGTAGCTCAGACGGTAGAGCATTTGTCCGCGAAAGGCAAAGGTCCCGAGTTCAAGTCTCGGTCGGGCACACAGTTTTAGTCTGCCAGGAAGTTTCAGTGTTAATATAGTCTTACACATGATTGAAAACAGTCTGACAAATTTCGGATAGTTTTTCAATTTCACGCCTGTGCATAGTATGTTGGTAGCACTTCGTGGCCTTGCCTGATACGCTGTGTAGCAGACTTTAAAGCTGTGCGAATCAGCATAACGAAAAGGCGAGGGGTCTCGCTCGTTTTGTCCACGACTGTACATTTTACCCCCTGCTTCGATACTGCAGACCTGCATTGGTATTCGATGAATTTCTGTCGCTTCTTTCCCTAATTTGAAGCAGAACTTCATGTTAATGCGGGGCTCCATTTTGTGCTTTTGACTGCGAATGCCTTTGTAAGTTGTGGCGTGTGTATGAGCAGGAGCATATTGACAGCCGTGGCCGGTGCACGGCTTTTGCAGTACCTGGAGATGCGCTTCGGCGTGGCGGCCCAGCTGTGCGCCAGCATTGCCTTCTCGCTGCAGATGGTGCTCTACACGGGCATATTGCTGTACGCGCCCGCGCTCGCCATCCGCGCCACCACAGGACTTGTAGTGTTTCCTTTTCCTTCGGGGTTCTGCCGTGAAAATATAAAATCTGTTTGGGTTTTGAATTTTGGTGGTTTCAGTTACGGATAAGGCGGACTTCGTATTATTGATTGAGATCGTGCTGTAATTTGAACGTGCATGGCAGACCGGGTCGGCAACACTACAAAAGGCGACTGTACGGAAATAGCATCAGAAACTAATTGAAATTTACCTTATAATCTTGTTAGATATGCAGTCTTCATGGCTGTCCTCCTAATTTCTCTTGTAGGACGACCCGTCTTTCACTTTTCTCCGTTTGTTGAAAACTTCTTCAAGTTGTCACTGTCATGATCAATTTACAAATTTGGCGATAACCACCTCGAATCACTATTGAAACAACCTCGCTTTGTAATATAATTTTAATTTCCACCCAAAAGCACATTCAACACATCGCCGAAAAATACACGTCTTTCGTATGAAGACAAGAGAGAGAGTGTCATCAATTAGTTGTTAAAAACAAAAACCTATGCAAAAAGTAAAGAGACGAACAAAATTATTTATAAAAATCGGTCGCTGGTGCAGCGCTCTTCTGCGTGCGCGATCGTAAATTATATCTTTGTATTGGCGGAGGCGCGGTAGTCAAAGTACCATTACAATGCCTCCTCTACTGACACGCTCCGCAAGCGAGCGTGGCAGTATAGATAATTTACATAGATACATATATATATGAGAAAATAAGAAATTTACATATTACAAAAAATATTTCTGAGCAAAATGCTCTTTGCTTATCAGTCTTTATATACAGTCTTTCCGGTGTGTATCTTCTTTAGGAGTCGTAACATTAATGTCTTTGAATTGCAGAGTATTGTCGTTGTTTAGCACAGCGTTTGAATTCAGTTCACATGATTCATGTTTACATTGGATTTAATTCGAACAATAAATGTTTCTATTATATTGCTCCAATGTCTTTAAACGTAGTATCGGATTCTGAGTGTGTGTGTACTGCCTGGATCTCTTGCGTGTGACTTGAAGAAAATCCAAAGGTTGTGCAGTGTGTCAACACGAAATTGTGATCTCCAGCAGTCGAATTTTGGTGGCGTCTACCGGGGTATAAATGGTCAATGAGGGCACAGGAAACACCTCACTGCCTACGACAGGTAATGAGCTTGCCTTTTACACCAACCTGAAGACCTGCCGGCTTCCACTACAACATACACTCTAAGACATATTGGTACTACGTAAATATTTCTTGACCAGTGTTCCATCACGTTAGTTTCTTCTTTGCATTTTCAGTTCCATTTACATGCACAAGTCCTTTGCAGTTCATTAACATCTCCTTAAAATACATTTCTTGATATAGTAAGTACACAAATATACAAATATTTACAATTAATCATTACATTAGATAGTTACATTGTTGTCATATAATACATATACAGAATTAAATGATAAATATAGTAAATTTTTACGTTACATTCAATATCATTGTGCTGATATGTGAATTACATTACATTCAGATTGAAATATACATTTTATTTGTTAGCTCATTCTTTTTTCTTTCATTCCCTTTTTTTTTCTCGTTACACTTGCAACATTTGAAAATAATTGTGGCAACTCGCTAGAATATTCAATTTAAAATTCATCTTGCCTCCTGGAATAAAATTTACACATATTTCAAGCTTCAAGACAGCCCTCTGTAGGAGGATAGGTTCATGGGATGGTTGCTAACTACTTCATAAATACTAGTAAAGTCATCTCGTACAGTGGACTACACAAAATAAAATATGATAAATAAAATACATGTTAACTTAATATAATGTAAAAGTTCCTATACCTAATACCGTTTCTAACTGTGGTGTCCCCACTATTGCTGTTTCTAAGAGTGGTACCCCTCTATTACCGTTTCTAAGAGCGGTGCCCCTCTAAATATGTTAGGATCCTACAAGTATGTACATCAGTATGGTAAGTGTATATATAATCTAGTTCAAGTCAATCATGTTCTTATAAAGTTTGTGTAGTTCATCTCCTTCCTTTCATGAGTATCAAGCAATATAAATAAATGTTTTACTTAATAAATAAATAAATCTTCTTAGATAATTGCTGCTGTGTTCCATGCTGTATATGTATTCTGTATTTACCTCGTGGTACCTGTAAAATTCTATTCATAAATAAATATGTGTGTATGTCTCTCCATACTGTCAGATAATCACGAATTATATAATGTCAAATATTTCATCATCATGTATAAATTTTTCTAAGGGAGGGATGAGAGTATGAGCCACAACAGAGGACTGATATTTTGTGTACTCCTTTCTATTTAATGGTGCATTAGTTCAGTACAGTAGATGAGCTTTAATTATGTCATTAGATGACTGCTAAATATGTTCTCTTAAATAATTCTTCCAATCTGAAGTGTCAAGCCTACATAACTCCAAAAATTTCATTACAAGTTCCCATTAGTTTAGTGTTCAAGTGTTATAGATTTAAATCTTCTGGTATATTTCCAACAGTGGCTGCTGTAAATAATTCTTTCCACATAAATCTATACTTTCACCTGTAGTTATAAGAATATAGAAGACATCACATATGTTATTATCTCAGGCATACCAATCTTTCAATAAATAATATTCTTTCCACTACTTTCATTCTGTATTCCATGAGTACATGTGATATAGCGTTCAAATCTAGTTTCTCTCCTCTCAACATATTCTCAATTACTCATCCATTATTCATTCTTCACGAAATAACATACTTATTCCTCAGCATGTTTTATTACTATTTATCCTCTTATTAAACTAAAATTACATTCACTCATCTCATTCAGTCACTCACATCACTCATATCAACATTACTATTATCACATGCCTCCTAAAGAAAATAATTGTGTTCAGTTCTCTGCCTCCTCTAATGTGTATATGCCTCAATAGCAACTCCTCTTATAACCAAATATCTAATTAGCTATTGGATGGTTCACATTGCTTTCTAGACTTACCTGCATTCATTAGATTGTAAGTATCTGTATAACTTAAATGTAGGCTCATCATAACTGTATATCATATTAATTATCTTCTTCTCATTGGCTAACATTTTACTGTATGTATTTTTTCAAATGTCTGTGTGGATGTAGACCTCTGGGTTTATGTGTTAATGGATATTCTAATGAATAACAGCCAGGGTGTGAAATATTTTCAATTCGGTATGGTCCAGAGTATAAGATCTGCCATTTCCTGTTTAAATGTTTCAGTTTTGTGGGTTTAAGGATGTGTTCTTAGTAAAACTAACTCATCAACTTGAAATGTTTGTGCTTTCCTGACACCTCTGTCATATTTCTGCTTTCTTTCCTTAGCTTTGTCACATAATGTTGTGTAAGCTTGTCTTACCTTTTCTTCTAAACTAACATGATTTGTTGTTGCTGTAAATTTAGGTAGAGGGTCTGTCCATTCATTTCTTTCTGTTTTATCCATAATTAATTCAGTTGGTGTGTATCCAGTAGAAATGTGAGTTAAATTGTTCACTATTTGTTCAAATGGTGCCAGGTATTCTACCCATTTTGTGTGATGCTCTGGTGTGTGTGTTCTCATAAACTGTCCAAATTCCCAAAATGTTCTTTCTACTGGGTTTCCTGCCGCTTGAAATCTTGAAATTAAAATATGTTTAACATTCTGTTCTTCAATAAAAGACTTCCATTTTAAACTGGTAAAATATGCTGCATTATCCGTGATCATAACTTCAGGTTTTCCTATTCTTACAAAATAATCTGTTAATAGACGTCTGGTAATAGCAGTGGTAGAAACTGAACGTAAAGCATATAATTTTAAATACTTTGTGAAAACATCTAACACAGCAGGGATGTATTTCATTCCTCCACGTGCTTGTGGATAGGGTCCTGCAATATCTAAAGAAATTAGCTGTAATGGCCTCTTAGATATGATTGGGTGCAATTCATTCATGCTTGTGCGATTAGAATATTTGGCTTTCTGACATATGATGCATTTCCTAATATTACTCAATACTCTTCGCCTTAAATTTGGAAAATAGCAATATTGTATAATCTTATCTGTACATTTGGTTACACCATAGTGTCCCCAAGTTCTGTGTGTGAATAAAATAAAATCATCGACATGAGCTTCAGGTAAGCAAACACACCAATGCTGTGATTCAGGGTTTCGTCGGTGAAATAATACTTCTTTGTGTAATGTGTAATATTTTTCAAGATGTGGGTCTGTTCCTGCACGTAATTTATTCTTTTTCTGGATCCACCTGGGATCATTGTCATGCAATATGGCTAGCTTCCTGCACATGTTTTTTTAGTACGGTGCAAATGTACCGTCATACATGAGTAAAATTTTGAAATCTGATGTTTGTTCTGTCACATTTGAAAATTCTTGTAGGCCTTGTGGCAAACGAGATAGAGCATCGGCTATAATGTTGGATTCTCCTTTTATATATATAATTTCAAAATCATATTCTTGTAGTGATGCACACCAGCGTGCAAGACGTGAATGTAATAACTTGCATGATAGCAGGAAAGAAAGAGCTTGATGATCAGTATTCCCCATAGAAAGTAGCGAAACTTGCAAAATGCCCATACTATGGCAAGTGTTTCGCGCTCGGTCACTGAATATGACTTTTCGCATTCAGTGAGCGTGCGTGCGGCTAGCAAAACTTACAGGTTTGATGATTGTTTGTTCATTTTCTACATGAATTTGGAATAAAAATGCTCCGAGCCCATAGGAACTAGCATCTATTACTAGGCAAAAGTCTGATGTCATGTCAGGATGACATAACAACGGTGCATTAACTAAAGCATTCTTAATCGCTTCAAAATCTGTCTGACAGAACTCTGTCCATTTCCAGATATTATTTCTTTTGAGTAAAGATAGAAGATGTGGACTGTTAAGAAGGTGGTAGGGTACAAATTTCCTAAAGAATGAAGATAGACCAAGAAAGGCTTTGAGTTGTTTACGATTCTGTGGGGATGGAAAATTCTTTATTGCATCAATTTTTCTTGAGTCTGGATAGATGCCTTCAGTTGATATGATGTGACCAAGGAATTTGATGTCTCCCCTCCCTAATTTCGTTTTTGATACATTGATAGTGACACCTGCGTCAGAAAATTTAGTCAGAAGTTGCTTCAAAAGATTAACATGTTCTTCCCAAGTAGTGGTGGCAATGACAATGTCGTCAACATAAACTGTGATTTGTGATAACAATTGTGGTCCAAGAACAGCATCTAAGGCTTCAATAAATACTCCAGCACTCACTCGTAGACCAAAGGGTAGAACACAAAATTGATAACTACGTCCCTCACATAGAAATGCAGTGTATTTACGACTGTTTTTATGGAGGTTCACCTGCCAAAACGATGAGCGGAGGTCAATATTGGTTAAATACTGTACATTATGAAATTTTAAAAGTTGTTCTTCCAAATTTGTCGGTCGTGTGTTGATTGGGATTATAACTTTAATTTCTCGTGCGTCCAGCACTAACCTTACACTACCATCCTCTTTATTAACTGCTAGGATCGGACTGCAATATGGTGAATGTGACCTTTTCAATGATACCCCAAGCTTGCATTTTTTCAATCTCTTTCAAAACTGCGGGTTTCTTTGACCAAGGAATATTATAATATGTTCTACAGTATGTTTTGTGTGGTTTAACATCCATCTCATAAGTATAGCCTGTAATAATTCGAGGTTTCTCCACAAATACCTCAGCAAATTGCTGCAAAACTTCAAGTAATTCAAGTTGTTCCTTTGTCAGAGCGGGCCGCGGTGGTCTAGCGGTTCTTGCGCTGCAGTCCGGAACCGCGGGACTGCTATGGTCGCAGGTTCGAATCGTGCCTCGCCCATGGGTGTGTGTGATGTCCTTAGGTTAGTTAGGTTTAAGTACTTCTAAGTTCTAGGGGACTTATGACCTAAGATGTTGAGTCCCATAGTGCTCAGAGCCATTTTGAACCTTTGTCCGATTTTCAGATTCTGTGCATTTTTGATATAAATCATTAGATATAATTCCTGAGCTAAAGCTTCATTAAAAGTTAAATCACATATGTTTGTTGCTGGTGGATACACAAAATGTAACTGTTCAAACTTACCTTGTTTACTGTTTAAGTTTGTACCCTGTGTTAACTCTTTGTCAGTTGTTGTTGGTTTACGGTTAAATGACATTTCCCTTTTCCTAAATCTATGATTGCTTGATATTTGTTCAAAAAGTCA
Source organism: Schistocerca piceifrons (assembly GCF_021461385.2). NCBI lineage: Eukaryota > Metazoa > Arthropoda > Insecta > Orthoptera > Acrididae > Schistocerca > Schistocerca piceifrons. Next base: position 49,367,864 of record NC_060148.1, read on the forward strand.
ATTCCTAATATGGGAAATACGGAAGCGTCCGATCCCGCCCATCTGCTTTGACCCATGACGTCACAAATATGGCGGAAACTAAAACAAACACACACACTTTCCACAAGAAGCCTAATGACACTAACGGGACAAGTGCTGGAAATGGAGTGTTTTGGGTGGGGGGCAAACTAAATATAAACAAATTTAGACGCCTTGCGTAGCTACAACGTGTAAGTGAAGACAGCCATGCATGAATACCCACCCACCTCCCCAGGGGTCGTAACCCCTGCAACCCATAGAGGATAAAGATGCTTCTGTAGCTGATTAGTGTTTTTTGTCTTTAAAAAAAAAAAAAAAAAAAAAATCTCACGGGTTAGAACGAACATATCGGAAAGATAAATATAATAAACTAAAACAGAAATTGGAGGAAACAGATAATTAAAATAAGTAATAAGTGTTTTTAAATTAAAAAAAAAAAAAATCTCACGAGATAGAGCGAACAGATCACAAAAGTAAATAAAATAAGATAAAACAGAACTGGAGACAGCCACACTCAAACCAAACTCCTCGCCGTCATGACGTCTCACACGACAACACCCTTATGTCACGGGTCAAAGCCGACGCGTGGTATCGGACGCTTCTGCCGACCCCTAATATGCAATGCATAACTAATTTGTCTACTACCAGAAAATTGTAATTGAGTGGTATATTTGAAAATGTGAAGTTAATTAGCGCTTGAAATTTCACATTCTTCGATTTGTTACCGGTGGTACTTATAAAGTGACAATTCTGTACTGGCAATGTTTGTATGTTCATTATTTGTTTGACTTCATTATATAAGGACATTGAAATGACACTTGCTGCTGCTCCTGTATCTAACATTACTTCCACTTCATAACTACCAATCGTAACTCGTGTTATAGCCTGAATAATCTTCTTTGTTTTACTGGTACTATTAAAATCTACATCCTGATATAATTCATTTTCTATTTTCTTACTGTCATCATATTGGAGAAAACAAATCGTCGGTTCCGTTGCGCTCTGCTCCCTATCGACCGTAACTCGAGCGCTTAGCTTGGTCGTCATTCGTTTTCTGGTAAATTCAGTTGTTGCTGCGGGTTGGGTTCAGTGCCCAACTCTATAATATTTACATTTCTGTCGCGCGTCACCCAAGTATCAGCTGTTTGGTTGTTGACATTAACTCGCGTCGCATTGGGAGTTCCGTTAGGTAGGAATTGAGGGTTGCTGTATTGCATGTGTCGTGGCGGTGGTCCATTGTGATTTCCCCATACATTATTTCGTCCATGACTGTAACTGGTATTGTCATTACTGTTATTCCTGCAAAACATGTTTGGATGTTGTTGTACGTTGTTTCTCTGAAAATATCCTGGATGCTACCTGTTATCCTATCTTCTTTGATCTCTATGATTTCGGTTCCTTCTTCTGTTGTTGTTATTTTGAATATAACTGTTATTGTTCTGATTGTAATTACTGTTCGGATAACCATTATAGTAATAATTACTGTTTCCTTGCCAATGCTGCGAGTTGTTTCTCCTAATATTGAATGGATTTGTCCCAGTGCAGTGCGAATTGTTTCTTTGAGTGTTTTGTTGTGGTGTCGGAGGCGGATTCCAATAGCCTCTGTCATTTCTGTTGTGCGTACGCAAATTGCTTGGATGGATCGGATACAATTGATTGAAATTCCTGATCTCATCTCTGTAAACAACATCTATCTCATCAACATAACTGAAAAAATTCTTTATGTTGTCTCCGGACACTCCTATTAATTTATCACGGTAAGGAAATGGTAAGCGGCTTTTAAGGGGATACGGAATCACCTATCCCCGCAATGTTAATATATGCCTACTATAGGGAACATTTTCTCACAAACTACTGGAGACAGAGAGGTAAAAATTTTACTGTATGTGCATTCATATGTTACAACAATACTGAAACAACAGTTTATTGTCAAAGTATTTTCTTACAGAGATATTGTACATTTATTTTTAAGTAAATTTTTTCCATCGCTTTTTACTAGACTATCACCCCTAAGTCTTTTGTAAATCAAGTAATTAAAAAATCGTTGTTTCAGTATGTAATAGGGACCTATGTCACAACGTCATAAAAATTTCAGACTTCTAGGTTGACCAGTACCTGAGATAATGTTCCTAGATGAAGTAAGAAGTAAACATACGGGAAACGGAGAAAGAAGATTAAAACATTCCTGATCCGTAGCTAATACCCCCTTCACAGTCTTCATAATCATCTTCAAGTCTTCTTTTGGCACCGCTCTGCACCTGTCTTGCTTTTTTCACTAATGTCTTGATTATATTATCAGCATGCCTTAGTCTGTGCTGATCTAAAAAGAACATAGCACGTACCGTACGGGAACCAACACACATACCCAACTTTTGAAGGACCTGGCATTTAGTTATATTTCCAAGATTGAAGGTTGCCACAGCATCATACACACCAAAATGTAGTGTATTAATTCCGACAAACACTGTTTTTGGGAGACGATGCCATATCACACTATTCAAGCACTCGTTGGGGTTCTGCGTTTTTCCGTGAAGACGTTTCATCAGAAGACTTCTGTCAGCCAGATCTCTGAAAATGGGCTTTATTTCTGCCATGATGGCTGATGGTAGACTGTGGTGGTGAATGTATTTCTCTCCTGTTGTTAGTCCCCTATTGTATTTACACCAGCTGTTTTCACCTTTGGGGCACAAACCATGTTGTGGATGCTCATCCGTGGATGCGGTGTGGAAATATAAAGCCCATATAGCTCTCCTCATTTCTTCAAGATTGCCTGTATTTTGCCTGATTGCAAGGCCACAGCAGTTCTGAATGTGGTCTATTATGGAATCAGTCAATCTTCCTCTGCCATCCAAGGTTTTCCCATCATCTAGTTTTTTCCCTTTCATAACTGATTTTAACCTTCTCAGCCTGGCACCCATTCTCTTCTGCACATGTCCTATACATTCAAGTTTGCTTATATTTACACTGTTCCCATATGGTTTGCTTTCCAAAACTTCTTTGAATGCTTTAGAGTCACCATCTCCCAGATATTTGACATAGCGAACATTATACCACTGTGAAGAGCGATGAAAAATTTTCTTCACCCCAGCAACCTCCATGCCACCACTACTACCATAATAATTAGCAATACAGTCATCACTGTGTTCATTTTTCAGCCTGCCTGTGCACCTACAGTATTTAAACATTATTGCAACATCAATAACCTTGCCAGTATCAACACTAGTTGCTGTTACAACACCATTGTTGGAGGTGTGGCCCCTTTTCTGCCACGTGCCATCAAACGCCACTGTGAGGTCACGACTGCCGTCATTTTCTTCCACTGCTTCTTCCCCAGCAACCTGCATTGACTTCTGTGCTACATCTTCAACTGCAGATCCTAGTACATAATTGTAAGCTTCAAACTTTGAAGGTGCACTTGGAAGATTTAGAACACCACATAGCATATCACCAGCTGCTTTGCCCTTACCAATTGCTCGCAATCCATAAACTAACCTAATATTTACACTATAAAGTTCACTTTTCTTGTATCCATTATTTACAGTTACTGAAACCGAACTTGGAAACTTACAGCTGTATTTACAAACACTGCATATTAAATTAAACTGGGCAGCCAGGCCAACATGGGATTCTACTTTCAGAGAAACGTTTCCATGACATTTTTTGCAGCACAAACTGTTTTCAAGAGCTTCACACAATATATTCGTATCAATGAGTTCAAAAACTTCATTCCCTCTATCAAGTAAATTATATTTCTCTTCCAAATCTCTTAGTTTTTAATGAGAAGCACTGTTTTCATTTGGTGTAAGTTCGTTCGGCAAATCGGTAATAAGTGGATTCACATTTTCCAACAGTGATGATGATGAACTGCTTTGCTTTGCTAATGAATCATTATTTCTTTTCTTTTGCCAGTTCACACGCTTTTTAAATACTTTTGCTTTAGCTCTAGGCATTTTCACTGCGAAAAATGAAGCACTAAATACGAAATAACTCAACAACAACTACTTTCTTATATCACACTGTTTACAAAACAGTCCCGCCACAAAGTCAAAGAGTAACTTGAGGAAACCAGAGAGAAACATTTTCGGGCAACTAGTGTATAAATAGTCGCTGGAAACCGGGATATTTGAATTCATGTCACTTTAAAGGTACTGCCAAAAAGTTCATGGTCAGCCACGAGAGACGTGTATAACTAAAGCACAATACCCGATCTCACAAATATATAAAAATAAAATAGTTATAATTGTAGTAGAGCTATGTATGATACGTCATTTTAAAGAGGAAACATGGCAGAATATAATACGCCAATAAAAAAAAATCGATTTTTTAACCCAAAATCCGATTCCGTATCCCCTTAAGTGTTCTAATTACGTCTGGTAAATCTGCTGGTTTTGTCCAATATAATGTTTTGTCTAGGTAGTGTTCAAAGTATTGACGTAAAGTCTCTTTCTTCGGGTTGTAAATTTCTGGATTGTACACTTCTCGTTTTAAACTTTGCTGTTCTGTGATCGACCAGAATTCCTCAAGAAATGCTTGTTCAAACTGTTCAAATGTTAAACATCGTCTTTTCATTGCTGCTCCCCACTTAGCTGCTCTTCCACGTAACAAATTTGTAACATATCGAATTTTATCGGCTTCTAACCAATGTCTCGGGAAAATCCCATCAAAAGAGCGGATGAAAACAATTAGATCCACTTTGTCTTTCTCATCACATGAAAATGTCTGAAAGTATCCATGTCGTACTAATGTTTCATCAGCTGCTCTCGATGGTATTATGGGTCCTACATTTTGTGTCAAACTGTGCATAGTATGTGGTGATGTCTAATAGCAATTTTGATCTTGTGGTAGCATTGAAAATGGTTCATTGGGATTTGTATCACTCATTGGTAATTCTGTTTTCGGGTGTGTGCTGGGTCTAGCATTATTTGGATTCTCATTTGTGTTTTGGTTGCCTGTTATGGGTTTTGGTATCACTGACAAACTTGGTATTATATTTTCTTTAAGTTTACGTACCTCTTTCTGAATATTATCTGTTTCTCCCTTTACTTGTTCCTTTGTCTTATCTAAAATGATCTGTGTCATTGCCTCAAACTACTCATCTAAATATTCATCACATAATTTGCATTCATGTACAAGTTTCTCTGCTAGAGTTGTGTCATTCTTCAAAGATGCTACATCTGCTCTGTCTTCAAGTTTTTCTAACTTTTCCTGTAAGGATTTCTGCTCCAATGTTACATCATTTAATCTGTCTGAAAGGTCTGTAATCGTCAGGTCTAAGTGTTCTTGGTTTGTTTTTACGGAATTGTGTGACTGTCGTAATTCGTCAACTTGGGTACTGGTTTTCTGTTGTTCAAAAACTACTGTTAAAAATTTCTCATTACATCGTTGTAAGTCAGTTTTTGTCTCGTCACTGAATTCCACAAATACCTTTTCTTGTCTCGTAACTTTGTCTGATAAGTCAGTAAATTTCCTTTCAAGACTACTGGTGGTTTCTGTCAAGTCGGCAATTTGTCTCGATTGTTTTTCAAAATTTTGTTTTATGTCCCGTGTCAGTTCATCGAATTTAGTGTCAAATTTCCCAATGTCACGTTTTAAATTGTCATTTTTCTCTTCTAAAGCGTCAAATCTTTTGTCAAATTTTCTGTTTTGGTCACCAAGTAACTTCAGAATCTGGTTGAGCATGTCAGAGTCCTGTGTCTTAGTTTCGTCATTTTTTCGTGTCTGATTGATGTCTGGTTCTGAAGTTGACATTGTCAATGTCGCGTTTTGTCGCGTAGTACTCACTCTCCATTCGCCTGTATATCTGTTTAAATATAGGGGTTGTTGTCTTAATCGATCCGGTAACATTATGTCTTGAACATCCTCACAATTAAGTTCAATATTCATTTGACTGTCGGACATGTTTTGCAATGTGTCACTTTTACTAAGCTCGTCTGCAGAAACAATTTCTACGCGTCTAGCGTCCATCTTGTGGTTTTCGTAATTAATTGCAAATAAAATTTTCCAATGGCAAAAAAAAAAAAAAAAATGTAAAATATGATGTGTTGAAATCTGAAATTTCTCTTATGGAAATGGATATTTCGATATGATTTTTAATTAGAAATTGAATTATTAAACTGGTACTGAAATTTCCCTCTCACAAATAAATTCCTGTGAATATGCTCGGGTCATTCCATATCAAATCACCCAATAAAAAATAAATTTTACACCCACCTCCTTAGATTTTCATGAAATTTGGCTCAAATGGTTCTAATACCATCCTGACAACACCTGCAATTTTTTTTTTTGCTGTATCTCTTACAGTTTTTTTTTATAAATTTTTAAAGTTTTTATGTTTTGCGTTTTCTGAACCTTCGGAAATGGTCAGTTTAATTTGTATTCAAAACTTTAAATTTGCTTATCTTAAAAACTCTTTTAGATAACATCATGAATTTTTGCAGCAAGTTTATTTATTATACATATTTGAAGATAAAAATGATGCTATTAAAATACATTAATATTTTCTATGAAAAAAAATATATATATGTATTTTTTTCTTTTTTTTTTCACGGATGTTTTGTTTTATAAGAATTGCAATATCTCGAGTCTCAGACCTGATAGAATGCTCAAATTTGTTTTAATTTACTCTTAAACATATAGGCTACTTGATACAACAAAAATAATGATGGCTTTTTAACATGTTTATTAATTATAGTAGATTACATTAGAATTATGTACAAAGATAGTTTACTTACGACACTTATGTATAACCCAACTGATTGCTTGAAACATTGAATTTTTTGAGTAATTTTGTCTTTTTAATAAACATTAATGCTGATTCAAACTGTTTTTCCACTTCATCCAAGAGCTTTCAGTTCTTTTGATACAGTCTTTTTTGAAGTAATACATTCTCCCAGTGCCGCTTGATTGAGGTGCGTCTACTACGCAGACTATGTGCTCCAAAGGCACTATGCAGGAATCTTCTCTTTCAGGCCAATAAAATGATGCAGCGGGTCCTGAAGGATGTAGAAATAGAATTTCTGCATCTTCTTCATCATTGAATATTGTTTTTTACCAGTCCAAAGTACCAGTTACCATCATAATTTGCAGCCACATAGCAATTTATGGATGGTTCAACACGAACCCAATCAGAAGAAGAATGGAAAGAAAAGACTAAGGAGGGTTTTACACTATCTGTAGTCCTTCTAATTTCAAGGTTGTTTGTTGGAAGTGGTTTGAAGTTATGAAAACTTCTAGTTCCAGGAATGGTTCGGGTTGCTGAAAAACGTTTTTCTAGTTTTAACTGTAGCAAATCAGCTTCTTTTTTGTCAATAAAGTGAAAATGAATATTTTCAATATTTTTTTCACAAAACTTATACACATCGATTGCTGTCATTATTTGTTCTTTGTCTGAAAGCTGTAGACTGGCTTTCCTTAAAATTCTTTTAATAGTTCCTCCTAGGCCATCACAAATTGACTTCCCATGACTTGTTGCAAAAAAAGAGTGTTGGGCCTTCAAATTAAAGTCTCTCAAGTGTTCAGTCAAATTTTTAAAACTGTTTCTGTTTTTGTACTGCCCAGCACAACCATCTGTAAAGTAGTGAACTGAGTCAATGTCAGTATGATGTAATGACAGCCACTTTGTAATTTCTTTTTGTACAAAGTTAACAAAACCAGTGTCATGTTCTTGGTCATCACTAATAAAACAGTGGTTGGAAACAAAAACATTGTTTTCCTCATTTCTTAGAAAAACTCCAACTGGGTGTAGAGTACAACCACCTCTATTCCAGTGGTAACTTTGGATCTCATTTTGTATAACAAAGGAATAATTTTCACTGAAATCCATCACAATAATTGCTGTTTTGGGTGGCGGGTCTTCTTTCAATCTTTTAAAGGCTGCTGATTGGGATTTTGCTATAAACGAGTGTGGGGTGAGCTTTTCCAATGACCTAACCAATAAAGAAATGTAGTCTTCAACACTGATAGACTGTTTGATCATTTCTGCCATGTCTGTGTTAACCCACTGACTGATTACAATTTCTTCTTCTAAATCATAATCTTCACTTAGTTTTTCAGTTAAGCACTCTGTTAGCGCAGTATTTGCAGGGCAGCTGTTGCAATGATGTAGCATGCAGTTTTGGTTTTCTGTGTTGCACACAAGCATCTTAATTAGGTCTTTATAAGATTCTTCAATTTTCACAGCATCCAGTAATAGTTTAACATTCTGGTGGATACTGCATACACATACAGTGTGTGTGCCTGCAGCACCAGCAAGGATACACCATTTAGGTCTCAAGAAACAAAATTTTGAAAATCCTACTTGTACCTCGGGATTCTCCCATTTGAAATAATAATAGAGTTCTCTCAAGTTACACAAAATGAGTCTTTTTTGCATGTACACATTTTTTTGAACACTTACTTTGTCTTTTGTTCCAGGTAGCACTCTGGAACTTTCATCCTTTTCATAAAAATCTATTACAAGTCTTACTGTATTTTCAGAAAGAGTTTTACCTTTTTTTGGACCAGGAGTTTCCAAAATACCCTTTTCAGATTTTAGCTTTCTAGCTTGTCGCACCATGTACTCACTTACATTAAATTCTTTCATCACTTTATTTCGAGTCCAAGAATCTGGAGCCAAGGTCAGAATCTGGATTTTTCTAGATCTCCCAACAGATGAAATCTTCTCTTTCATAAGAGAAATCATTACATCAAAATCCTTTGCTTTCTCAACCACACTTTTATCTTCTTCGTCATCATCAGAACTTGGTGCATCATATTTTAATGCTTTTGAAACCACCTTTTTTGCAGTCTTTTCAATACTGCTAATCTTCCTTTTAAAATAAGACCCTTTACTTTGTTCTGACAAGCCATGAAGCTTTATCGGTGTTAAACCTAAATAATCAAGAGCAATGTTTGTTTGTACGAGGGATTCATTTCTGGATTCCAATGATTCTAATTCAACCATGACTTCATCATCTGTTTCACTTTCATTGACTTCAACTCTTAATTTTTCCTCACAAAAGTTACGGCATGTTGAGCAAAGCTTTTGTCCAGGTTTTATGCTAATATTTTTTGTCAGTAATTGTTTAGAAAGATCCAAGCCTACACTTCTCAACGATTTTTTGATGGGCTTTTTGTGTTTTTTTAGTGGGTCTACACATGTTGTTTGATACTTTTCAAAAACATTTAAAAAGTAGTAGCTGTGGTGTGAACATATATTCTTAAATTCACACAGATTAATTCCAGATCGTAAGTGGATCAAATCTTTTTCTTCCTCACTCAATTCTGATACCGGTTGTAACATTTTTGAAGGTGTGTAGGTTGTTTGGAAACAGTCAGATTTTTTAAATAACCCTACATTACAGGTTTGAATATCTGACATACTGATTTCACTTTTGGTCTGATTATTGTTCTGGTTACTTTTATAGGATATTGGAAAAGAATCTCTGTAAACTAAGCAACCGTACTTACTGAGAGTTCGAATAAACTTAATAAAATACTATCCAAGCACTATTTAACACTGTAATAATTTTTTACTTCAAAACACAGGAGTAACAATACAAAATCCAAGTGTACATTGTTACTCCAAGAAGACAAAAACTTATTTTTGGTGTCTAAGTCACTTGGCATTTTTTATTTTTTAAATATAATTAATATTATTTTAAAAATTAGATAACTATTAAACACGTTAAAAAGCCAACATAATTTTTCTTTTATCTAATAGCCTATACAATTAAGAGTATTTTAAAACAAATTTGAGCTTTCTATCAGGTCTGAGACTCTAGATATTGCAGTTTTTGTAAAACTAAACATCCGTTAGCTAAAAAAATAAAATAAAAAACTTATAAATTTTTTTTCATTTGGAAGAATTTAATATATCTTTAAGGTAATTTTTTTTAACATTTAGATATAATATACAAACTTATTCCAAAATTTCATACTGATATCTTGAGTATTCTTTAATATACAAATTTTTTTAGTTGTGAGGACACGTTTAAGTTACAATTTCCGACTGCTGAAACAAAGCCAAATCTAAAAACTTTAAAAATTTATAAAAAAAAAAAACTATAAGAGATAGAGCAAAAAAATTTTACAAGTGCTTTCAGGATGATAAAAGAAATAATTGTACCAAGTTTCATCAAAATCTGACATGGTTGGTGTCAAGGCCTGGGTGACTTGACATGGAATGACCCGCTCTTCACTTATCATTTGCAATAATAGTAAATCAATTTTAACTACAATTTGAAAAAATAATTGCGAAATAAATGGATCGGAATAAAGGAAGTACAGGTGGCTGCTTGAAACTGGAAAAAATGTAAATTTCGGTACTCACCAATTTTTTTTTTTGTTCTTCAGTCTTATGTTGCAAATGTAGCGTCAAATTTACAGTTTTCAATCCAAAATTTTTCTTTCGCGTCCGTGCAAATTATTTTATGGAACGCTATTCTTTTTCCTTTTTTTTTTTTATTATTTATTTTTAACCAAATTAATTTCCTCAGCATGAAAATGAAAATTAACACGAATTAATAACAGGGAAAACAATATTGTTGTAAATTTCATGCACGTAACATTACAATTGAAATGAATGAGACTTAGTCCAAATTCATTTTCTGATGCTATAAAGTGGTTAAAATGAGTTCAAATGTCCAAAATTTATAATAATTGCACCTGTATAAAATCCGGAGATTGTAAGTCCTGTCACTAGGACGCCAATTGTAGTGTTTCCTTTTTCTCAGGGTTCTTCCGTGAAAAATATAAAATAGAAAATCTGATTGGGTTTTGAATTTTGGTGGTTTCAGTTATGGATAAGGCGGACTTCGTATTATTGATTGAGATCGTGCTGTAATTTGACCGTGCATGGCAGACCGGGTCGGCAACACTACAAAAAGCGACTGTACGGAAATAGCATCAGAAACTAATTGAAATTTACCTTATAATCTTGTTAGATACGCAGTATTAATTACAATAAGGTGTCACTGTCATGATCAATTTACAAATTTGGCGATAACCACCTCGAATCACTATTGAAACAACCTCACTTTGTAATATAATTTTCATTTTCACCCAAAAGCACATTCAACACATTGCCGAAAAATACACGTGTTTCATATGAAGACAAGAGAGAGAGTGTCATCAATTAGTTGTTAAAAACAAAAACCTACACAAAAAGTAAGAAGACGAACAAAATTATTTATGAAAATCGGTCGCTGGCGCAGCGCTCTTCTGCGTGCGCGATCGTAAATTATATCTTTGTATTGGCGGAGGCGCGGTAGTCAAAGTACCATTACAAGTACTAGAAGTGGCTAAAGAATGTCTTGGAACAGTAGTGTGTAAAAGTAGTATGAAGCAAACAGCTTGGTGGAATGACACAGTCAAGGCAGCCTGTAAAAGGAAAAAGAATGCGTATCAGAAATGGCTACATACTAGAACTCGAGTAGACAGAGAAAGTTATGTTGAAGAAAGAAACAAAGTCAAACAGATAATTGCAGCATCCAAGAAGAAATCTTGGGAAGACTTTGAAAACAGGTTGGAGACTATGGGTCAAGCTGCTGGAAAACCATTCTGGAATGTAATTAGCAGTCTTCGAAAGGGAGGTAAGAAGGAAATGACAAGTATTTTGGACAGGTCAGGAAAACTGCTGGTGAATCCTGTGGATACCTTGGGCAGATGGAGGGAATATTTTGAAGAGTTGCTCAATGTAGGTGAAAATGCAATCAGTAATGTTTCAGATTTCGTGGTAGAATGGGATAGGAATGATGATGGAAATAGGATCACATTTGAGGAAGTGGAGAAAATGGCCAATAGATTGCAGTGCAATAAAGCAGCTCAGGTGGATGAAATTAAATCAAATACAGTGGAATGTCAGGTCTTAAATGGCTACACAGGATAACTGAAATGGCCTGGGAGTCGGACAGGTTCCATCAGACTGGACAAAAGCAGTAATCACACCAATCTTTAAACATGGAAACAGAAAAGATTGTAACAACTACAGAGGTATCTCTTTAATCAGCGTTGTGGGTAAAATCTTCTCAGGTATTGTTGAAAGGAAAGTGCGAGTATTAGTTGAGGATCAATTGGATGAAAATCAGTGTGGGTTTAGGCCTCTTAGAGGTTGTCAGGACCAGATCTTTAGCTTACAGCAAATAATGGAGAAGTGTTATGAGTGGAACAGGGAATTGTATCTGTGCTTTATAGATCTAGGAAAGGCATATGACTGGGTTCCTAGTAGGAAGTTATTGTCTGTTCTATGAGATTATGGAATAGGAGGCAAACTTTTGCAAGCAATTAAAGGTCTTTACATGGATAATCAGGCAGCAGTTAGAGTTGACGGTAAATTGAGTTCATGGTTCAGAGTAGTTTCAGGGGTAAGACAAGGCTGCAACCTGTCTCCACTGTTGTTCATATTATTTATGGATCATATGTTGAAAACAATAGACTGGCTGTGTGAGATGAAGATATGTGAACACAAAATAAGCAGTCTCGCATATGCGGATGACTTAGTTGTGATGGCAGATTCGATTGAAAGTTTGCAAAGTAATATTTCAGAGCTAGATCAGAAATGTAAGGACTATGGTATGAAGATTAGCATCTCCAAAACGAAAGTAATGGCAGTGGGAAAGAAATATAAATGGATTGAGTGCCAAATAGGAGGAACAGAGTTAGAACAGGTGGACGGTTTCAAGTACTTAGGATGCATATTCTCACAGGATGGCAACATAGTGAAAGAACTGGAAGCGAGGTGTAGCAAAGCTGATGCAGTGAGCGCTGAGCTACGATCTACTCTCTTCTGCAAGAAGGAAGTCAGTACAGAGACTAAGATATCTGTGCACCGTTCAATCTTCCGACCAACTTTGTTGTATGGAAGCGAAAGCTCGGTGGATTCAGGTTACCTTATCAACAAGGTTGAGGTTACGGATAGGAAAGTAGCTAGGATGATTGCAGGTACTAGTAGATGGGAACAATGGCAGGAGGGTGTCCACAATGAGGAAATCAAAGAAAAACTGGGAATGAACTCTATAGATGTAGCAGTCAGGGCGAACAGGCTTAGATGATGGGGTCATCTTACACGCATGGGAGAAGCAAGGTTACCCAAGAGACTCATGGATTCAGCAGTAGAGGGTAGGAGGAGTCGGGGCAGACCAAGGAGAAGGTACCTGGATTCGGTTAAGAATGATTTTGAAGTAATAGGTTTAACATCAGAAGTTGCACCAATGTTAGCACTGAATAGGGGCTCATGGAGGAATTTTATAAGGGGGGTCTATGCTCCAGACTGAATGCTGAAAGGTATAATCAGTCTTAAATGATGATGATGATTAATTAATCCAATGTATTTTCTGTTCCATGTACTATGCATTAAGAGTATGAATGCAAGAGTTGAAGAAGATTAAGCAGTTCAGTCATGATGTCTTAGTCATGAACGCTTGATGCACTGATGTGATCTATTCGGCCTGTTGTAGGGGCCCAACTGTACGACGCTGCACGGTGTCGTGGTTGCACAGATGGACCTTGACCCGGATGTCGGGAGGGAAGTTTCAGACCGTGCAGCCTATTAGGCACAGTTTGAGTCAAGTCATGACATCCTGTGGTTGCACAAAAAGCATTATTCAACATCGTGGCATTGCTGACAGAGTTCCTCTGAGCCATAGTCTATAGGTCGCGGTCATCCACTGCAGTAGTATTACGGCCTGATTGAGGCATTTCATCAACAGTTTCTGTCTCTCTGTATCTCCTCCATGTCCGAACAACATCGCTTTGGTTCACACTGAGACGCCTGGACACTTCCTTTGTTGAGAGCCTTGCTGGCACAAAGTTACAATGCAGACATGATCAAACTGCAGTATTAACTGTCTAGGCACGGTTGAACTATAGACAACATGAGCCGTGTACCTCCTTCGTGGTGGAATCACTGGAACTGATTGGCTGTCAGTCCCCTCCATCTAATAGGTGCTGCTCATGCATGGTTGTTTACATCTTTGGGCACTTTTAATGGAGTTCTGAACAGTCAAAGGGACCGTGTCTGTGATACAATATCCACAGACAACATCTGTCCTCAGGAGTTCTGGGAACCGGAGTGATGCAAAGCTTTTTTTGATGTGTGTATATGATTTAATATACAGTTTGGAAGTTAGGAGATGAGGTACTGGCAGAAGTAAAGCTTTGAGGACGGGGCGTGAGTCGTGCTTGGGTAGCCCAGTTGGTAGAGCTTGGTAGAGCACTTGCCCACGAAAGGCAAAGATCCTGAGTTCGAGTCTCAGTCCTGCATACAGTTTTAATCTGCCAGGAAGTTTCATATCAGCGCACACTCTGCTGCAGAGTGAAAATCTCATTCTGGAAACATATATTACCTGCCCTATCATCCTATTAGAAATATCTTTAAATGCAGTAGTTTTGAGTGCATTTTTGAAAGGATATTTTAGATATGTATTTATATAATGTATTTTGAAAGATATTTTGATTTTTACAGATTTACTTGTATGTTCCTCTCGTGCTGTCATATCTATGTCATCGTTTACTGCTGTACTTTAAACACACTTTAAACAAAAGTTTAAGTACTATAGTAGAGCCACATTAATCATTAGGCCTGTCAGCCAACTTTAAACGTAAATCACAATACTGGTAGGAGAATATGTATTTCATGTGATGTCAGTGTAAGTTTCCTGTATTGCCTCAATTTGTATCTTTTACAGTGTATATTCTGATGATGCTCTTGTTAATCTGAAGAGTGAAACCAGTCAATACAACAAAAAAAGTGTGACTTTTAGCTGTTTTCAAAAATTTAATTTGGATATTGCATAATTAGAAAATCTGCCCAAATGGAAACTCAATATGAGGCCTCTGCAGGTGCTGATAACGCTTCTCATATGATTATGCAGCTTCTCTGTCTCCTTCACAGTGACCACTTAATGTCTTAATATGTTCATGCCTTTTTTATATTGTACCAGACCTGGTAACAACACAAAACATAAAAAACAGTAATGCACTCTTATGGCCATTCTACCCGTTGCAGGTGTGTGTGTGTGTATGTGTGTGTGTGTGTATGCATGCTCTGTTACATTAACATCTGATCAGTCTTCAAAGTGCTTCACTTTCTTGGCCAGGCACTGTATATACTCGTAATTATTTCTCTTGACTCCAGTAAAACTTGTAGCAATATCATAAACTTTCTTTCCAATTTTTTCACAGTAAATAGGTATCTAAGTATCTAATTAAATTATATGCTTTATTTCAGTAACAAATTTGGTTCTTGTTACATAATTTATAAGGTAATTTGAGATAATTTAGAGCAAGGAGTACTGGTAGTCTTGAGTGAAGTTTGAAAAGTACTGGAGAGGCACTGGCAATAGTCAGACTGTGAGGATGGGGTGCCAACTGTACCAGGGTAGTTCAGCCAGGAAGAGCATTCCACTGAATGGTGACATTTCAGGTTTGAATCGTGGTCTGCACCAAGTTTTAGTCTGCTAGGAAGTTCCAAGTTGATACAAATTACAATGCAGTTGCAGTAACTGAACTGAGAGGTATTTGACAAGAAATCAGACACATGTCGGTCCATCCTCTCTTTACCCGAGTCAGCGCTGTCACGGTCTCCTGTGCCGGATGTAATGCAGCTGCCCTCGGAATGACAGGAGCACTTCATTTGCAGCTGATGCCATTGTATGTGGTGGACACAATGAGCGGCATGCCGGGCCTCTTCATCGCTGGCATCTTCAGTGGTTCCCTGAGCACCGTCTCGTCGGCCGTCAACTCGCTGGCTGCCGTCACATTGGAGGATTACTTTAAGGTGAGGCCTACTGCAGCTGCGATGAGAGGAATATGTGGGCTATGGGTGGATAGGTGTCATATGTCCCTGTATTAAAAACAGCTGATGTATGGTGTTTGTGCACCAATATGTGTGTGTGTGTGTGTGTTTTTAAATGCATCAACTGGATGGGCCTACTTTCTTATTTGTTTTGAATTGTAGATAATTTTTGTTGTCTGGAGCGTGGTTTGCACAGGAGAAGATACAGGAGAATGACCATCTGCCGAGAAATGTTCTGTCTTTTGTAAATGGTACGTAAGTGAACAGCCTTTGATTACATTTGGTTCACAGTTACTTACACTCACACTTGTTCCACTGGTTGAATTGGAGTGAGTGATGGAGTGGTCTGGAAAAAAAAAACAAGTAATGTTGGTGATACAGCACTATATGTATCATATATGCTTCTGGGAGCCAAGCGATCCACACAACAAATGCGCAACGAAAAGAAATATGATAAGTAGATAGTTGCCAAAGCTCTTACAGGTCCAGCTGGGGTTGTGAGAATGATGATAAATCCATTACATGCTTCTATCAGGTGAGAACGGAGCCAATAAGTACAAGCTTTCTTGTTTCTTCTTGTTAAAAAGGAAAAACATAACATAATTCTGCAAAAGTAAACAAGTATGAATGTGTGTCTATTGTGGTGACTAAACTAAAAACGTACAAAATATTTTATCATTCTCTCTGCTTAAGAGCATGGTAGCTGTAACTAAATTGATGATGCCTGTCATTTTAGAGGTTTTTAATGTTAGACCTGAATAAATAATAATCTTTTCCGTTGATTATGCAATCTCTCTTCTAACTCATTTGACACGTTTACATACATTTGATGCTTCATTAATCATACTTTCACACTATAATCATTATAAGTAGTAGTGTGCATGATAATGGAATGTTCGTGCTAGAACACTTGTCTCATTAAATTTAATTTCATGATTCCCATCTCGAAAAACATGCTCAGCTACGGCCGATTTTTTGATGTGTCCTAAGCGACAGTTTCTTTTATGTTCGGCTAAGTGGGTATTTACACTTCTTTTCGTTGTTCCAATATATACTTGTCCGCAACTGCATGGAATTTTGTATACCCCAGGTGTTGCTAGGGGATGTCGGTCGTCTTTTGCAGTTCTCAAATATTCCTTAATCTTCTTGGTGGGTCTGAAGATTGTTTCGATCCCATACTTGGCCAGAACTTTCCCGGCACGGTCCGTAACATTATTAATAAATGGTAGGAAAACTTTTCCAGTAGGTGACCGTTGTTGCTCTGGACATAGCAGATTTTGTTGGCTCTGGCCACCAAGGTTTTAATGATACCTCTTTTTTGCCTAGGATGATGGTTAGATTCCTTGTGGAGGTATCAATCCGTGTGAGTGTTCTTTCTGTAAACCTTGTGTCCCACCGTCCCATCCACCCGTATAATTACCGACGCATCCAGGAAATTGAGTTGATCATTGCTCTTTTTCTTCATCGTAAACTGTATCTTCAGATTAATGCTGTTCAGGTGCACCAAGAAGACATCCATCTCTTCTTCACCATGAGTCCACACTACAAATGTGTCATCAACATAGCGGTACCATTTAGCACGCTTTTTACTGGCAGTCTGCAGTGCTGGCTGTTCGAAGATCTCCATAAATAAATTGGCAACAGCTGGGCTGAGAGGGCTTCCCATAGCCACCCTGTCGATCTGTTCGTAAAACTCGTTATACTGGAAATAAGTTGTCGTCAGGCAGTGTTTAAATAAAGCCACTATGTCAGTCGTAAAAATATCTGCTATATATGAAATAGCTTCGTTTACAGGCACAATGGTAAACACTACATCGAAGCTCACAAGAATATCACTTGGGCTGATGTTATTTTCCCTCAGTTTTTCAATAAAATGCGCCGAGTTTTTAATGTAACTGTCCGTTCTGCCGATGTGTGGTTGCGGCAAGCAGGTGAGATATCTGGCCACCTCTTGTGTTGGAGATCCTATGGCACTCACAATTGGTCTCAACGGGACCTGTGGTTTACGCACCTTTGGGAGTCCAGAAAGTCTGGATGGATAAGCTTCGTTTTGCAGAGTTGTTTTTTATCTTCCAAAGAAAGAGAAGATTGTTTCACCAGTTGATTGGTATTTCTCAATATTTTGGTTGTAGGATCCTTCTGAAGCTTTTTGTACATAGTGGGATCCAAAAGGTCAGTAATCTTCTTTTGATAATCTTCGGTGTTCAGCAAAACCGTAGCATTTCCTTTATCAGCTGCAAGTACAATAATGCTCTTATGCGCATTGATCTTCCTCAGTGCCCTCCTTTCCGATTGAGACAAATTGCTGGTAGGTGGTTTCGCTTGGCGTAATATTCTGGCTGTTTCAGTCCCGATTTCATCCACGGAGTGCGATGATAACAAACGGATTCCTGCCTCCACATTCGCTATAATGTCCTCCGTAGGAACCTTTAGTGGCGTGACTGGAAAGTTGCCTCCTTTCGACAGAACTGAATGTTCCTCTTTTGTTAATTCTCTCCCAGACATGTTAATCACAGTTTGAGAGTTGCCAGCAACTGATGTTTCACCTCTGCCTTTCTGTAGGCCATGGAATTTCCTCTTATTGCCTATTAGTTGCCATTTCTGCACTGAGGTCCATGGTCCTGAACCATAGACAGTCCACCTTATTCCAGTCATAACACTGCATTATGTTACTGATGTATAAATGGAGATGTAAGAGCTTACTGCTAGTTTCCGCTAGTTCTCGCTGCGTATGGTGAATTCGTTCAGATATCGCTAAGACTGCCATCCGTGCTTCTTCACAGAGCAGGCGAGCCACAGACCTCCACACTCTGTTAACTGGCACAGACATTAAACACCTTGTCACCGACTTGCGATTCCACCACCCTTCGACCACTGTCCGTAGATGCTAATGACGGTAGTACGCCAAAATCCAATGAACTGTGCAGTTTCCACAGTGCTCGTAGCCACTTGTTCTCACATCACATACCTACAGTGCACCAGGCGGCACTGAATCTGGCAATAGGCAGCGGCCTCACAATTTTGGCTTACCGGTGTAAACACGGATTACTGTCACGATACCGTGAGCAGACTGCCGAGAGACCACTACCGGAACATTGCGGAGACAGGTATTGGTCCCCGTGTTAGTGCAGGGGCTGTGCGTACGTGGTCACTAGCCAGCTGTGCGATTGCCGTTCGTGACGAAACGGTGACGCAGTTTTGCGGTGTTCGGCAGCCACTGTACGTGCGGTACCGGTGCCACCCGCTGGCGGAGTCGCGGTCGCCGCTTGTGGGGAAGCTGCTGGCACTGGTGTTCGGACTGCTGTTCCTGGGACTGGCCTTCATGGCGCAGTTCCTGGGTGGCGTGCTGCAGGCCAGCCTCACGATATTCGGCGCCGTCGGCGGACCCGTGCTCGGCTTCTTCTCGCTCGGCATGTTCCTGCCCCACGCCAACGAGCCGGTACGTACTCCTCGTTCTGCTGCCTCGCCAGAGACTCTGCTAGAGAGGTCTGGTGTGTAGAACTGGGATGCCGAGGTATACCGGTAGTGAACTCACTTATCTATTGTTATTGGCACTGTGATGAAATAACTGAAGTAAAGCAGATGAGACATAGCAAGCCTGACAAACTCCCACAGTGATCTGTTTGTACCATTACCCCTCAGTGTTCTCAGAAGTAAATACAAGAGACGACATGAGACCTGTTTTTCTGTCAGTGTTGAAATAAATGATTTTGTTTTATCTGCCATTCAGTGTTAATTCATTATCAGGGATTGTTGTGGCTTGCACAAGGCATCTACAGATGCGGAAGAGATTTTAGGGTTCAAATTTCGTTGTGTGTACTATATTAAAGGATCTGTAACATGCAGGTTACTTCTTTTCTCCACATTTCATTCAATCTTCACTGATAATTTACATCTATATTTCTACCATACACATTGTAAGGGGTCCGCAGGCCCTTACTACTAGGTTTGCACTCACACAGGTCGACAGGGCAACTATCGATAGTGTGTCGGGTCGCGAGAGCGAGAGTTGAGTCAAGGCAGTGCGTGTTGTAGGTTCCCGCGAGGCAGGCAGAGCTGAGCAGAAGTCAGCAATTGATAGAAATTGATGGCAAAGGGAGTGGCCATCGCCGCGGTTCAACCCCTTTGTATTAGTATTATACGGGAAAGTGAGAAAGTATACTTAACAGAGTGATTCAGTGATATTTATGTGCCGTTATTGAGATTCCGCGTCTACCGCGCCGACATTATTTGGATTGCAGTGTTGGATTGCAGTGATTTGGATTGGCGTGTGACGATAATGAATAGCGAGGAAGCCTGTGCTGAGATTAGCCGTTATTAACAGTGTATTGACGAAGGCAGTGGCTGTCTCCTTATCTTTGTGGTTTTTGGTAAGAATATAGGTTTTGTTTAGTGAAGCTGTGTTTGTTGTTCTTCTTGCCACCAAACAGTACATTATTACAGCATTGAGAAGGACAGAATGGAATGTAACAACTCCGTAGCAGTCCATTCCGATTGCCAGCCCCATTACGTACACGGTCACATTAATTAATTATTATCTTGGCTGCTATCAGATCCTGATCGAGCGGGAATGTAAAAAAATTAATAGGGAGTGTTACAACATCACTGTGAAGTGCGTAACAGATGGTATGTCCCACTGTACCAGTTATTAGGATTTCTTCCCATTGCATTCACGTACGGAGTGCAGGAAGAATGATTTTTGAATGCCTCTGTTCATGCAGTAATTATTCTAATCTTACCCTCACAATCCCTATCTGAATTGTCACATCCTGTACAACACAATGCACCTTGCCTTTATGCTACACGGAAACTTACTTCCAAAACATGTCAGACTGTAACTGGTGCTGCTCGCCAAGGGTCAGCGGGTCCAAAACATCCAAAGATATTGCTTGCTGTAAGTATCAATCACATCGTAAATATAAGCAATTTTGTGCATATTTCATTTATAATTAATTTTTAATTTTTGTAGTTCAGTATCCAGTATTAATGCCAACAGTAGTAGTAATTGTGGTGATGGTGAGGAGGAGGAGGGGAGAATGTTTCTAGTTACATGAATGCACAAAATATGCATGACAGTTTTAAAATTACATTATTTGTGTGAAAATATTTTTTCTTATATAAATTTTTGTTAGTTTGTGTGTGAATGTTACACTAATTTTTTAATGTTGTAATCCAAAAAAATTGTGGAAGATATCTTGTTGCACCATAAAGGAAATTAGGAGTCTATCACATACTTCACTGATACTATTGAGCTGTTCCATTACATACTGAACATCACCAACAAACTGGTTACATACAGCTCTCCCCAAACACGTCATGTCTAAGCTGCTTAGTGGCTGCAACCTTCATTACTTGAACCTGCTTGCTGTGTTTGAGCCTCGGTCTCCCTCTGCAATTTCTGTCCCCCACACTTCCCGTCCGTTGCCAAACTGATGCTTCTTTGATGCCTCCAGATGTGTACCACTCATCTGATCTTTTTTCAGATGTGCCACAATTATTTTCTCTCCAATTTGATTTGGTACCTCTTCCATAATTATCCAAACTACCCACATGTCTCTTAGCATTCTTCTGTAGCACCCATTTTGAAAATGTTCTATTTTCTTTTTGTCTGTAGTGTTTATTGTTTTTGTCTAACTTCCATATAATGATACATTCCAAACAAATTCTTCCAGAAAAACTTACTTAAATATGTGTTAGAAATTAAGGTATTTCTCTTTTTCAGAAAAGTTTCCCTTTCCCTCCTTCATCCTCTCTGCCCTCATTGCCACTATCAGTGGCTCCTTTTCATTCTGGTGTCCAGGTGAGCTACCCCTCCTTCTAACATTCCCCAATCTATCCATCTCTGTTCCCTGAGAAAGGAACTAATAGTGCCATAGTGCCAACTGCAATGATTAGCCCTTTTGCTTTAGATCGGACTATAAAATAATTGTCAATTAGGATGAGCAGTAATCTGATAGATCCTTAAGTGTGAATAAATGAAAGATAAAAGTTATTATAAATGGAGGGAACCTGATAGCACTCAGTTAAAAAATGGATGATAGCTTGTGTAGGCTTTCATATCACCTGTCCGAAGATAATACTAAGAATGATTATAAAATGAAATCTCGAAACCAGTTGTAGCAAAAGTTCTGAAAAACTAGGACTTGGGAGGGTCCTGAGAATATGCAATACATGTGTGAAGGGAAGGAAGGAAGAAAGAAAGGAAGGAAAAATTAGTATTTAATCCAGTCAACATTGAGATCAATAGAGACGGAGCAGAAGCTCAGGATGTTCAAGGATGTGGAAAAAAATTGGCTATGCCCTTCCAAAGGCATCATCCTGGAGTTTGGCTGGATTCATTTTGAGAAATCATGGAAAACCTAAACGTGGATGACCAGACACAGATTTGAACTGTGGCCCTCCCAGGTAGGAGTCCAGCGTGCTAACCAATGCACCAGCTCGCTTTGTATCTGTAAAGGAATTGACACGTGAGACACCAGTTTTAGCAATGCAAGACTGCTATTCCAGTGTTAAGGTCAACTTACTGACCTGACGGTAGCCATCTGTGAAACTGAGAGACAGACATTGCGAGAATTGTAACAGCTCAGTATATGCCATATAACAGTTTTAGCTTACCGAACATGCACATAAACATCTGCACCTTCTGCTGCTTGATAGTTGAATGTGGTGCACTGTTATTAAATGATATCCCAACACTGTGGAACAATGTGTTCGTTTCTCTTCACATTTATTAACACACAGCTCAGTTGATGGTCAGCTTTGTGAACTATAGAATGTCCGTATCTTTGCTGACATCATTAAGTGGCAGCAATCAGTAAAAAGTTCGCCAACACAAATGACACTGTTTTGCACTGTTCCATTGTTGTTTCACAGTTGTGGGGCTATACCAATTCCTTCGTTTTTGCTTCAGCTAGATTGGTGATTGAAATATGTCCAAGTGATTAGCAGTAACATAAAATAAACAGCGAGTTAGGAAACAAAAAAAATTCATGGGCCACACACGAAAGTGACACAGATGGTGAGCTAGCAGCAAAACCCTCTAATGAAGCTGTTCCCTATGAGTTAATTAGTAATCAAATAATTGGTTGGTTGGGGTCCGATGCAGCTGTATACCGTGGGTCATTACCAAGAAGTAACACCTATCCATGGCAACAGAGCGACGTAATGAAAGTTTATTTCATTATAGTTTAGTTAAGCAATGCTTTAGCAAGGGTTGTTGTGTTGTTGTGGTCTTCAGTCCTGAGACTGGTTTGATGCAGCTCTCCATGCTACTCTATCCTGTGCAAGCTTCTTCATCTCCCAGTACCTACTGCAACCTACATCCTTCTGAATCTGCTTAGTGTATTGATCTCTTGGTCTCCCTCTACGATTTTTACCCTCCACGCTGCCCTCCAATGCTAAATTTGTGATCCCTCGATGCCTCAGAACATGTCCTACTAACCGATCCCTTCTTCTAGTCAAGTTGTGCCACAAACTTCTCTTCTCCCCAATCCTATTCAATACCTCCTCATTAGTTACGTGATCTACCCACCTTATCTTCAGCATTCTTCTGTAGCACCACATTTGGAAAGCTTCTATTCTCTTCTTGTCCAAACTAGTTATTGTCCATGTTTCACTTCCATACATGGCTACACTCCATACAAATACTTTCAGAAACGACTTCCTGACACCTAAATCTATATTCGATGTTAACAAATTTCTCTTCTTGAGAAACGCTTTCCTTGCCATTTAGCAAGGGTATGTAAGTTTATTTTACGGTTGTGTAATCAAACTAAGATTAAACAATGATTTTGCTCACACATCTTAATCTCGGTATCATAAAGACCACTACTCTTTACAAGTGTACAAAGTATACCGTATGCCGGCTTGTGTTACGAAAAATGGTGAACCCACTGGATGGTTAAGTTCGTTTCCCGTTGCTTCACTTTTAAGGGTAGTAATCAGTGACATTTTTCCTCGTTACTTTTCTTAACAATCGACACGAATTTCCCAAATACTTTGGTATCAGAAATGGCAGTATTAGTCTTGCCCAGATTGCATAAATATCTACAGATGCCCACGAGGCTTTCTCATCCTTCAGTTCTTTCTGCTCACCGTCAACTGAAAGAGCGACGTGAACTTTTCTCAGATCCCTGCAGACTCTTTTAACTATTTTTCATCCCCTCTTCCCACTGAACGCCTACTGCTACCTGACGGTGTTGCAGGGAGCCATAACGGGCCTGGCCACGGGGCTCGCCTTCTCCATGTGGGTCGGCTTCGGCGTCTCCCGGCCGGACGCAGTGAGGCTGCCCACCAGGACGGACGGCTGTGACTTCAACGTTACGGCCACACCGCCGCCGCCCACCCAGGACCCCAGGTCGGCTGCAGCATCTCCTCAAACATTTCCGCAGCGTGATAAATTAACACTGTACTTTTGGGTGCTCAGCAGAGTTGTCAGTTCCATTATACCACACGATACTTCAACGACTGACCCAGTCATCTTCTCCAGTTGATGTGAGATGTACTGTTAAGTGTACCTGCTGCCTGGACTCTCACAAAATTCAATTTTTTTCCTTTTTTGCACACATTATTTCACCTTTGCTATCACCTGCATGACATTAAAATATTTAGTTTATAAGTTTGAAAGCACACATTCTTTTGATTCCTTTAGGGGAAGATTTGGGTCATAAGTTGTCAGTTCCACACCTCACGGGTTCCATGCTACAGAGGAAAAACTTTGCTTATTGATATGTAATTTTTAATAGCACATAGAAGCTGTTTTGGGGTCTAGATTTTTCTTCATAAATCTCATTTCTTAGTAACAGTATTGTGAGAAGGATAGTTGCTACTCACCATATAGCAGATATACTGAGTTGCAGACAGGCACCAGAAAATGAGTGTTTGGCCAACAAGACCTCATTGGGCGCAACGCGCGCGCGTGGGCGCACACACACACACACACACACACACACACACACACACACACACACACACACAAATGGGGCTCACTCATACATGACAGCAGTCTCTGTCTGATGAGGCCACAAACCAAGTCAGGTCTCAGTAGCCAGAGACTGCAATTATCTTTCTCATAATGTTGTTACATTCCACACTGGATTTACCTTTTTTTTTTAAAGAAAGTCATACGAGGGCTATTCAGAAAGTAAGGTCCAATCAGTTGCAAAAAAGGAAACCACAGTGAAACCCTGATGAAGTTTTGCACAGATCTGTAGGACAGTGTCTGTAATACACCTGTCGATCGCGCGTCACGTCGCTCCTCACAGTTCTGAGTGCACAGTAAGGATGTAAAGATGCCCCAATTTGGAAGGGAAAGGGGGGGGGGGGCAGGGGTGCACAGAGATTCCCAAAGACTCCACTTAATGACTTATTTTGTACTAACTGGCCTATTTTGTTGAGTAATGGATGGAAGTTCCCAGATTATAGTTCCTTACATGGGTGCTGAAAGACATGTTTCCATGTTCTCATAGAATATGACTTTGTTTTTTACTTGGAAATATCTTTTTGTAAAGAATGATGTTAAAATTTGTGTCACACCACTATTTATAGCTGAGTTTGACTCCTAGCTCCTGCTGCACTGCTTCACATGTTTGTTTTACTGAGATGACACAATTTTTTCTGAAATACACATACTCTTGGTGTTCCAGATATTTTGCTAGCCGGTATGTAGTAGGTGTTCTAAAGCCACCGTTTCCTGCTGTATGATTAAAATATGTTTGAATAACTGTTGCAGTAAAAAGTCACACGTCTGTCTGTGGACATGATATGTAGAGTTGACTAAAAGAAATTGCAGGGCTCAGGTGCTAGAAACATTTCATTAACATAGTGAACAATAAATAGTTAAGAATAACACTCATCTTAAGTACATTGTTGTACTTGTTGTTCTTGCTTGCTGTCTGGAAAAAAAAATGGGGTATGATTTTACCAAAAGGGTGTCTGGATCTTGAAAATGTTCCAGAACAATATATCCTTCTCCTTCTTGGTCTCAGTATACTAGCACAATTCATTAATGCAATGAAATAGTCAACAATGCATTTCAGTCATGTTCTCAGAATTTTCTAATCACGTATAAAATGAAATTCTTAAAAAAAAAAATAATAAATTTCAGTTTTTCAGATTTGTTCACACATAAACAATGTGTTTCACATGGGTGCAATGGAGAGAAGTTGCAGTTTTGCCTCCACATGTCTGATCATCAACACAGTTACAAAACGGGTTCCTTTCTCCACAGCTGACTGCCAACTACCTCCAGCTAGAGAAACATAAACCAAAGATACAAGATGGATTGTAGAGTATCACTCATATCGGTATTTGTTCACAAATGGAATGTGTATAATACTTTAATCAAATAGTAATTGAAGTTTTGTTAAGCTTGAATAATCAATTAGTGTTAGATGCAATAAATTTAAAATGGGGTTTTAACAATTTTAAATATTGTTAAGACCAAAATTCTCTGCTGATAATTGATAAGTGGGAACATAATTTTTCACATATGGTTATCAGTATTTCATTCTGGAAACTCAAAATACAAAGGC